>NW_027256886.1:10644867-11187367 GCF_029215685.1 Pituophis catenifer annectens | reverse complement strand
AACAATATGAAGATAGCAAGAGAAAAATGGAAATAATCTATGCCAAGGGTATCAAACTCGATTTCATCGAGGGCCTCATTGGGGGGCTGGGTGGGCAAAGCTGGGGTGGGTGTGGCCAGGGTGGGTATGGCCAGCTCGACGTCACTCGTGTTGGGGGCATCTGTGGTGGTGTGGCTGGAGTGATCCTCCTCCAGTCCTCTGCCAGTGAAATCGGAGCTGGCAGAGGGCTGCAGGAGGTTGTCATGGCCAAAAACGGAGCCCGGGAGGGCCGCACATGGCCATGACAGCCTCCTGCAGCCATCTGCCAGCTCTGTTTTCATTGGTAGAGGCACAGCAGACCAGTCCTTCACTATTTCCAGAGTGGCCCCACGGGCCACTGGAAATAGTGGCCTGGATCTGGCCTGTGGGCCTTGAGTTTGACACCCGTGATCTATGCTGTGATTTATTCCTATTGTTAGTAGATACAATGATCAGCCTTGTATATTTCTTTCCTTTGTAATGCCCCAGACTGTCTTTTGTTTCTGTTGCTTCAGGTTCTCTTCTAGCTTCACTTTAAGATGTATTCTTCTCTTTAAACATCATTAAGGACTCAAAATTAATTTTATAAATATGAATCAGGGAAGTACAATGCAATATTTATTTTCTCCAAATCTGTTGCTTCTTACTCCCCCGGGGAACTCATTAAAAAAATGGAAAACAAGAAAGTTATTTTTGGATGACCTCATGAAACCAGTGGCTATGCAGGCTGGATAGACTGATTAAATGACTCATAATGTTTGAAGTATAAGAAAATATAGCAATAGCAATAGCACTTAGACTTATATAGCACTTCATAGTGATTTACAGCACCCACTAAGCAGTTTACAGAGTCAGCATATTGCCCCCAACAATCTGGGTCCTCATTTTACCGACCTCGGAAGGATGGAAGGCTGAATCACCCTTAAGCCAGTGAGAATCGAACTCCTGGCAGTGAGCTGAATTAGCCTGTAATACTGCATTCTAACCACTGCGCTACCATGGCTCCTACAGAAATATAGAATTTTTTACATTCTTAAAAAGAATGTGATGTTGTCTCTATAAATCAAGCAGAATTTCATTGCACCCTACCCTCTCAATATATCACATTCTCCAGTTCTTGTTTTGTATCTGAAAACAGCAAAATCCATCAGGTTCACAGAAAAGAAATGACAAAACAAATTTCCCAAGCAAATAAATATGGATGCCACCAGCAGCCAAGCTTGGTTAGAAAGACAGATGGCTCATAAATGCCAAACCATCTTCGCATTGCTGTCTGATAGGACACTCAACATTCCCCACCATCCAGTCAGAGCTGAAGAAGCCTCTTGGATGAGAAGCAAAACATCTTCAAAGGAAAAACTAGAAAGTCCAATTGCCTCTTGAAAAAGCACCTTTGGGAAAACCATGACCTGGATGACAGAGAATCTCCACAGTCAATAGCCCCAACAGTTCAGAACTTAGCCAGAAAAAACACTGATGATAATTCAAATCTAGGTACGTAGGTTTCTCCTTCTGAAAATATCAGAAAATATCAGGGATGACTCACACCCTGGTCAGCGCTTCTTTATTCTCCTGCTGTCAGGAAGGAGATATAGAAGCATAGGCAGGCGCACAAATAGGCTGAAGAACAGTTTTTATCCGTGGGGTATCAGGCTTCTGAATGGAAAATAACTTTACAACAACAACGTGCGACTGATTTGCGGGGCCGGCGCAATGTGCAATAAATTCACATGTGCAGTAGGATTGTGTGTTTGTTAATAGGACTCACTGGGTTAGTGATTTTTCTTTTTCTTTTACTGTCTTTCTCTGTGAGTTGGATTGGCTTGGGGGGGGGTGCACGAAGGGAGGCTCAGCCAATCTCATTGTACGCATGTTGTACTCTTAACAATAAAGGTTTGAATTTAAATTTGGAATTTAAATAAGAGCCTTCCCTTGAGGGTGGTCTAAACACACACACATACACATACACATACACACACACACACACACACACACACACATCGTTCATCATAGTAATTCATGATTCCCTTGGAGCTTTTTCAAAAATAAGATTTCCCTATCATATTGATTATAATGAGGAGTTGATAAGCCACCTGGGAAAGCCAAGGGAAATTATCAGAATCATTAAAAAGTGAAAGTTAGAATATTTTGGACATGTGATGCGACACCCAGAAAAATATGGCATACTTCATTTAATCCCCCAAGGACAGATTGAAGGCAAATGAGGTCCAGACAAAAGAAGAACATCATGGCTTCAAAATCTAAGGGACTGTCTTGGACAAAACTCAACAGCACTTTTTCGTGTGGCTGTTGATAAAAATAGGATCGCCAACATGAATGCCAATGTCTGATGATGAATATGGCACAAGAAGAAGATTGATTAAAATAGATGTCACATGGCTTTATAATTTTCCACTCTTTGAGCTGCAAAGCTCCTACAGAAAAAGTTGCTCTGATAATTTATCCTGGTTTCAAGGATTCTCCAGAAGCATCACTCTCGATACAATAATGTGGATTTTTACAGCCCATATTTGATAGCTCTATATTTAACCATTGGTTAGTCTACGGTCCAAAGAATCGTACAATGAAGAAATGTTGAGATTAAAAAGGCAGAAAAGTAGAGTGAATTTTTGAGAGAAATGACATTTTATTCTAGAAATGGGTGAAGAGGGCAAACAGAATTTCAAATGAGGCTATGCTGCCAGGAATATTTTAGAAATTTGTATGGAATAATCATGAGAGATGAAAGGAGTGGAATTGCAATGAATACTATAAAGGGATACAAGAAGAATACAATATCTTGAAAACAGAATAAACAAAATTCCAGTCCTTCAAATTCATTGAAGTGGTGATTCTGTGAATCTTTCACTCAAATTGCTTAACTGAAAGTGTTATGTTCTGGGTGAAGAATGGAGGTAAGCCCAGAGTGAATTCTAACAGCTCTTTATTCAATACTGCCTGTGAGGCAACTATTGCTCCCTGGCTGACACAGTTCCTTTTATAGGGAAGCTGATCAGCCCACAACCAATCAGGAGAGAGTATTTTCCCGCTCCAACAGAGGACCAGACTGAGAACTTCAAGTGACAACTATATACAATACATAACAGAAAGGTTAACCGTTCTTTTACAAATAACAGACCAAAACATCCATCTGACATACTATTTTTTCTTTCTCACCCACCAAGAGATGACAGATATGGATTTATATTTCTTAAAGTACTTGTAGAGGCACTTTAAGAGAAGGAAATCAAATAACAAAGAAAGCTTTGTAGTTTTCCTTCCTTCCTTCCTTCCTTCCTTCCTTCCTTCCTTCCTTCCTTCCTTTTTCTATGTTTTTTCCCAGGATCATCTTGTTTCATTTTATCTTTTCAACAATCCTCTGAAATAAGTTGGGTAAAAAAAGAATGATTGCCCCTAATTCACCTAGTAATTTTCTGTAGATCTGAACCTGATTCTCTCCAAACCACGGAGGGAATGCAGTGGATCAGGGGTGAAACCCAGCAGGTTCTGACAGGTTCTGGAGAACCGGTAGCGGAAATTTTGAGTAGTTCGGAGAACTGGCAAATACCACCTCTGGCTGGCCCCAAAGGGGGGTGGGAATGGGTATTTTATTATTATTTTATTATTTATTATTTTATTAAATTTCTATACCGCCCTTCTCCCAAAGGACTCAGGGCGGTGTACAGCCAGAAATAAAACCATGACAATATAAGAATTAAAAGCAATTTAAAACAATTAAATAAATTGGCTGAAAACTCTAATAAAACAACCCATTAAAATAGTAAAATATTATTATTATTTAAGCCAGCCCTGCTTGTTGGAATAATAATGTTTTTAGAGCACAACGAAAGGTTGCAGTATCCTTCCCCTGGAGTGGGGTGGAAATTGAGATTTTGCAGTATCCTTCCCCTGCCATGCCCACCAAGCCACGCCCACCAAGCCATACCATATCCACCAAGCCACACCCACAGAACCGTTAGTAAAAAAAATTGGATTTCCCCACTGGAGTGGAAATTCCATATTTTGGGAAAAAGCTGATTTGGGAATGATCAATACTGCTTCATTGGGGATAATTTTGCCTTCCCCATTGTTTTTTTTTTCAAATTCAAATTCAGAAAACATTTGACTCAACACAAAATCTTACTTTGAAAGAAGCAATCATCCTATTTCTATCATAATCTTAGAGTTGAAAGATATTTAACAACTTTATGGTATGCTTTGTAGGAAATAATATCTATCTCTGAATTATTCTGGACAATCTACCTCCCCACTCTTTATTTCCTAATTGCTGATCTGAAACAAAGTGAGTGTGTTACTAATTTTGGCTGACAGCGGAATAATGGAAGCTCTAATACCTTCTGGTATTTAAACACTTTTACTATAATCAATTCCCTCTGGATGGAGTTGCTTGGTATCTCTGTATCTTCCTGTAGGAGCAATATCTTCTGCTTTTCAAATGTTCTTGTCTGATAAGCTGAGACAAGATGTAGAAATGATTACATTCAAAATTTCATGCTACAGGATAGTAAATGTCTCACCTGCTGGCATCATGGTTGAATGGCATGGCACCTTTCAGAACCTGAGACATCAAAAAGCTACACTGTAATTTCATATCCTTTAAAATTCAAAAAGCTCCTGACTCTACCTAGGACAACTCTGCTGGTCCTTGCATTAAATTGTTGTTGATTTTTTATTTTTTTATTTATTGAATTTATATAGCCGCCTGCTCACCCATGGCGACTCAAGGTGGTTTACAGAATATAAAACTACATTTAAAACAATAAAACTAATAAAAAGAATCAAATAAATTAATATAGTATAATATAATAAAATCATCCCCCTCCTCCGCACCAGCGACAGAAGATCATACGAGCCATTTAATGGGCTCCATCCAGCTCTGGGTTCCCCAGGGCCTTCTGGAAGAGTGTTAGAGTGGGGGCCATTCTAATCTCTGGGGGGATGATGTTCCAGAGAGAGGGGGCCATCACGGAGAAGGCCCTTCTTCTGGATCCCACCAGGTGTATCAGGGGATGGGACCCACAACATTCCCTGCCTCCCTGCTCTGATGGGTCAGGTAGAAGTGACCAGCAAGAGATGGTCCCTCAGATATCCTGGTCCCAGATAAGGCCCATGAAGGGCTTTAAAAGTGACAACCAGCACTTTGAATTTCACCCAGAAGAAAATTGGCAGCCAATGCAGCTCCCACAGGAGAGGTGATATATGAGCACACTGGAGTCTGCACAAAACCATACGGGCCGCTGCATTTTTCCCCAACTGGAGCTTCCGGATGCTCTTCAAGGGCAGCCCCATGTAGAACGTGTTGCAATAGTCAAAACAGGAAGTGACTAGGGCATGAGTGACTGTGAGTAGGGATTGTTTCCACATCTTAATCAAGCAAGTGCCACAGCAGAGCAAAGAAGAAGGGTTGGCATCATTTAAAGTGCTGAAAAGGATCATGTAATCCACCCTGGATGTGGTGTTCATTGGCAGGGTAGCATTTTCTGCTCTGCTACAGGTAGTCCTTGGCTTGTGACAGGATTGTAAGCTTTTTAAGAGTTTATATAGTTTCTGTGAAACTGCCAAGAGTCCTCCAGGATTTGCAGCAAGGTAGAAATGAAATAAATAAACAAAAGCTACAGAATGGGTTTCCTAAATGAAGAGATGCATCTTAAGCAAGTAGTGAAAATGATGACAATGCCTGATGTACCTACAATGGGAGGAAACTTCATAGCAAGAATGTCACAATAGAGAAAACCTTCACACACTACTAAATCCCTATATACTAGTAGCAGCATACAGCCACTCAAATGGTAAACTGATTTACACTGGGTGAAACATCCAAGCCAAACATGGATGTGCTCCATGGCTTCTAATGCCCTGAAGGAATAGCAACATTATAAACTTGGTTGACCTTGGAGATAAGATTTCTGACATGCCATCAATGTGATGGGATTGTCATCTTTATGTGTCAGAGGCTACGGAGCATACACAGAAAGGAATAACCTCTGCCAAATCCTCTGCAAATCCCAAGTGAATTGCAAAATCTGTTCCAGCAAAAAAAAAGCTGCATATCTCCTCCTCTATCTCTACATGAAGGGGAAATATAGAAACTTTCTTCCTTGTCCAAATGTTTTGGAAGACACAGTAGATCTATCCAGCTGCACAATTATTATAAGAGCAAACAAATGTTGTGGAGGAGAACAGGGAAGGAAAGAAGGGAAGTCAAAGCAACCATTCCATGTGATGAATTTGCTCAACTTCCAGAGTATGAAACTTTGTGTCCTTTCTCAAGAATCATGGAATCATAGGGCTAGTGTCAGCTCGTAAAGCATTCCTGGCCTGCTCTTGAGTTGCCATAGGCAGGATGGGGGAAAACTGATGGAGCAATACGGCAGCCACAACCAAAAGCACATTCCACGCATACCTTTCTCAAGGCTGTATCCCAGATTACCGGAACCAGCCGGAGAGGCGTGATCTCTACAGCCCGCAAAAGTGCTCCATTGGAGAATGTAATTTATGACACACCCTGGGAGGAGGGGGAAACAGGGTTATAGTTGGGCCATAAATTACGTGGGGCAGTGCTGACTTCATTTGGGTACGTGCCGACATGTTGCTCCTAATAAATACTGGATTTCTTTTGAAACTTGGCTCGAGGCTCATGGTTTAATTAAGGCATCCGTTGGAACACTGACAGCTAGAAGGTCTTTGGAGGTCTTCTAGTCCAACTTCCTGGCCAAGGCAGGAGACCTTATATAATTCCAGTCAAATGGTTGTCCTGTCTTTTTCTTGAAAATCTCCAGTAATGGAGCAACCACAACTCTGGGAGGAAAACTCTTCCATTGATTAATGGCTCTCAGTGTCAGGAATTTTCTTCTTAATTCTAGGTTGGAGCTCTTTGACAGACGTCCATCCATTGCTTCTTGTCTTGTCCTCAATTGCTTTGGAAAATAAGTTAACCCTCTCTGGTCTGTGACAACCCCTCAAAACAGTGCTAGAAGGTTAAGTAGGAAGGGTGTGACGCCTGCAAGCAAACACATACAACATAATACCCAGTTTGCTAAATTGAAATGGCAGAAAAAAATGAAAATTGTAATCTCAGCATTCACTTGGAGAATATTTGCTCAAATTCCAGCTTTAACAGAAACCTTAAAAAGTGTGCAGGCAAGTAAGGGGAATAAAGTATATTTCTTTTAAAATAAATGTAGTAGACCATCAAGTATTTTGTGGCTGGGTTTTTATTTATAGATCAAGCAGAAAGACATTAATAGATAAATACTGGAATACTGGAAATATTCAATACCAAACAGATAAATAAAAGAAGAATGCATTCCAGGTCAGGCTTTTATTTGACATTCTTCTTTTAAACCCGGCTTCCCCATGAATCTGCAGAAATCTTTTCCATCTATTTGTCTAAGATAGTCTTGTCAAAGACAGATCTCTATATCACTGCCTCTCCCCCATCACGGGGAGAATCTATTTTAAAATTTAATCACTGCTTTCCTCCTTTTCTCTCCCATACTTTTCTGTGGGTGTGTATGTGGGTGTATGTATGTGTGCACAGACATACACACCCAGAGATACCAGTGGGGGAATTTCTATTCTTGAATCAAAATAATGACCCTTTCAGAGAAATAGAGCCTTTTGACGCAAGACTTCAAACATTGGATCTTCTATCATAGTGCATTTTCAGGATAGATTTTCTGATCTCAGAACGTATTGCCACTGCCTTGAATAAATTAACTGGCTCATGAAGAATAGAATAGATTCTTTTTTTTATTGGCCAAGTGTGATTGGACATGCAAGGAATTTGTCTTGGTGCATACACTCTCAGTGTACATAAAAGAAAAGATACGTTCGTCAAGAATCATAAGGTACAACACTTAATGATAGTCATAGGGTACAAATAAGCAATCAGGAACAATGTCAATATAAATCGTAAGGATACAAACAACAAAGTTACAGTCATACAGTCATAAGTGGAAGGAGATGGGTGGTGGGAACAATGAGAAGATTAATAGTAGTGCAGACTTAGTAAATAGTTTGACAGTGTTGAGGGAATTATTTGTTTAGCAGGGTGATGACGTTCAGGAAAAAACTCATGCCATCAATTCAGTCTCCATCCTGAAATTCCCCATTTGAAATCTGAAGAAAATTTCAAATGCATTTTTTATGATTGGCAACAAAATGCTGCCATATATTCTGTCTAATGGCAGGAGTTATCTTTTCATGGTGCCAGCAAGTCGGTTAGAGAGAAACCCGCATAATAAAAAGGTACAGGATAAGAGAAAATCTATGCTACATAATAATATATTTTAATATAATTAATATTATATGCTCTAAGGAGCCTGAGCAAGCCATTCCTTCTCCAGTTCATCTTTCAGTTCTCCTAGCAATAAAAAAAAAAAACATTATCTATTCTACACACTGGAGGAATGTTTCTCAGCAATTAAAGATAACTTTTTAGTAACAATAATTATGTGGATAATGGCAAGAGACATTCTCGAGCAGGGGTCTCCAACCTTGGCAACTTTAAGCCTGGAGGACTTCAACTCCCAGAATTCCTCAGCCAACTTTGCTGACTGGGGAATTCTGGGAGTTGAAGAACTCCAGGCTTAAAGTTGCCAAGGTTGGAGACCCCTGTTCTAGAGTATGTCTACATGAAACTTTGCATGCAATTTTGGAATAATCTGCATGGTGTACATGTGTAAGAACAAAACAAGTGAGAAGATTCTTCTTTTTCTAGACCTTATCCTGCAATAAGGATTTTTATCTGCATTTTTTTCTAGCAAAGAAAATATCAACAAATTCCACCCAAATATATACACTGAGAGCATATGCAACAAGACAAATTCCTTGTGTGTCCAATCACACTTGGCCAATAAAAAATTCTATTCTATTCTATTCTATTCTATTCTATTCTATTCTATTCTATTCTATTCTATTCTATTCTATTCTATTCTATTCTAAGCAGACTATTTGGTCGTTACTGTGGTTATTTCATTCTCCCAAAGTGATGCTTCTTTGAAGATGGATTTTAAAAGAATATATTAATACTAATACTTCTGTGTCAGAAGCACCCCAAAGTGCTTCTGTGGTGAAAGGATTTGCTGGTAACATCACCATTTCCTGAAAGACACCCAGTTGGGGGCTCCTTCAACATCCCTGTGAAGTTGCCCACTGAAGTGGTACCCATTTATCTACTTCTACTGACTTTTGAACTGCTGGGTCAGCAGAAGGTGGAGTGTGTGGTTGGAGCTCACCCCATCCTGCATCAGCAAGATTCCACCTGGCTTTACTGCAATCAGTTTCTTTCAGTAAAAGCTCCTCTTCTTTAATTAAATGGAGTCACGAGTCTTGCTCTCCTGAGGGAGTAGACTGGGGCAGGTCTGACACTCTGAGGCAGTGGTGGAATTCAAATTTTTTTACTACCAGTTCTGTGGGCATGGCTTGGTGGGCATGGCAGGGGAAGGATACTGCAAAATCCCCATTCCCACCCCATTCCAGAGGAAGGATATTGCAAAATCCCCATTCCCTCCCCACTCCTGGGGGAAGGATATTGCAAAATCTCCATTCCCACCCCACTCTGGGACCAGCCAGAGGTGGTATTTGTCGGTTCTCTGAACTACTCAAAATTTCCACTACCGGTTCTCCAGAACCTGTCAGAACCTGCTGAATAGCACCCCTGCTCTGAGGTATATAATAAAATCAAACAAAATACAATATAATACCAAAAGACTAAAAAAAAAAAATACATAGCAAGAACAGATGAAACATTTCCATCGTGTGCTCAAGAAAATATAAGCATGGGTGAGACATTACCAGGGAAACTTGAAGGAGAAATTTATCATGTCAAAGCACAAATATTTCATTCGACTCAATTGTCTGCAGTCCTACAGGCAACTGAAATGAACTAAGGAGCTTTCGATTTGTAACTTGGAGAGGTCTTTGGAAGCCTAAATTGAGATTGCAAGTACCAGTCTGAGTTTCTTATGGCACAGAAGCATATGCTGACTGGGAAGAAAGTCCCATTGACATCAATGCACACATTGAAATTGAATCCATTTGGCACCCTGCATAAGTAAAGAATGCATTCTCAATAATGCTGCATAAAAGAATGGTAAAGTACGAAGAAGCAAAAATGTTGAATAGAGGACTTAATTCAATATTTAGACATTGTTCCAGAGAAGTTCTTGCAGACAGAATAGATAGTTAAAACCAAAGCAACTGATGTGTATGAGGGCAGACAAATATATTTTTCCCAACAAAGACATCTTGTCCAGGACTCCACAAAGGATTAAATTCTATATATGTATGTATGTATGTATGTATGTATGTATGTATGTATGTTTAGGAAATAATTAAAACTCTTTCCTGCTCCTGTGCAGCACAGTCTTAATCATGGTGGGGTAATCATATTTTATTTGTTGAACACATTGTGTGGTTTACTCCTTGGATGCTCCCATTGGTGATTCAAAGAATGCAACTTAGAAGATTTTATTTACAAATCATGGATTTTGCTCACTGCAGAACAAAAAACTCACAACACTTTATCTGCATGCCACACTCCACTCATTTGCATCCAGGGGACCACAGAATACCTATCTCTCTATATGTATTTAATAATAGAAGTCTTACACGGTGCCAAATCTCACAAGGCTTGAGTGGCTTTGGACTAAAATCAATGGACTAAATTCTATCCGTTGTCCACATCACTACACAAAATAGCAATAGCACATAGACTTATATGCTGCCCATAGTGCTTTACAGCCATCTCAGAGTGGTTTTACAAATGTTAGCATATTGCTCTCAACAATCTGGATCCTCATTTTACCGACTTTGGAAGGATGGAAGGCTGAGTCAACCTTGAGCTGGTCAGGATTGAATTCCTGGCTGTGGGCAGAGTTAGCCTGCAGTACTTGTGCATGGCTCGTGATAAGCAATAGCAACAGGTTCCCTGAGAAAGTTATGAACCCTGACATCAGGAGTGTAAGAAAGGAAGGAGAGGGTTGGGCCTCATATTTTGTTGAGGGTACCAAACTGATCCCACCATTGGATAAATTTGGTTTGTCAATCCTATATATATATATTCACTTCTTAGTATTTCTAATCCATGCCCTTGCAAGGTAGGGGACAAATGACAGAATCAGCCTCCCAATGGGAAGATTTTCTCCGCAAAGGAAAACAAATATTATTATACCAGAGAGCATAAATAAGTATATAAGTGCACTTGCATTGCAGAGACTCTTTCTGGTATCTGAAGAATGATCCAGAATCAGGGGCTCTTTACAATAAACTTACATCCAACCTTGCTAGTTCTAAAACTGTTTTTACAGTGAAAAATGCTCCTTTAGAAATTGTTCGGTCCAGCAAGAAAAAGGAAACAAACAAACAAACGAACAAAAAAGGTTGCATCATCAAACTGACTTGTTGTCAGGATCATTTTCTAACATCTCAAATTCAGAACTGAAGATATTCAGGATATGCTTTCTCCCTTCATCATCCCAAATCTTCCTTTTTCTTCCTCCTGCAAAATTTACAAACACACAAACAAACAAAGAAAGAAAGGGTACGAGAGGAAGAGAGTTCAAGTTTGCTTTCAAAGACCTGTTTTTGCAAAAGCTTTTGATTAAATCTTAGACATATAAGGGAGAAAAGAAGAGAATGGGTTAGCTCTCAAAAAGAGCAGTCTAAAAGCCTGAGTTCCTTTGACATTATTTTCAAAGCGCTGATGTTTAGCATCACTGAGAGATTCAAATCTTCCACAAATCCAATCTGAATGACAATAAGGATCCTCCTCCGTATTTTATGTAATGCTTGTGTTTGTTTGGACAATGATCTTAGATATTCCTGCCCACTGTCCTATGTTCAAAGGTTCATCTGTGAAAATTAGAGTCTCTTGACCCACCTAGATATCTCCACAGCTTTCATGTCTTCTCTGTAGCCTCTTCTAGCAAGCTTTGCACTACATTTGGAATGGTGGGAGGAGCAGGTAAGAGATGAGATGATCAAACGTGCTTGTTTACTTGATAGTAACTCCCACACACTGTTCAGTCCAGCAATGCAGCTTGATCATTTTAAAGCCTGAGCTTAACTGTTTTGCAGACACTCAGGGATAAGCAGATGTCAATGACCTGTCAATAACTACTTTAGCTTCAATTGCAATAATACACGAGCAAATAATAGGTACAAACTCAAGGTAAACCGCTCCAAACTCGATTGCAGAAAATACAACTTTAGCAACAGAGTGGCCAACACCTGGAATGCACTACCTGACTCTGTGGTTACTTCCCCAAACCCCCAAAACTTTAATCTTAGATTGTCTACTGTTGACCTCACCCCATTCCTAAGAGGTCTGTTAGGGGCATGCATAAGCGCACCAGTGTGCCTACCATCCCTGTCCTACTGTCCCCATTTATTTGTACTCATTTCCTGTGTTCATATTCATGTTTATACTTATACCTGTTATCTCTGACATGTTTGACAAACTAAATAAATAAATTTTAAAAATATATCCAACTGCCACATTGTTTTATTGAACTGTGTAGCCATTAACTTTTTCTACGCACTCACCTCATTCCACACTTTTCAGCTAGTTGTATATTTCTGATGCATTTAATAAAAGGACACAAAATGTGTGTTATTTCTCTTCTTCTCCTTCTCCTTCTCCTTCTCCTTCTCCTTCTCCTTCTCCTTCTCCTTCTCCTTCTTCTTCTTCTTCATCTTCTTCTTCCTCCTCCTCCTCCTCTTCCATCACCACCACCACCTACAATCAGGAAAACACAGGGACAAGAAGAAATAAAATAACAAAGAAAAGACAGAAAAAATAGATTTCCAACAGTGGAAAGTGAATAAGAATTGTCAAAAAATATTACAATAGTAGTGCTTATAAATGTATCAAATATCAGTTGAACCAATTAAAACAATTGTCAAACATCAAATTGATAATCAATAATACTCAGCAATGACAGCCGTTTCATCTTTAATAAGAATTGTCAAATCAGAATAAGCAATGAATTGGGAATTCTTTCTAATGTGGGAACGCCTGTCCTCATTATTGTTAGCTGTCCTTCCACATGATTAGATTGGTCCTGAACACTGTTAGCATTTTGTAAGGTCCTGAAGATGTGGCTCGATGTGGGAGTCAAAGAGTTATTTGGATCCTGCAATGTGGTTATTATATGTCTAAATTGGTTTGGCTCCTCTGCTGAGGTTTATATTTTATTGTATTATATTGTTTTTCGATGCTATCACATTGAGTATTCTGTGAGAGGCAGCTATATAAATCAAATCAAATAAACTGTGTAATTAACAATGCTTTCACAGCCACTATTTTGTGATAGCAGCTATATAAATCAGATCAAATATACTGTGTAATTAACCACCAAAATCTGATATTTTAAAGCTTTCTGCTAAGAGAAACCCAAATTTTGGACATGTCTATGGGCAGATCCAATATGTTTCAAGGGCCAGATATGAGGCCCTGGAGTAGCTGGATCAGCAGCACCATTTAGACTAGCCAAAATCCATTGTGATTCGTTCCTAGTTCTAAAGTATGATTCACATATTGGCAGTCTGCTTTTGCTGGAAATATATTTTTACTCCAGTAAAATTGTAATAGTTCATTAACTATTATTTATTAATTATAATTTACTAATAATTTATTAAATTTATATGCTTCCTGTAACACTAAGAGGAGCAGTATAATCTTCTCTGGAATATGTGTTTCTCCTTCCTTCCTTCCTTCCTTCCTTCCTTCCTTCCTTCCTTCCTTCCTTCTTTCCTTCCTTCCTTCCTTTCTCTCTCTCTCTTTCTTTCTCTTGCTTCCTTATTTATTTATTATCTTTCCTTTCTTTCTTTCTTTCTTTCTCTCTCTCTCTTTCTTTCTTTCCTTCCTTCCTTCTTTCTGTCTTTCTTTCTTTCTCTTGCATTTCCTTCCTTCCAAATAACAAATAAAATTTTGTAGTTTTCTTCCTTCCTTCCTTCCTTCCTTCCTTCCTTCCTTCCTTCCTTCCTTCCTTCCTTCCTTCCCTCCCTCCCTCCCTCCCTCTCTCCCACCCTCCTTCTTCCCTTCTTCCCTTCTTTACCTTTCTTTCTTTCTCTTTCTTTTTTCTTTCTTTCTCTTGCATTCCCTTCCTTCCTTATTTATTTGTTTATTTATTTATTTTTTCTCTTTCTCTCGTTCTTTTGTTCTTTCTTTCTTTTGCATTTCCTTCCTCTTTCCTTCCTTCTTTCCTTTCTTCTCTCAAAAAGCCAACAAGATCAAGATATTATAATGCAGGCAGGCCCCTTATTTTAACCCTCTCCCCAGGCAGCCAACTAATTAGTATTACTCAGGAGGAGCTGGCCTCAAGCCCAGTCTAATGCAAGCCATCTCTGCCAGAATCAGTAAACATGCAGATTAACAAAGAGGGAGAAAGGGGAGGAGGCTGCATAAAGTTGAGATGAGTACCAGAAGACCCCAACAAGGAAACAGCAATCAAACTGGATTTAATGCAAGAATTAGGAGGGAAGGCATGTTAAACCAGGAATCTGTAATAGGAACACCAAACCCTCTTTTATTAGAGAGTTTGATATGTTAGAGTCTTTTAATTTTTTTTTTTTAATCTCTTCTTTATGGGTTGTTTGTAGCCTGGACAAAACTGCTATCACTGAAAGAAGCTAGTAACAAATTGCTCTCCTGTTTATTCATGGGGTATGTCTCCATTTCTTTCTAAGCCCGCTCATAATCGCTCACATTGAAAGTGGAAATAAAGGGTTAATGTTCCCAATTCTCCCAAAGCTCCATCTTGAAACTCTTCCAGCTACTCTTCATCGTAACGATAATTCCAGTATCCCCGAAGTGTGATATATACTGTAATTCTGATATCATAGATATCTTATTTTATATATTTTTTTAAAAAAAATTATCGATTAAAAAGTACAAACAAACATAGATACAACAGTACAACATACACAACAGATAAACATAAATCAAGTCTTGCCACTTCTTTTCCAAGTTTGTCACATTGATAAACTATATTTATATTCCTATCTCTATATCTATATATTTACATGCAAAATAGTATCTTAAATTCCATGTTTAATTAATTATATTTCTTAATTGGTATCCGATTTTTGTCTATGTATTTCAACCTCTCTTTGGTGTGCCTATTTTTATTTTCCTTTCTTTTTCTCCAACCAGTTATACCATTTCTGCCATACTAAATAATAATCGGTTTCTTCCTTTTCCTGTATTTCTTTTATAAGTTTGTCCATTTCTGCACATTCCATAATTTTAGTGATTATTTTATCTTCCGTTGGTATGTCCTCATGTTTCCAGTTCTGGGCAAAGACTATCTTTGCTGCCGTTAGTATGTGGATAATTAGATATTTTATGGTCAGTCAGTGGACTGAAGTCTGATCATTTGGTCTTCAGATCAGGGAAGCCTCATCCCTATTCATTCAGCAACTGTTCAAAATTATGACAGTGCTGAACGTAGGGATCCTTGAGCCCTGCCCAAAGTTCTAACTATTGCAGCACCCCTGTGGTTACATGTTCAAAATTTGGGCACTTAGTAGTAACTTAGTAGTAACTTAGTAGCAGCATCTATAACTGTCTGGTTTGATTCTGCAACCCAACAAGACAGACACAGACTTCAGAGGATAATTAGAACTGCAGAAAAAACAATTACTATCAACCTACCTTCCACTGAGGACCTGTATACTGCACGAGTCAAAAAGAGGGCTGTGAAAATATTTACAGACACCTCATATCCTGGACATAAACTGTTTCAACTCCTACCCTCAAAACGATGCTATAGAGCACTGCACACCAAGACAACTAGACACAAGAACAGTTTTTTCCCCGAACGTCATCACTCTGCTAAACAAATAATTCCCTCAACACTGTCAAATTATTCACTAAGTCTGCATTACTATTACTATTAATCTTCTCATCGTTCCTATCATCCATCTCCTCCCACTTATGACTGTATGACTGTAACTTGTTGCTGTATCCTTACGATTTATATTGTTTCCTAGTATGATTTGATTGCTTATTTCTACCTTATGACTATCATTAAGTGTTCTACCTTATGATTCTTGATGAATGTATCTTCTGTACATTGAGAGCATATGCACCAAAGACAAATTCCTTGTGTGTCCAACCACACTTGGCCAATAAAGAATTCTATCTATCCTTGTAATCATGGAAGAGCTGCAACCACCACCATTCCTGAGAGGTCTTGGTTTTCTCTCTGCTCCATCATATTGGGATCTACTAAACTTTATCTTTCCCTACAGATGCTGACACAACTAGAAAGCTAGCAAAGGCAATCTGAGCTCAGTTGTGGTTTTATGTCAAAGACAACCTGTATATGGTTGGCTTCTAGCAACTGAACAGGTAGGCTTTTTTCCCCAGAATGATCTGTTTCCAAACTGGTCTTCAGGTACATCCATTGGCTCTGTAATTCATCCTATCATCTTTCCACCTATCCAAACGGTTGCCACTGGAGTCATCCACATTGGTCTGATTGCAAGAATCATCAAGATCTTGCAATCACTGAAATCCAGTAATTTTTTCCCCTGTCTCTTTTCATCCCTCCCAGATACTTTGCACAAATGTACAGCAAAGGACATTTTTTATTTAACTATCCCTTTTTCGCCTAGCTGGAGTAAGTGTGTTTCAGATGTCAACCTAATTTTCTAGAAAATGTGAGGAATAGCACATTCAGCTACAGTATTGGATCTGGTGTGGAATGCAAACACAATTCCTGTCCATGACTACTTAAAGTAACTACATCCATTTCCAGGTAAGGGTGCTTCAATCATGAATCTGAAGTATCACATAGCACTTGTTGTATATATTCAAGTGTTCCTTTTTCTTCAACATTACAAAGCCATAATGAACATTACCCAGGACTTTAATACATCTTGGAGTTTAGAGTTTACCTTGTTTGCATGATACTATGTGTTTGGGAGTTCTAACTGTGAAACTTCAGAAAATTGGAACAGTGCTGCTCAAATAATAATTGGATCAGTGGTGGGTTCCTCCCAGTTCGGCCCGATTCGGCCAAGCCGGTAGCGGTGATGATATGATGTCACCGAACTGGTTCTCTTTGTTTGGGAGCTGGGCCCTCCCGCGCCCCCCCCTGCATTATTCTTACCTTTTATTTGGCCCCACCCCCAATCTATTCATTGCCTCCCGAGTCCCAGCTGATCAGCTAGAAGGAAAAAAAACTATTTAAACTCTTGCCGCGGGGCTTCAAAGGGCCGCCTTACAGCTGATCAGTGCTAAAAGGCAGTGTGGTGGTAGACCAGTGCGCTCGAAAAACAAATGGGTAGACCGGTGCCTCCAAAAACAAATGAGGCTGTTGGACTGCGGGGCTTAAAGATTGAAAAGGAAAAAAAAATGGGTAAAAGACCCAAATTGAATTTTGTTGCAGTAAACTTAAACTGGATGATTTGGTATTAATAAATTTCTGAAATTTGACTGTGCCTTTAACTGGAGTGGAGAGGAGAAATGAATATTCCTGAGAATTAATGCCTCTAAAAGAAAATGAAGCTAATGAAGATAGAGATGGATAGCTACAAAATAGCCATGGAGTCTGCAGTGATTAAACAGAGAAGTGGATTAAATAAATTTCCCTTTCTGGGTAGAAAAGAAACATGTTAATTGGCTTTTTACCTTGGATTACTTGAAATTAATATTGGATATAAGGATTTTGGAGATTCTTACTCTGTCCCAGATGATTTTAAGAAAGAAGAAAGAAGAAAGAAAGAACATTTTGGATTTTAACAATGGAGTCTGACAAAACTAGGTGTGGCGTAGTTAACAAAGACAGGAAGCTGATGCACTACGCTTGGATCAGACATTTTAAAAGTTTTAAAGGAACATAAAGAAATTCTTTACTTTGAACTGATGAACCTTGAAATAGAGCACTTTGGGAAGAGAGGAAAAGGAAGAAAAGGAAGAATTAAAGTGGATAAATTAAATGTGACTAACTGAAATGTAAAGTTTAAAAGCCTAGGTATATATGATTTTTGGATAAAAACAGGAAGGGTTGTGAAATAATAAAAATAGAAAACAAGAGGTGGCTATTAAAATAGTGGATGATATCAAGGGGATAAAAATAATAAAGAAGAATATATTTTGAGGCAGGAAAATTTTAAGAAAATGTACTGTTTGATGTAATATGTTTTAATTTTAATTTGCAAACAAATGTTAAACTGATGAATAAGGATTGATTGAACAAAATACAAGATACACAGATGCTAGTGATTAGTCTTGAATTAAGGTAATACAAGTTGGAAATGATGACTATTATGACATATACTGAGATTTAAATTGAAAGAGCAGGATGGAAAAATGATATAAAACAGATAATTATATTACAGTTAAAATGTGTGGGATGGATACCAACTAGATAAGAGTTTGAGACTCGGTGGAAATACGTTGGAAATTAATTCAAAATGCTGGAAACAGCCAAACAAATAGGAGGAGAGTTGGAGGAGACTATGCTGGTAATCAGTCAAACAATGGAGGGAGTCAAGGAGGAGGAGACTATGCTGGAAATCAGTCCATAAAATGCTGGAAACAGCCAAACAAATAGGAGGAGAGTTGGAGGAGACTATCCTGGAAATCAACCAAACAATGGAGGGAGTTAAGGAGGAGATTATGCTGGAAATCAGCCCACAAAATGCTGGAAACAGTCAAACAAATAGGAGGAGAGTTGGAGGAGATTGAGGAACTATTTTAAAATCAACTAAATAGTTGGTGTTTTGGAGGGGATCAAGCTGAGAATTAATCAAATAGAACAAGCTGAAAGATAGTTAAATATTAGAGGGAGATATAGTGGAAAATATATTAGAAATTGGAGTATATAAAATATGTCTTTGAGAGAAATCTGTGTAATATGTAAACTGGGAGGAAAAAAAAAACCTAAGGTGAACTGATTTGAGGATAAGGGTCAAAGGATTAAAATTAGATAAAATGTTGTTTTATAAAATATAATAAAAATGGAGTGGTATTGAATTGAAACTAAGAATAAACGGTGATAAAATTGTAAGGTAAACACTTAACAAGAGGTTAGAATATTGTAAAAATTATTTTGATATGACTTGTATAAGATATAAGGTAAAGAAGAATAAAGATATGTTTAGAATTGTTATGCAGATGTAAAAATGAGTGAAAGTGAATTTGAAACTAATTTTGGATAGATATAATGGATTTATATAGATGAAAATGTGAAATTTGAGGTAAAATTGGTTTTTTCTTAAGTTTTGAATTTCTTTTTTATCTTCTTCTTCTTTTTTTTTGTTTATTTATAAAAGATGTAATGGAAATTGTGAATTGAGCTTGTGAAAGGAATATAAGTGTGGTAACCATCTATGACCGGATCGAGATTTTTGCTCTTGAAAGTTATGTTTTTATGTTTAAATTTGAAAAAATAAATAAAAAATATTTACCCAAAAAAAAAAAACAACCAACAAATGAGTAGACCAGTGCCTCCAAAAACAATGGGTAGACCGGTGCCTCCAAAAACAAATGGGTAGACCGGTGCCTCCAAAAACAAATGGGTACACCGGTGCCTCAAAAACAAATGAGTAGAACAGTGCCTCCAAACACAAATGAGTAGACCGGTGCCTCCAAAAACAAATGGGTAGACCAGTACAGCTCTGCAAGCAGTTAAAAGTCTGGTAGACCAGTACCTCTGCTAAAGCCTAAAGAATTGTCGACCATCAAACCATGCCCACAAAATAAGCCACGCCCACAGAACCGGTAGTAAAAAAATTTAGAACCCACCCCTGAATTGGATGATGGATGGCCATAACTACCAGTAGAAGACAATAGCAGATATTTCAGTGGACCAAAGGACCGAATAATTAGAATTCTCCTGCTCTTAACATTTCTTCAAATTTCTATCAGATGGTTAATGCTGGAAAACCTATAGCGCTTAACCCCCAAATAAAGTCTGTTGGTAGCAGAAGAAACTAGTGCATGAGGGGTTTATCTAGCATATAGTTGTTTCCTCAAAAAAAAAAATCCAGGTATATTTTCAATCGTTTTGTTTCCTTTCATAACTTTTGACCTTCCAAACTTAGGGTATTAACCTTCAGTTAACCTTGAAAATACCAGGAAGATTATCCATTTTCCAAAGAAGATTGCATGTTACCAAACAATCATGCTATTTCTCAAATGAGAAAGCAGATCCCAAATATGATTATCCTTTATATCAGCTTCTCGAATGAGGGTGGCAAATAAAATAAAACACTCTGCATTTTGCATCCTACAAAATACGCCATTTTTAAGCACTGCGATTTCGCACTGCAGTCAGACACAATCTTTTCCTTGCTTCCCGTCTTTCAAATCTATAATTTAAGGCCTTTCTAAGATTCCACCTTCAATCTTCAGTGAAAGTAGAATAAGCTCAGTCCATTTCTACATACTTTGAGTTGAGCTCCCAAGTTGGGAGCAATCCATAACCTTTACAGAGTTAATATAACCCAGTTGCTCATATATTTGGATCTGTCACATGCTTGAGAAGTTCTTTGTTACTGAAATCCTGAGCAGATATCATCGTAAACAGAAGGCTTATCAATCTTTTTGAAGAGTGCTTTGGGTGCATCACAATTTACAGAGCTCTGTTCTGTAGGAATTGTTCCAAAACGAAATATATATTTTCCCCCCTCATACTAATTAATATGCATATATTACAGCACGAATTGACACATTGTCTCTAGCATGGTGAGTCAAAGGAACAGAAGGATTAAAATCCTTGTGGGCGCCAGATTTATCATGCTGCTATTAGGCCCACAGCAACATAGAGGAATGACATTTTAATGCGAGACGGTCAAAGTAAAATCAAGCATTAAGCAGCATTACCGAACAAGGCTTTAAAAGGATGCTTCCATTTTATGGCGTTTTGAGCAAAGCATGGCTAGGAAGCTAATGCACTTCCTCACTTCTAAATGTCCCAAGTGGTCACATCGCTTCATTTCATTCTAGCAGCCGGATCAGCAAAGCTCAGTTGCCCTTTCCCATGGTTCTGCTGGACCTACTGAAGGGAGAAGCAGAGTAGCACAAAACAAGTTAGTGAAGGGAATTGTAGCCATTCACATACGTTTATAGGTCAGAATAGCCACTGCCAACTTGGAAGTCTTCTAGTCCAACCCCCTGCTTAGGCAGGAAACCGTGTACCCAGATCTCCTGCTTTAAGGGTTGGACTAGAAGACCTCCAAGGTTCCCTCCAGCCAGGATTGGGCTTCTGGGGGTTCACAGGGGTTCAGGAGAACCTCTATCTAAGATTCTGTGCAGTTCAGAGAACCCCCAAATTCCACTCATGGCTGACCCCACCCCTCCCAGGAGTCCCCACATGGCCCATTTTGGATGTAGGTAAGTGTAGGACGCACATGGAGGCTCGGGGAGGGTGAAAAACAGGCCTACCGGAAGTTTGGGAAGGCCGGAAATGGGCCCATTTCCTGCCTCCAGAGGGCCTCCGGAGCGTGGGGAGGCCGTTTTCTCCCTCCCAGAGGCTCGAGGAAAGCCTCCGGAGCCTGGGGAGGGCAAAAACGCCCCCCCCCCCCAGCCACAGTGCAGGAGGCCAACTAGGCCATGCCCACTACGGGCATGCTCACCCAGCAACTGGGCAGGGAACCCATTGCTAAAATTTTTGAAGCCCACCCCTGCCTCCAGCCCTATGATTCTATGTTTCTAGGACTTCACTTTTACATAAAACAAACCTTTTTGTTAGAAGGTAGAAGAGGAAATGATTTTAATGGCATCAATGCAGAATTACGTTTTCATTCTGAAAAAAACACTCTGGTAGTTCCTAAACAGTATGGTATCAGCAATGTAACACTTGACTATTTCATACCCTAAAGCCTTCTTTTCTCTCTCTCTCTCTCCAGCCTGATGTTTGCAAACCATAACAGAGGCTGTTTCATAAATGGAAATCATTAAATCAGAGGACTCAAACACAATGTGCAGTGAAGCACTGGATATTTTAATAGGCATCACAATTGACAAAGAGACTCATATGCACAGGAAATTTACTGAATGTTATGTTGCACATTTCAGCATTTGGAAAGTTTTCCACAGACTCCGGTTGGTATAAACGTTGAATTGTACGCTTCTGGGCAGAATAATTTTAAATGTTTGCTAACAATGTGATGATCTTCAATAAGAAAAATTCAATAGGCATACCACTGAAACAATTCAGGTTGGAATTGAATTGGTCAATCTGTTAACGTGACTATTTTTTTTCCAAAATCACGCAGATTTCTAACACCAAACTATAATAAATCCTCTCAATAATCTGTAGAAGGTTAGTAATATGGGTAGGTCAATATTACAAGTTTTTGGAAGTGAGGAAGGAGGAAAAGTTTTGCCTAGCTTTGCCAAGCTCATCAGACTCCAGCATTTCAGTCTCCCTGAAAGGATGGTTTGCTCTTAAGAATTATTGCACTGCTGAGTGGCATTGTTTACACCCTGTCAAGGCCAACCATCCTAGGACTCCAGATGGGTGAAATATCTGAAGATGAGCTTCACAGAACCTCATACTGCATGTTGATTGGACCCTCAGCCCTGGACCCTGGGGGGAGAGTTTTGCGGAGACTTTCAATCTGTAATTTGTGTGTGTTTTGAATCAGATTGTATTTTTCGGAATATAAGATGCTCCGGACTATAAGACGCACCTACCTTTTTGGGTGAGGAAAACAAGAAAAAGAAATCTGCCTCTGCCTCCCAGCAATTTTGCCTCGTTGCAGCAAACAGCCTGCTTTACTTTCATTTTCGTTGTCAGCACAGCCTGATTAGCACAAGGAAAAAAAAAAAACCCTGCTCCCAGCAATTTACCTCCTTGCAGCAAGCAGCAGAGGCCCGCGCAAAACAGCTGAGAGCAAAACAGCTGAGAGTTGGGAGGCCGATCCAATCAACTTGTGCTAATTAGGCTGTGCTGAAGCTGAAACGAGCTGTTTCTTCTTGCTGCTTGCTGCAAGGAAGTAAACTGCTGGGAAGCAGAGGGCAAAGAGTGGGGGCCAGTAGGTGTGCGAGGCTACATTCAGTGTATAAGATACACCTAAATTTTCACTCCCTTTTGGGGGGGGAGGTGCAGCTTATACTCCAAAAAATATGGTACCTCTTTTTTATCTCAATGAAGTTGGGGGTTTTCTTTCTTGGGTTTTGAACCCAAGAGGCAGACCTGACATTACCATTCTGAGATCTTTCCCTTATTAATTTGATGCTGAATTAGTTCAACAGTTCTACCTGGAGATACCCTTGGAGTTCCTTAGAACCTTCCTCTGATACAAAGTTCATGCTGGTGGGGGGGGGGAGACTGACAAGAGCAGTGCTACCTCAACATTTCTAATATTACATTGGTTACCTGTTTACTTTCGGATAAATTTCAAGGTGTTAGTGACTACCTATAAATGTCTATGGAGATTCTCAGTCATCCAGGTCATGGTTGTCCCAAAAATGCTTTTTCAAGAGGCAACTGGACTTTCTGGTTTTTCTTAGAAGGCATTTTGCTTCTTGCAAAATGAGAAGCAAAACATCTTCAAAGAAAAACCGGAAAGTCCAGTTGCCTCTTGAAAAAGCACCTTTGGCACTGCCTGTAAAGTTCTAAAGGGCTTAGGTCCATCTTTCCTGCATCTTCTCCAGAGATAATTTGCTCATCATCTTAAATCAATTTGAACAGGGATCCTCTCCATGTCACCTCTTTGCCTCTCCACTCTCCACTGCATGTGGACTTAAAACCAGGACTTCAAACCATGTGGTACTGTCCATCGTTAAACCATCTTTCCAAATAGCCTCCCGTTTCCAGTGTCTTCCTCCCCACTTGGAACTGAACCCAGATGGACATTTCTTCCAACGCTAACTTCCTGCACAAGTGAATAAATGAAAGAGATAGATAGATAGATAGATAGATAGATAGATAGATAGATAGATAGATAGATAATGGATTATAGATTGATAGATAGATAGATGATAGATAGATAGATAGATAGATAGATAGATAGATAGATAGATAGATAGATAGAAGATAGATAATAGCATTCTTCCTGTTAACAATTTCATTTCAGCCCATTGTTTTAAATATATCGAACCTCCTACTGTTTTTAATGCTCTTTCAAAATCACAGGTTTGCGGTTCCTCAGTGGGTTAATCCATTTTGCACACTCAGAACTCTGGAGCTGCATAGTAATTTTCTGTGGAGAGCCAATCACCTTGATTCTTTTGTGTTCATACAAAGTCCGTCTTAACTCATAAAACCCTCAGTTAGAATTCAGCTCCAATGCTGAGAAGTAAAAAAGGGTGTACTGCTAAACAAACATGATTGCCATGGAGAAATCAGAAGCAAAAATGTGGTTTTGGATGCCACTTAGAGGCTAGAAGAGAATACGCAAATCGGTGTCCCTCCCCCCAAACAGGTTTTGGACTTCCCATCTGTCCCAGCCTGCTTGGCCAGTGGAAGGGATTTGCATATGCATGAGAGTTTGGCATCTTTCAATCAGAGGTGGTATTCAGCCGGTTCATACCAGTTCAGGTGAACCGGTAGCGGTGACTGCAGGTGGAAACAAGAAAAGTCCAGTTGCCTTTTGGAAAAGGACCTCTAGGACATAAATTCAATAAAACGTGACTCTTTGGTAAAATGTGGATTTCCAGTAACGTTTGTAAAATCACTGTGGAATTTCAGTGTCAAACGACACTGCTGGGTGGAATGATAAGAATGATAAGAAATAATTATTGTTGACCTGATTGACAGACAGTAGATTTGTATACTTAGGATAGTTGTTAAGAGGACATGATGTAAAATAGCAATTTAGCAAGTATAGATGGAAAATGTATAACTATTTGTAGAGCAAGGGGGAAACTTATTAGATTTGTTTGAGATATAAGTATCAGCATTCAACCAGGGTGAAGCCTGTAGATTTACTGTTAATTTAATATTTGTTATATATACTTTTTAATTTTTTATTTTCTTACAGTATGTCTGGTTGTAGTTCTTGTTTTGCTTTTTTACTTTGTATTTTGTATTTCATCTTCGCAAAAAAATATAAAAAAAATTAAAAAAGAAATAATTATTATGTTGAACAAGGGTAGTACCGGAAGGATGAACATCCTATAAATTGTCTATGGAGATTTTCAGTCATCCAGTTCAGGGGTCTCCAACCTTGGCAACTTTAAGCCTGGAGGACTTCAACTCCCAGAATTTCCCAGCCAGCTGGCTTGGGACTTCTGGGAGTTGAAGTCTGTCAGGCTTAAAGTTCCCAAGGTTGGAGACCCTCTGATCCAGTTCATGGTTGTCCCAAAGGTGCTCTTTTTTCCCCAAAAGCAACTGGACTTTCTTTGTTTTTCTTTGAAAACATTTCGCTTCTCCTCCAAGAAGCTTCTTCGTTTCAGTTCTCATCCAAGAAGCTTCTTCAGAACTAAAGAAGCTTCTTGGAGGAGAAGCAAAACATCTTCAAGGAAAAACAAAGTCCAGTTGCCTTTTTTTGTGGGGAGAGGGGCAAAAGGTCCTTTGGGATCCCATAAACTGCTCACTTTTTGCTTTGGATTCAAACCCTGCCAAGAGACATGTCTCAAGTTCGGTAGAGAAGGAATTGGATTCATCTGGAAGAACCAGAAGGTTCTGCTAAAATCTTTTGTGAGGAAGAATTTTCAGGATTTTGAGGATTGTAAACAGGGAGGAAGGAAAGCGACTTTTTCCACTTTTTGAAACTTACAAGTTTATTCTTTTCCCCAAGCCTAACAAACGCCATGTAGAATTATACAGTATTTCACAGCAGCAATTTCCCACTAAAATACTGGTTCCTCCTTAATAAAAGAGCAGAGCTGAAGATGTTCTCAGGCTAATGCCATCATCACATAGCCTTCAACAATACCATTTTACTACTCCTTGAAATATTTAATCAAGATAGCAGCAAATGAACCACCAATTTTGCCTCTTTATGCCGGATTGGTATAAATAGTTTCACAATAGCCATGTTACATTATTAACTTCATAAAAGGCTTCTCTTTTCTTTTTCTTTTCTTTTTTTTTTTTTAAGGATAATGAGATGACTACTCTAAAGAAATTTTTTCTCATCTGACAAAGAAGGATGAGACCTATTATGGGAATGCTATTTTAGACTTACAATTATTTAGATTTAATCAAATCACCCAAGAAGGTCAAATACCTAAATCAATGGGATTAATATAGTTAATAGAACCATGTTAACTTGATTAAAAGATTGCCAAAGAATTCATGTGTGTGGATTCTAAAAATAATGTTCAAAAGATTTCTTTATATTAATAATATCCTTTGGGAAAGGAACAAAACAGTGTGAAAATCCAATCAGTAATTAATTTTCAAACCAAATTGATGTCTTCAGAAAAACAACATATATGGGATTGTAATAGTTTTTTTTTAAAGGGTCAAATGATTTATTGGTTATTTGTTTATTGAACAAACCACCTCAATCTATCACAACTCTGAGTAGCTTATCAAAAGAAGACAATAAACAAGAATGTACACAACTTAAAAAGAGGAAGTTTGGTCTAGTGGTTAAGGCACCAGGCTAGAATACAGAAGACCACGAGTTGAAGTCTCACCTTTGCCATGAAAGCCAGCTGGGTGACTCAGTCCCTCAATCTCAGCCCAACCCACCTCACAGGATTGTTGTTGTCTGGAAAATAGAAGGAGGAAGGTATGTTGGATATGTTCACTGCCTTGGGTTATTTGTAAAAATAATAAAGGTGGGTTATACAACATTTATTGGATCAATACATCACACAAGGATCTCTCATCTTTTCCAACACAAGATGTGAATGTTGAGGACTTATTTAAATAAGGTCAGGTGTGAGCCATGTCTGACTTTAGGGGAATGCAGTTCTAAAGCAGAGATTCTCAACCTTGGCAAACTTTAAGATGTATGGACTTCAACTCCCAGAATTCTCTAGCCAAGATTATGTGCGGTTATGTCATTTCCAACACCTAGCGGCCAGATAGATAGATTTTCTCCGTGACAATCCACCCCCAAGCTATTCTTTCAGATCTCCCAGAAGTGCACCGATGGTCCCTGTAACCGAGTCCATCCACCTTTCTGCCAATCATTCTCTCCTCTTATTTTCCTTTCACGTTTCCAGCCTTAGAGCCATTTCCAGACAGCTGGATCTTTGCATAATGTACACAAAATAAGATCATTTGAGCTAAATGTTTGTGCCTCAAATGAGAACTTTGGGTTGATTTCTTCAATGAAAATATCCTGTGATGTTCTGAATCTAAAACATTTTTTTAAAAAAAAATCATTTATGAACTCTACATTTGAGCCATCCTGCTTCATTTCATCCTATCACTTCTGGGTTGATATTAGAAATCAAAAGACATCCTCCTTTGTATAAAACTGTTGGTTCAAAATGGTTTGATTTTTTTTTAATAGAAATGTTTTCAATTCACGTCATTTAATAAAAGTTTCTGAGAATCACTTCTAGTATATCTACAACTCTCAAACATATTATTTGCAATTGCTGTGTCACTTTATATTGGCAAAAAAGCACCCGCTGCTAACAGTATTCTGTGATTTGTTGTATAACAAACAGAAGAAATAGAAATATATGATTGCCTTGAAGATAAAAGTTCAGTTAACTTGAGTGTATTCATAAGAAAGCCATAGATACATATAATCCATAATGAATTGCTACTAGTTTCTTCTCTTTTCACTATGCTTCACAACTGTAATGCTAAAGTTAAATTATACTAACCTACTGTGCTTCATGATCCTTTTATTTCCTTGTCTTCCAAGAAAATCTTCCATATTTATGAGAGTAGTAACATCAGCCAGAAGATGTGAGCTACTGTAATAGAAAATATCAGATTCTTAAATTTGAAAGGTTGCCCTAGGAGAAAAATAGATGTGTTTCCAAAATAAATATTACAATTCTATCAATGTTTTGGATTAAAACATTTTATAACCTTTCCAAAAATCTGCCACAATTTAATTATAGGAAATAGTGATTTGAATGGACATAATGGCATGCTTTTAAAGTTTTATATTAATATTTTATAACCAGTGTTACTTGACCCAGCAATCAGTGTGTGTCAACCATCTATTAAGATCTAACCTTTAATTTAGACCACTCAAAAATTCCTAAAACTGATTGTTTCAGTTATTGGTTATATATGGTTTCTGCTGCATTTGTTCCCAAATATTTATCAAAAACATTTATCGATTATTGATCACTGCTATACAATTGCCTGTTCTTGCATCACAACTGCTGAATAAGAATGGAGACATTTGCAATCAACATTCCAGGCTCCTCGAGGGACTGTCTCACCCAGATGGGATTGGCCCACTTGATACGTTCACAAGATATGGACCCCATCAGTCAATGGATTCTGGCTGGCAGCATCCAAGAAAAGGGCTTTTCTGCTATGACTCTCACCTTCTGGAACATCATGTCATTCAAGGTGAGATCTGCCTCAGTGGTGGGCTTCAAATTTTTTTACTACCGGTTCTGTGGGTGTGGCTTGGTGGATGTGGCATGGCATGGCTTGGTGGGTGTGGCTTGGTGGGCATGGCAGGGGAAGGATACTGTAACATCCCCATTCCTTCCCCACTCCAGGGGAAGGTTACTGCAAAATCCCCATTTCCTCCTGATCAGCCGGGACTCGAGATGCAAAGAATAGATGGGAGCGGGGCCAGTCAGAGGTGGTATTTACCGGTTCTCCGAACTACTCAAAATTTTCGCTACCAGTTCTCCAGAACTGGTCAGAACCTGCTGAAATTCACCTCTGATCTGTCCCCAATCTCTTGGCCTTCTGGAAGGGGGTTAAAACCTGGCTTTGTTGACTGGTCTGGGGCCCCATGTTGAAAATAGTTATTGGACTAGGAAGAAGATCCCACCTCTACCCTGGAGTATTTATTCAGTCTCTTTACATTTAATATTTAATGTTCTAATGTTTTGTGCCTTTGTTTACTACGATGTTTATAAGCCACCCACAGCGATGTGACAGTGAGATTGGAAGCATATATGGTTAATAAACAAACAAACATGCAGGAAACCAGTCAACCAAAATGAGTTAGTTATTATCCTGAAATGAATCTTTTCTCAAAGGTCTTGCACTCATTTCCATATGGCTTTCCATTTTATTGCCATTACAACAACTCTGTCATGATAAAATATCATGTTCTGCCCTAAATCATCTGGGAGTGATTATCCACAGTTGGAGACGGACTTCAACTTGTATCATCCAAATCCCAGTTCAACATCCTCCCTGCCACAGTAGATGGTCATTTTCTGACATTATTTCCTTCTGTTAATTCTTGTGTTGCAAAAGCGCTATTTGGAAAGAGAATAGGGGGAAAAATGTAAAATGCCCATCTAACAGCTAAAACCCATTTACCTAATTAAACAAATCTATTTTAAAAGTTTCCTCTTCTGGACAAGGAATAAACTGTTGTTCTCGATGGCACTTTGAGGATTAAGTTGCTTTCTTTCATTATCTTCAAAGATTATTGCTTCTCCGTTTCGTACAAGTGCAGCGAGCTAGAAAAGCAGAGATAATAGGGTATTATGGAAAAATTGGGCTTTGACATTTATATGATAAATTGGGAGTCAATTAAATGAAAATTCTCTATTAGATAAAGTGTACCAATTACCACACTGAAGAGCCTTTGCTAATATAATTGAAATTTATAGAGTGTTGGGCACAGCCCCGCAGGAGGAAATTATATAAATGATGGAGAGAGGCGTGTAAACATTTTAGATTCTTCCCATTTTCAGATGCCTTGTAGAATCTCTGGTCCAAATTAGCAGTTAATATTCAAAGAGATAAACTGAAATCAGGCTATGCAAAACACACACATACATATGCTCACATGCGTGTAGACAAATACTCTACTACAGAGGTGGGTTTCAGCAGGTTCTGACCAGTTCTGGAGACATTTTGGTAGTGGACATTTTGAGTAGTTTGGAGAACCAGTAATAAAAATTCTGACTGGGCCCACCCCCATCTATTCTCTGCCTCCCAAGTCCCAGCTGATCGGGAGGAAATGGGGATTTTGCAGTAACCTTCCCCTGGAGTAGGGTGGCAATGGAGATTTTACAATATCCTTTCCCTGCCATGCCCACCAAGCCACGCCCACCAAGCCACGCCATGCCACGCCCACCAAGCCACACCCACAGAACCAGTAGTAAAAAAAATGGAAACCCACCATTGCTCTACTACACTACTAAAATCAATCACCTTTTTGATGTTAGGGACTTATATTTCAATATTTGGGATAGGGTTGTGTATCATAGTGAGCAGAGTCCTGTCCCACGAGAGGGCTTTGGAGAGAAAAAAATTGCAGATTTTTTTTTTGTTTGTTTGCAAGTTAAGTTATAGCCCTAAATTTGCATTTTTTTAAAATTTTATTTTTACCACTAAATCATGTGATTCTCAACACCGTTGACTTAAGACATCCACAGTAAATATAAAATATGAATTCAAATAATAAATTGATCAATATAAATGCCAAATAAATAGAGTAGTAGAAAGCAATCTTGTACAGTTATCTGACTAGTTTTAAAAGCCCACCAAAGGGGTCTGCTTTACTTTGTTTCCAAAACATTAGCAAGTGTTACTTCTTCCAGTGGAAGGCTTTTCCACGAAGTGGAAATCGTAGTAGAAAAATAATTTCTCCTCCTCGCCTTTGTCACTCTGATTTCATGATGGTGGGAAAGTGTGTGTATGCATGTGTAGTTTTGTGCCATTCTCTCTCTCTCTCTCTCTCTCTCTCTCTCTCTCACGTAGTTGTCTTGCATAGAAGCAAGGAGATATTGGACTAAGATACACACATGGCTGGAAAAAATGATAAAGAGACATATTGATTTTAAACCAGAAATATTTTTATTAGGGATCCTACCAGAGACATATAATAAAGAACTGCAATACTTAATTGTGAATCTTTTGACAGCAGCTAGAATTGTATTTGCTAAAAATTGGAAAGGAGAAAAGATACCTAATGATGAAAAAATTATTAAGAAAATGATGGAATGTGCTGAAATGAGTAAATTGACATTTGAAATAAGAGAGCAGGAAGATAGACAATATTACTTGATATGGGATTTATTTTACCAATGGATGGAGAATAAGATTTGGAGATAATTATGAAATGAATGGCTGTTGAAATAAGTCAGGCAGGAAAAACTTTCATGGAAATAAGCGGGGATGTTTAGTGATAAACTGAAGAGAGGAGGAGCACAAAAATGCCACCGATCGACACACTGTCTGTAATTGTTTGGAATGATAATGTTTTTATGATTTGTTTTTGTTTTAAAAAAAAATTACAAAAAAAAATAAATCTTTTCATAAATGACCCACAGAAGGAGGCCACCATGGAGAAAGTTTCTTCTTTGTTTGTTGTCGTTTCCAGATTTCCAAAATTGTATTTCTGAACGTCTCTAATCCTAGGATTTTAAAATCATTTTCAATGCTCAGGAATATTTTACATATTAAAGTATAGCCTACATTTTGAAATAAATAGGATTGCAGGAACTTGGATTTAGATAGCCCCTCTGTATCTATGGGCTACCTAGGTACCTTAAGCAAATACTACAGAATAACAGACTCAGATGGAACCTTGGAGGTCTTCTATTCCAACCCCCTGCTCAAGCTGGTGCTTAAGAGCCGAAGTGGCGCAGTGGTTAGAGTGCTGTACTGCAGCTACTTCAGCTGACTGCTAGTTCAGCAGATCAGCAGATCAAATCTCACCGGCTCAAGGTTAACTCAGCCTTCCATCCTTCCGAGGTGGGTAAAATGAGGACCCAGATTGTTAATTGGCAGTATGCTATTTAGTATACTGTCTTTGGTGTAAGCCGCCCAGAGTCATCGGAGAGTGGGCGGCATAGAAATATGACTAATAAAAAAATAAATAATAATAATAAATAAAGCAGGAGACTCTATACCAGGGCTGTCAAACTCACAACCCACTGGTCAGATGCGTCACACGCAGGCCATGCCCACACCCTGTTTAGCGAAGGGGGGAGGAAAGCCACGATACATCATGTGACGCCACTGTGACGATGCGAGTTTGATACCCCTGTTCTATACCATGTCAGACAAATGGCTGTCCAGTTTCTTCTTAATAGCCTCCAGTGATGGAGCAACCACAACTTCTGAAGGCAAGCCTTTCCATTGGTTAATTGTTCTCACTGTTTTTCCTTAGTTCTAGATTGATTCTCTCTTTGATTAATTCCCATCCATTGTTCCATGTCTGAAAGTATGCAAAGCAAAAATAGTCCCAATGCTGATCTATGGTGCAGAATTGGGAGGGGGGCTTAATAAAGCTACCCCACTTGAACAAGTTCAGACCCATTTTTAAGATACATATTGGGAGCTGATAAGAATTCATCTATCCCTATGGTCAGAGCAGAAACAGGCATCCATTCCTTACAAATGTACTACCTAAGCATAGTACACAAAACTATCTGCTACAATGTCCTACCTGTCAATGACTACTTCAGCTTCAACTGCAATAATACACGAGCACACAATAGATACAAACTTAAGGTAAACTGCTCCAAACTCGATTGCAGAAAATAAGACTTCAGCAACAGCAACTGCATTTCTACTGATTTCTCTTATAAATCAACCAAACAGTCACAGGCTGAGCAGTGTGTGTGTGTGTGTGTGTGTGTGTGTGTGTGTGTGAGAGAGAGAGAGAGAGAGAGAGAGAGAGTGGGGGGGAGAGGGAGAGAGAGAGAGAGATTCATACTTACACAAAACTCAGATTGGTTAATCTTTCCCTTTCTTTCTTTCTTTCTTTCTTTCTTTCTTTCTTTCTTTCTTTCTTTCTTTCTTTCTTTCTTTCTTTCTTTCTTTCTTCGAAGAAATGTTCTCACTTTAGTTCTGGGCACTCCTTTCAGTGATGGGTTGCCCCCCGTTCGGACCGGTTCACAAGAATCGGTAGTAAAACCAGCAGGAGGCTCCACCCACTGACCCCGACATCATCAGGAAGCTTCTGCGCATGTGCAGAAGCAAGCAAGCGCACGAGAGCAAAGCAAGCACCGGTAGTAAAGGTAAGTAGAACCCACCCCGACTTTTTTGATTTTAAGTATCTAGGCCATAGAGAGGTCTTTTCATTTCAGTGTTCTTCCACAACATTCCCCACCTCACCGAGTTTTTCATGCATGCTTATCTTTTAAACCATATTTTAGTCACTAGATTCAAGAATAACTTTTGATTGTAGCCGGATTGTAAGTGAGATAAAGGAATAAACAAGTACACCATTGTGGTAGTGGTGGTGGTTGTTTGGGAGTGCTTCTTCAAGTCAATCTTAATGCTTGGCAGCTGCCTGAATAAGTTCCTGAAGTTTTCTTGGTGAGATTTTTGGATTTGGTTTGCCATTGCCTTCTGCCTAGGCCTGAGAGGGACAGATTGATTCAAGGTCACTGAGCTGGTTTCCATGTCAATGGCAGAACCAAAAGTCATGGTCTCCCAGTTTCTGGACTGGCACCTTTAACCACTAGACCAAACTCACTCTCACACTATTGTTTATTATTTACTTGACCAGTCAACTATTCTTTCTGACCTCTTTATTTCAAGGTACGTATTCTCTTTCTACACATTTCAATATATATAGTATATTTGTTGCTATTCAGCAAGTGTTGATCTATTTATTTTTATTTATTTATTTATATTTAAATTTATATACCGCCCTTCTCCCGAAGGACTCAGGGCGGTGAAGAGCCAAAGGTAAAAAACATAGAATACAAAAATTTAAGAGCAATTTAAAAACATATTAAACAATTTTGGCCCAACAATTAAAATACCCCATTTAAAATTCGAAATAAAATTAGGCAGTTGGAGAAGTTAGGCCAGCCCGGCTTGTTGAAATAAAAAAGTCTTGAGGGCCCGGCGGAAAGTACGTAAATCCAGAATCCTCCGTATTTCCGGGGGGGACCTCGTTCCAGAGGGCAGGTGCTCCCACAGAGAAAGCTCTCCCCCTGGGGGCCACCAGTCGACATTGTTTGCCCGATGGCATTGTTTGACCGACGGCACCCCGAGGAGCCCCTCTCCCCTGTTGTCCCTGCAAAAACTGTTTTAAATCTTTCATATTTCTGGGACAAGGACATAATATTATTAAAAAAGGTTTACAACTGAGATTCACGCCTTGGGTCAAATTTCTTCGCTCTGTTCTAGGGACCCTGAAGCTGACTGGAAGAATTGTCCCACTGACCATTAACACCAGGGGTGGGATTCAAAAATGTTAGCAACCAGTTCTCAACCCGGTTGCTGGGTGGACATGGCCTACTCAGCCTCCTGCACCACAGTGGGTGGGTGGGTGGAGGAAGCCTTCTGGAGGCTGGAAACGGACCCATTTCTGGACTTCCAGAACTTCCGGGAGGCCTGTTTTTCACCCTCCCAGAGCCTCCATGTGGCCCTGCACTTACCTGGCATCCAAAATGGGCCGCATGGAGACTCTTGGGAGGAGCGGGGTGGGGTGGGCGGGGTCAGCCAGTCCTTGCAACTACTGGTTCAGTGAACCAGATGTAAAATTAGCATCTGGTTCGCCTGAACCAGTCCGAACCGGCTGAATCCCACCCCTGATTAACACTGTCTTGCGTCTCTGATTGTCTGTAAAAAGGAACTTAACATTATCTTCCCTGGAGAGTATAAGCTTTACTATTAATTACTATAGACTTGATAAAACTATTATGAGTTGTATCGTTCATCAGGGTCTGAATGCTTCAGTGTGTCTATTGGTAGCAAATGTACACTTAGCGCTCACACCTCCATCAGGAAGCTGAATCTCCAGGCAAAATTCATATCTGAAGAACGATTTTGTAGGAGGAAACGGTTGAATTATTTCCTACAATTTAATGGAGTGCAGAAGGAAAGGAAATATTACAGACAAGCTGAATAAATAATCTTACTATTCAACTTACAGTGGCAGAAGTCATTTTGCTTTCCATATATGCCACCCCCCCCCTCACCAGCCCCTAAGGAGATGAGAAATTTCTTCAGAAGAATCTTGTGTCCTCTGAAACATGATGGAGCTGAATAAGTGATAGCCCTTCTACCGTCCCTCAAATACCATTCCTAAATAATCCAATTTATGTAGGTTTGAGACTTTCAGAAGGAGGAGAAGATGCAAAAGGAGAAGATAAATAAGGTGTATGTCAGGCTTCACACCAGAGCTCTGCAGTAAATTTCAGCTCTCCCAATGCTTAATCCCTTATGCACAATATTTGGCATAAAATTCTCAAAGAAACTTAGCTAACTTTTTTTTTTTTGCAGGAAGATTGAAACCATAGAGTTGATTTGCCCTCTCTAGGGCAAAAAAGGCAGAGCCTTTCTATAGGCCTCTGACCCAGAAGTTAAACTTCTCCCACTGCTCTGAATTCATGAATACATGATAGATTAAATAGTGACCTTGTTTCTGTACCCATTTTCTATAATCTGGAACCTGCTGGTAATCACGCTACCAGATATGTCACTTCTAATATATGGGACAACCAAAATCTTGCTGAAAATTATCTTCACTTCAACGAAAATATAATGAAGGGAAATGAAATCTTAAATTAAGATGGGAGAGAGAGAAAATTCTTGTATGACATAGATTTTCTAAACTTCCTTGATTAAAGTTGGAGTCTGGCTGGACTATTAAAACACCTTGATACACTGCAAGAAGGACCACAATTAAGTGACATTGCTAATGCCCCTGGACTACTCAATACCACTGATCATGACATATATTTAACCAGGGGTGAAATGCTACCAGTTCGCACCGGTTCATCCGAACCGATATTTCCAACAATCAGCTGTGCTGCGCGATTTACATTTGCTAGAAGGCAGGAAATTCTACTTCCTAGCGAATCTAAATCGCACAACACAGCTGCCCCCCCCACACACACACTGTTCTACTTACTTTCAAAAGGCTCCTTTTTCCATGTGAAGCATGTGTTTGGTGTGCACTATGCATGCACGTGTGCACAGCGTGTGTTTGGCATGCACTGTGCATGCATGCACAGCATGGCATTTGGCACACACCGTGCATACACAGGCAATGAACTGGTGGAAACCCGCGGAGGATTTCACCACTGTATTTAACCCTTACAATATTTCTACTTCTAGAAAAGCTGTCTGATGTATCATTAGGTATCACATCATGATGGGCATTTTCAGAAAGGGGTGCTAGAAGATTTCTGTTCAACTACCTAGCGTACTATGAAGTTCTTCATAAAATTATTTCAGTCCACCCCACCCCACCCCCCCAAGCTCTGTAACACGTCCAGGCAACTGCTAACTAAAAAACATCCAGTATGTACTTCATACACAACGGTCTCTCTCTTTTTCATCAAAACCTACTTAATCTGTGACCGGATTGGATAAAGACCAATAAACAGAAGGTCAATCCTGCCACGATGGAGAATTGAGTTAGAAGGTTGCACTTTCACCCAGGTGAATCACAATGTGCTACCTATTTTGAAAAAAGGGCTACAGGAGGATTATGTCCTTAGCTCAGAACATTTTATATCCATTTTTTTTTCCTGTAGTTGGACCCACAAGTGTACCTCTATTTTTATTTTTTATTTTTTATAAAAACAAACTTCTCCAGAGGTTTTTATTCATTTTGCTTTAGTTCTCATTGCCTTGAATTTTATGAATTTTTCTTACTTTTCCTCCCCACATTTTTTGCAAAGTTGTGAAACATTTGTAATTTCACCAGTCAAGAGCCATGTTTTTTTTTTAAAAAAAAAAAAAAAGTTTGAGAAATTAGTAGAAATAATGATTTGTCATGGTAACACTAATCAAATAAAACCTTTGTTACAATCACAAAACTGTGAGGGAAGTCACCTCTCCTAGAAGAATGAAATATTTTGAGAAATATTTAAAAAGGCAGAATATTATATTTCCCTAAAGGAGAAATGGGTTTCTAAAGACAGAAACCAACTCCCTGCTCCCAGAAGATATTTTGTCCCCTTTAAGAAGGACTGGGCCAGTCTATCTACAAAACAAAAGACCTTCAGCTCCAGGATGATGGGATTAAGACATGACTCTCCTGAACATAATAGGATTATCTAGTAGCAGGGCTCACCGTTTTACAAAATCACCTGGGGACATTGCATCACCCTCCAGGATTCAACCAAACTTCTCAGACAACCTACAGGGTTAGCTATGACCCCTATGACTCAACAGCCAATAGAATACATGTTCTTGCACAGGAACAGGAAGCTCAAGGGCAAGGCCCAAGAGAAGGTATAAATAACCCTCATTCTCAACTCCATGTAGTCAACTACCCCAGAACCAGGTGCTTGGTGGTTTTGCTTCATCAATATGATCTTTCCAATCAGCCTCCATGTTTCCAGTGCTTTTCTCCCAGCTTGGAACTGAACCAGATGGATTTTTTTCCCCCAATAACAGCATACAGCATATAGTAAAATTGACACCACATATTTTGAATCTTTTGGAGAACAACAATTTTAAAAGTGTGACTTGTTTCCTGTTTCCCAAAAGACAGTGTTGGAAGAAAAATCAGGTCTGGTTCCAAGCTGGGAGAAAGATGCTGGAAATAAAATGGAGGCAGGCTGCAGGAAAGGAAGTCTCTGTTTATTTGGTAGCCAGAAACTTCAGTGACAGCAGCATGTTTCTTGGGTGGCTGACCAAATGGGGTTGAGAGTAGGTGGGTTTTTAGACATTCCTTGGGGTTTTGTGATCAAGATGTCTGTTCCTGTGTAAGACTATGTCCTTTAATATTTTAATGGCTGTTGCCAGATTCCTATGGCGTCATGTAGGGGTCATGGCTAGCTTTCCAGGCAAGAGGGAAAATGCAAATCCTAGATGTTTTGTTTGAGTTAATCTTGTCAGTTTCTGCTCCTTGCCTATTGTGTTGCATATTTGGGGTTTCTGGCTGTTCTTTGTTTATGAATAATATGGCCCAGCTTTCTGAATGGATGCAAAATATCCATTCCTAAAGATTAGCCTCTTCAAGCTTCTGCTTGAGGCTCTTTTCCTATGGCAGGAAAACTGGGGCTGCTTTCTAGCTTTGTTAAGATTTTTCTCCTCTTCTCCTTTAGGGGACATATTCTATCCTGCCCTTTTGTAATATCCTGTGGAATATTTTTATTCGGGAGCGGGGGCTTCCCACAATAGTGTTTGGGGAAATCTTCGTCATTCTTTTTACTATGGAGAACCTGTGAATATTAGATCAGAAACATTACCACCAATGAGTTCATGAGTATTGAGTATTTGTATATTCTTCATTCACTTAAAGGAGCACGGTGGCTCAGTGGCTAAGATGCTGAGCTTGTCGATCGACAGGATTGCAGTTTAGTGGTTTGAATCCCTAGCGCCACATAATGGAGTGAGCTCCTGTTACTTGTCCCAGCTTCTGCCAATCTAGCAGTTCAAAAGCACGTAATGCACATAAAAAAATGCAAGTAGAAAAATAAGGACCACCTTTGGTGGGAAGATAACAGCGTTCCATGGGCCTTTGGCGGTTAGTCATGCCGGACACATGACTATGTCTTTGGACAGCGCTGGCTCTTTGGCTTTGAAACGGAAATGAGCACCGCTCCCTAAAGTCAGGAATGACTAGCACATATGTGTGAGGAGAACCTTTACATTCACTTATACCATATTGCCATGTCCTCAGAGTAACTGATAACTTTTAAAAATAAAAAAAATTATGGATCACAAAAGCTGCTAGGGCTACAGGTAAGAAAGAAATTTGGCTTTACTTTCTCCTGTGCTATATTAAGAAAAAGAGAAAGCAGAATGTTTATTCATTTAGTCCAGGATTTATAGCTCAGCTCAAAATATAAAAAAGGAAAAAAAATGCAAACATACAAGGGTTTCATTGCTTTTTAAGATTCAGCTTGTTGACTTGCCCGCTAGGAACTGACAAATTCTTTCTCTCTCTCTCTCCTAAATAAAAATGCAGTTTGTTGCATGATGGTTATCTTTTGAGATAACAGTTTAAAAGCCAAGGAATTTCTCTCCATTCTGTTGACATTAAAGTCCCATGATGCTTTTCCTGTTAGTGATATTAATGGCTAATATTTTCCTCATGCTCTGGCGCACCCAAGTGGCTCATCTCATTTAATATTTTATAACTCATAATGCCAGATGTGGATCCTTATAGACAAAAAATAAGAAGTTTTCCTTTGAAGCTATGAAACTCACTCCAAACGTACTTCAAGATACATGAAGTCCCTGACTTGGGTCTCAATCAAACATTCAATTCATTTGAATTTCGGCTTTAAAATCTTTAAAATATTTAAAGTATTTAATACTTTAATAATATAAAATATAATTTAATAATATAAAATATTTAATGAAAATATTTAAATATATTTAAAATATTTTTATTTAAGACAGAAGTGAGGAACCAAAGGTACAATCTGAAGACACTAGATAATTCAGATTGATCTAGAAAGAGTGCAGAGAAGAGCAACAAAGATGATTAGGGGCCTGGAGGCTAAAACATATGAAGAACAGATGCAGGAACTGGGTATGTCTAGTTTAATGAAAAGAAGAATTAGGGGAGACATGATAGCAGTGTTCCAATATCTCAGGGGCTGCCACAAAGAAGAGGGAGTCAAACTATTCTCCAAAGCATGTGAGGGCAGGACAAGAAGCAATGGGTGGAAACTAATCAAGGAGAGAAGCAATTTAGAACTAAGGAGAAATTTCCTGACAGTTAGTGCAATTAATCAATGGAACAACTTGCCTCCAGAAGTTGTGAATGCTCCAACACTGGAAGTTTTTAAGAAGATGTTGGATAATCATTTGTCTGAAGTGGTGTAGGGTTTCCTGCCTAAGCAGGAGGGTGGACTAGAAGATCTCCAAGGTCCCTTCCAACTCTGTTATTCTAAATAGATAAAAAAGTGAATCTCTGAAGCTTCTTCCCAAGCAGTTTTATTTTAAAATAAAGAGGTCTGTTACAAAACAATGCAATGTGAAATGTTTAGACTTCCACCCAGTCAGTTATTCAGTGTCCTTTCCCAAGCTATAACATTCTATACATCATTCCTCCACTGAAAACTCTTCAGTTTTCCCCTGGGAGAAAATCACAATTATGTGCTCATTTAAACATAGTCAATCTAAATTTTAGGAATCTCAATTTGTCATATTATTCCTATTATTTTATAACACCTAGTATCCATGGGCTTTCCCCAATGCATTCATCCAACTTTGGAATAAAAAGGAATCGTTCATATAATGATTGGAAGGAATTAGAGAAATCATCTAATTCAGGGGCCTTGGCAACTTTAAGGCTTGTGGACTTTATGACTGGCTGAGTAATTCTGGGAGTTGAAGTCCACTAGTCTTAAAGTTGCCAAGGTTAGAGACTTCTGATCTAATTCAACCCCCTGATAGTACCTCGTTAGTCAATATCAGTGTCATCTTTCTTTTCTTACAATTTCCACATTCTTTTCTTCATTTTCTTCTGGGTGCGCTTCAAGGTGTTGGTTATCACCTTTAAAGCGCTCCATGGCATAGGGCCTAGCTATCTGCGAGACCACCTGCTGCTACCGACGACCTCCCATCGACCCGTGCGCTCCCACAGAGAGGGCCTCCTCAGGGTGCCATCAGCCAAACAGTGTAGGCTGGTGGTCCCCAGGGGGAGGGCCTTCTCTATGGGGGCTCCCACCCTCTGGAATCAGTTGCCCCCGGAGATAAGGAGAATCCATGACCTCAATGCCTTCCGTCATTCCCTGAAAACCCATCTTTTCCAGCAAGCCGGGTTGGCTTAAGAAGAAATTTTTAAATTCTTTTAATTGGTCTGTGATTTTTTAACTTTCGGGCCAAAATTTATATATATTTTTAAATGTTTTAATATTTGTATTCTATGTTTTTTATCTTGGCTGTACACCGCCCTGAGTCCTCAGTGAGAAGGGCAGTATATAAATTGGAAATTAAATTAAATTAAATTAAATTTTCCATTTTTCACATTAATTTCCTCAATGTTCAAGCCAAACAAGAACAGTGTGGAGAAAAAAAAATGTATTTTTTCATTATTCCCCAAATGCTGAAGAGATAAGAAGCTGCACTTGAGTCTTGCTGCATGCAAATATAGTCTTTTGTATTCTATGCTCCACTATCATCAAGGTTTTTTACACATCACATATCACAATTTTTTTAAAAAAGAAAACTATTTGCTGTCACCCAGGATGATCTTCATTACTGATTGTCAATCCACGTAAAACCTATGGCAGGCTAGAAATGCTTCTAAATTATAAAACATGGAAGATTCGGAAGACTCCTTTGCATTACATAATTAATGTATGCATATTGCATAAATTGTACAAAATCACATATGGGGAAATGATAAATTTCTAAATTTATATGTCCATCTGTATAGATGGATATATAGAGATGTGGCATTCTCAATAGACATGCCATATTAAGAATGACATTCTTAATATGACGTGTCTATACATAAGTGGAATAGATAAGTAATAAGTTAATCTTAACCAAATTTATCATGTTTTATAAATGTGTATATTCTTATTCTTTACCTAATTTGGTTTATCGTTGTCCACATGAATAATAAACTCTGAAAGAGATCATCTAGATAAAAAATAACTTCCCTGGCTGTGATGTATCTTTTGCAGTCCTTCAATTCCAATCATATTTACTCCACCTTGGTGGACTTCCTCTTTGCCCTTCTATCAGAAGTCTTCCACTTCGTAAGTAATTTAATCTTCAAATGCAAAGTAAACTGGGTGACCGTCTTGGTTTCTATCTATTTATTTGTGTATTAAATAGACGCACTAGTATCATAGGGAAATGCTAAGGACCAATCTTTCAGTGCACAATTTAGTCACCACATTCTCATCCTGTGATATACATCAACCTGAAATATTACCATCATTAATTGAGTGTGTATTTTAAAGATACGGTTAAAATCAGTTTTAACAGACTAGAGAATTTTCTGCTTTAGTGAGGAATATTAACCAAGAACATGTTCTTCTCAGAAGCAAACTAGATGAGACTCGTTTATGAAGGGATGACGAGGACAAGTGGGAATTCCAGGATCTAGGGTAGACTACATCAAGTCTCCAAGAACAATGCTTAAAAGAATTTGGAAACCTATCAGTAGCCAAAGAACAAGCCAGAGATTAATATAGGGCAGGGGTCAGCAACCCGTGGCTCTGGAGCCACATGTAGCTCTTTCATCCCTCTGCTGTGGCTTCCTGTTGCTCAAAATATGCATCACAATGCCAGCATGCAATTTATTGAGCTTTTCGACCCCCAGTAGGCCAACCATGGATAAATTCAAGAAAAGAAAAGTTTCAGGAGAAAACAGAAGGTTTAATTCAACAACATATGCTAGTTTTGTGCTCAGGGAATAGTCAGCACAGGAAGGGTTTTGTGGCTCCCGGTGTTTTCTTTTCAGTGGGAAACAGGCCCAAATGGCTCTTTGAGTGTTTATGGTTGCTGACCCCTGATATAGGGCAAGGAAAGAAGTAGAAAAATAGAATAAAGAAAGAAGGGACAGGGGAAGTAGTATACCAACTGCCCTCCATGATTTAGGATTATCGACTTCCAAATGCAGAAAGAGTAGAAGACCATGAAGAAGGAAGGGGAGGTAATGAATGGACAATATTTGCCCCTCTATTTGAGAAACATTCTTCCAAGTCTTTCAGCTGCAAAAGAAGAACCAGAAGCCAACATGACTATGGAGATTCTCAATCATCCACGTCATGATTGTCTCAACGCTGGTTTTTCTGAAAAGACAACTGGACTATGCTTTTCTTTCTCTCTCTTGAGGAGGAATATGGTTTGCTTTTCATCCAAGAAGCTTCATCAGTTCTGGCTGGCTGGTGGTGTTAGTGGGGGAAATGGAAGGATTAGTCTAATCTTCCATTTCCCCCACCCCACACCCAACACCCCACACCCCACCCACCCCCACACACAAACATCATCCAACCAGAACTGATGAAACTTCTTGGATGAGAAGTGAAGTGTCTTCTTCTTCCTGAAGGGAAAAGAAGAAGAAAAAAGAAAAAAGTATGGTCAAGTTACCTTTTGAAAAAGCACCTTTGAAACAGGAGACAACATATTTCTCAGTTCAGTAGAAGATAGTACTAATAAAGAAAAACTTATAAGGAGTCCTGACCTGGATCTGAATAATAGCTTGAAAGAAAACCTGTTTTTCAGGTGAGGAACATAATAATTCCCCAGATATTCATGTCCATAACATGGGGAGAAGAAGTTTTCCCCTCACATCAGGTTCCTCTCCATTTTCAGGCCAACAGATGTTCCCAATTGCAGCCAGGAGCCAGCCAGTCTAAATCAACCTTAGTAATGTGGATAAATAGGTCGGCCAACACAGTGTTTCTGCATGGTGGCTGGGGAATTCTGGAAGCTGCAGTCCACACATCTTAAAGTTGCTGAGGTTGAGATAGACTGGGTTAAAGAGTCAACATTTGAGAGACTCCACACATCAGAAGTGAAGAGGAGCTGAATTTGTCAAAGCACAAAACAGAGCTGATGTTTGCTCTAACAGCACAGCAAACATCATTGTGGTTTTGTTGTGACTCAGGAGAGGAAGTTACTGATTGCTTTGGATGAAAAGCATATAAGGGTCCCAAATATTTTTTGTGGTATGTTAATCGGGGTCAAGGCAATAGGATATATTATTGGCCTGGCCAATGGAACCACCTGTAGAAAGAATAATAGGGTTGCATGGAAGAAGGAAGAAGAAAGAAAGAAGACAGCAAGAGGAGGGAGAGGTGGTAGAGGCAGAAAAGTAGAAGGAGGAGGAGGAGGAGGAGGAGGAGGAGGAGGAGGAGGAGGAGGAGGAGGAGGAGGAGGAGGAGGAGGAGGAGGAGGAGAAGAAGAAGAAGAAGAAGAAGAAGAAGAAGAAGAAGAAGAAGAAGAAGAAGAAGAAGAAGAAGAAGAAGAAGAAGAAGAAGAAGACATACTGAATAAAGGGAGAATAAATATTTCAAGAGCTCAAGAGGTGCTCAAGAATCAAATCACACAGAGAAAACACAAGGAGCCATCAGTGCACAAAGTACATTGGACATCTGTTAGAGTGCTATGTACAATAAGTCAACATTTAAATATTTTATGCTTCCTGTTAGCAGTGATCTACCAGTTGAGTTATTGCAGTTCTCTCTCCACTCTTGATCATCTCAAACAAAATTACACATTATCCAAGTAGTTACTCTACTTAATAGATCCTACTAAATTTGGCTGGTGTTCCTGGACTTTCTGCAATATGAGTGTTGAAAATCTATTATCAGATTTCTTCCAGAATATCAAGCCTACCCCGCAGGATACTTATATCACTAGGTCAAAATAGCAGACTCACAAAACTACAATTTTCACCATATTACAGAAACTGGAAACATGCAGCATTTTTTCTATATGGAGTTTGAGTATCATCCCTTGAGGCTGTGTATGTCTACGGTTTGCAGCCACTTCTCCATGTCCCTTAGAAGAACCAACTTGGCTTTGTCATTTTGACATATCAAAGCTTACAACTGAGGATTCTACTTGTACTGAGGGTTACTCTACTTCCACAGTTTATAGGCTTGATTATCATTTCCAGTGTTTTAAATGACCACATCAAGAATCCGTCATGATTCAAATGAAATAGCTGAGATGGAGGAAAAACAAATATTTCAGGATCCACAAAATCAGCTGAAGATGGGTCCTTGGTGCTCTCTGTGCTCAATTGTTTTCTTGCAGGCATTTCATTACCCAACTAGGTTACATCATCAGTGCCTGTTGAACCAACCTCAAAAAGCACCAAGGACTCCACAGTTCGACCTGGGTTACAAATATTTTGTTCTATTGTATCAGTTGGAGTCAACAAGACTGTCCTACTCGGGGATTTCATTAGAAGACGACTCTGTCTCTTTCTCACAGCAAAGATCACAGCTTGTAAAGTGACACTAGAATTATAGAATAGAATAGAATAGAATAGAATAGAATAGAATAGAATAGAATAGAATAGAATAGAATAGAATAGAATAGAACAGAACAGAACAGAACAGAATAGAATAGAATAGAATAGAATAGGAATAAGACAAGACAAGACAAGACAAGACAAGACAAGACAAGACAAGACAAGACAAGACAAGACAAGACTAGACTAGACTAGACTAGACTAGACTAGACTAGACTAGACTAGACTAGACTAGACTAGACTAGACTAGACTAGAATAGAATAGAATAGAATAGAATAGAATAGAATAGAATAGAATAGAACAGAATAGAATAGAATAGAATAGAATAGGAATTCTTTATTGGCCAAGTGTGATTGGACACACAAGGAATTTGTTCTGAGAATTCTAGAAATTGAGTCATGTTGGTTAGCCTAACAGCTTGTAATGTAACCACTAGAAACTGATTTATGTTAGTTAGTAAGCTTCTAGGAAAGACTATCTCATGAGTGGTAGAATTTAGTTGTATTAGAGTTGTGGATTGCTGGCTACATTTTAAATATAGATTTATATTCTATGCTTAAAAGGGACACCAGTTGCAAGCTGGCATATAGAAACACAGTGCCACAGAGACAGCAAAGGATAATAGGGACAAAGTGACTTTCATAACTTTGCCACACTTTAAAAAAAAAACAATGATGAAGGTTGGGTCAGCACTTGTAAATGTTAGTCTGGCATCTCATTCAGTCATTGTCAAAAGACATAACCCTTGGTTCAAAGGGTTTTCTCCTTTTTTGGAACCAAAACTGTCTATTGATTTGGCAAGATTCCATTAGCACAAACAAAGAGCTGAGAAAGTACAAGAAGCCCCAAAAAAACAGTATTAGATTTACAAACTCTGAAGGGTATCCTGATATGCTGAGAGCTTAATGAGGTGATAAACTCATTGACCCGCTATTCATACGATTTCAGAAAATAGCATGCACTTTCATGCTCTTCCCCCAGCATTGTACATATAGTAAATAGAAGTATAGTTTGCAACATTTAATTTTGTCTGAAACAACTCCAAAAGCAAAAAAAAAAAAAAAAAAAACCCGCAAAAAACAATCTATACATCAATTGCTTTGGAAAAACTATGAAACACTTCGAAGCCATCAAATTGAATTCATTAATTCACAGCAAGCTTCTTCAGTTCACAAATATGTCTTGACGGAATAATTCAATCAAAGCTTTGTCAAAGGGAAACAGTGAAAGCGAATCCCTTTGAAGTATTGCACAGCCATACAACTCATATTTTTTAAAGTTTTCCTCCTAGGATTTGGTCTCCAAGCCCATCATAATATTTATTTCGCTTTTCCAGAAATTTCTAACAAACGCACTTCGCAGAAACTGAGCATAAATTAAGAGCAAGGACAATACTTTCTGATTTAAGCATATTGAAAGTCCAACCTTAATTAGAGATGCCATGATGCAAGGGATGATTTCACAAGGAAAGACAGAAATCTGGTTAAACATTGTCTCTGTATGCCAAAGAATGAGTGGAAAGGATTGACTCTTGAGCTATTTCCTTAGTCCAGGGGTCGGCAACCTTAAACAGTCAAACAGCCACAATGGCCCTAACTGGAAGCTCCCGTTCAATTCTGGAGCTGACCGGAAGTCTGGTTCCCCCATCGTTGTCTCCTCCTAGCACGGCGTCCTTTTTCCTCTGCTGACCGGAAGTCCAATTCCCCCACCATAGAGTCTCCTCCTAGCACGGCGTCCTTGTTCCTCTGCCGATTGGAAGTCCTTTCCCCCACCATAGAGTCTCCTCCTAGCGCAGCCTCCTTTTTCCTCTACCTGTCCTAACCGAAAGCCCTATCAAGTGTGGAGCCGACCAGCAACAGGGAGCTGCAGCAGAGGGATGAAAGAGCCACTTGTGGCTCCAGAGGCGCAGGTTGCTGACCCCTGCCTTAGTCAGATAAATAGAAAGACCAGGTAGGGACAGATCATCTATAACCTATCTATATGTGTGGTTGCTAAGAGTCTGCAGTTAACCTGACAGCACACAACCAACCAACCAACCAACCAACCAACCAACCAACCAACCAACCAAGACAATTAAGAATAATAACAGATTTGGAAGGGACCTAGTCCAATCCCTTGCTCAAGCAGGAGACCTTACAGTAGTGGTCAAAATTGTGGAAACCTTTTGGGAAAAGTGTATTTTTGAGGTTTGATGGCTAATAACACCACTTTGTTTTGGAGTTTCAAGATAATCATATTCCACTGCTGGAATGGCCTGGGAATAGCCCAGACCTTAACCCAACTGAAAATCTACAGAGCCGACTAAAGAAACATGTTAGTCAGAAGCGACCCAGCAATAAAACCCAGTTAATAGAAGCAATCATTCAATCTTCGTTTCACATTATAACAGTTGCAGAACTGAAAGACTTGGGTCACTCCATAGGAAGACATTGTAAGGCCGTAATTCATGCTAAAGGTTACCCAACTATTAACTGACATGGTGACAATTTTTGTATATGTTGTTTTTTCTACGTGTTTCACTTTTCTTCTTTATGCTGTAACTGCTATTCTAATAGCAAATCCTTCATAAAAATTATTGCATTATATTCTTGGTTAAATTATCTTTCCATTGATATATAATTTTATGGTACTACTCCAAAAAGAAAAAAAGTGGTGTTATTAGCTAGTTTTAGAAAATACACTTTCCCCAAAAGGTTTCCACAATTTTGGCCACAACTGTATGTCATTCCAGAAAAGTGGCTGTCCAATCTCTTCTTAATAACCTCTAATATTGCAGTAGTCACAACATCTGGATGTAAGTCGTTCCACTGGTTAATTGTTCTCACTGTTAGGAAATTTCTCTTTAGTTCTAGGTTGCTTTTCTCCTTGATAGGATTTTCTATGCCAAGAGGTAAACCAGATTTAACAAAGCGGTGGCTTTACTGAAGAGTCACAAAGATAAATAAGAAGAGGATGAAGAATGTAGACTCCAACTATAGTCCCAGCATTAACCAAGCTGAGCCTATTTTTGATAAAACCATATAAAATGGTCTGCTTTCCTCCACCCCCAATTTCCAACTTCTTCTATTCCTGGGGAAAAAAGAATGTAATCTTTGTTCTGTGAGATTAGGAGGAATGTCCTGGTTATTTCCTTTCTTGCAATTTCTCACTTGGATAAGAACTTTTTTCTTAAGCAAAGGCTTGACTTTAACTATACATGTATCTACTGTGCTATATATAGTGTTCCAATATTTGAGGGGCTGTCACAAAGAAGGGGGGGGTCAATCTATTTTCCAAAGCACCAGAAGGCAAGGCAAGAAATTAATCAAGGAGAGAAGCAACCTAGAACGCAAGAAAAAGTTCCTAATAGTGAGAACAATTAACCAGAGGAAAAGTTTGCCTTCAGAAGTGGGAGGTTTTTAAGAAGAGATTGGACAGCCTGGACTTGTCTGGAATGGTACTGGGTCTCCTTCTTGAACAGGAGGTTGGACTAGAAGACCTCCAAGATCCCTTCCAACTCTATTCTGATTCTGTTATTCTGTTATGTTTGAGAGGGTTCCAAAGCTGAGGACTAGACAAAAAAGGGGAAAAAAAGAATTCCAGGATTTTGACAAACACATTCCTTACTATTGCCACACACAAAAAAGGCATGGTTGTGTCCATGTAGTCATCAGCTAGAGCTGTGAGTCCTCTCTGCAGACACGTGAGACATTGGCCAGCTCAGTTCCATGCGCTTGCGTACCTCCCACCGGCCAGCTGACTTTTGGGATGAGTGGGGGATGCATGTGCATACGTGGGGGGGAGCACAGGGGAAAGGTGCACCCCATACGGCCCATTTTTGGGCCCAGGAGGCTACAGGGAGACCTGCTAGGCCAGAAATAGGGGACTGGGGGAGTCACGTACGTCCCCCATGGCCCTTTTTTGGACCCAGGAGACTGCAGGGAGGCCTGCTAGGCCAAAAATGGGGGGCGGGGGTCATGCACGCATGTGCAGAGGTGGGGGGAGCATGGGGGGGTCATGTGTGCATGTGCAGGGGGTGGAGGGTGGGGGAAACAGGGGGTCATGAGCACATGTGCAGGGGAGCTACATTGAGTTATGGGTGTCAGCACCTGCACAAGCTGTTGCATGCGTGCACGTGCTTTCAGCACATGACAAGAAAAAGGTTAGCCATCACTGAGCTAGAGCAAAGGGAATTTTATAGAAAGGAAGGTGACACTGACAAGGATAGACCAGATCTATTACCAAAGAGACAAAGGGGAAACGCACATCAAGTCCAAAACAAGAAAAAGGCATGAAGAAAAGGAAAGACAGACACTTCCTCAATTCATATGACTATCATATGAATAGGCTACAGACGTGATGACGAACCTATGGCACGCATGCCACAGGTGGATGTGGAGCCATAGTGGTGGGCATACGAGCTGAGCTCTGGCGTGCATGTGTGTGCCCTCCAGCTGATTTTTGGGTTTTCTGGGCCCACCGGAAGTCAGGAAACACAGTTTCCGGCATCTGGAGGGCCTCCGGGGATGGGTGGGTGAGAATGGCTCATTTTTCACTCTCCCCAGGCTCCAGAGCCTTTCTAGGAGCCTGGGGAGGGCGAAAATGGCCTTCCCCACCCCTCCGGAGGCCCTCCAGGAGCCGGGAACGGCCCATTTCCCGACTTCTAGTCCCACCAGAAGTCTGGTGGCCCTCCGTACCATTGCATGCCAAAAGCGGGGGGAGCGCAGGGGGGGCATGCGAGCATGTGCATGGGGCAGGGCACATAGAATTATGGGTGTGGGCACGTGCTTGTGTGACCCCCCCTCCCCCCACTTTTGGCACTCGATGGCAAAAAGGTTAGCCATCACTGGGCTACAGTAAGACTTGTAATATTCCGCTATTATAGCCAATATTAATAAAAGTAGTTTTAGTCTTTGAATGAAGTTTATTTCTTGGTTTAGTCTACATTGAGGGGTCGACCACAATCTTGCAAGTTTTTTGTAGTTTCTTCTATACATAATTGGTTACATTTACAGTTTGGAGTCAACCAATTTATATTTAGACAAACTTATGGCTAACTTTGGAGTGTAGTGGAGTTTTTAAAAATTAAGATTCATACCCAGAGTTTCCAGAATTCTTAATAGTGATGGGTTTGACTCATATGAGTTATGTTCTTTTTAAAATAATGTCCTGAATAATAAGATATATTAAGTCCCTAAAAATATAAAAAACTTCCAATTCACCCATCCACTTCTCTTTCTCACCCTCTTTTTTGACTCCTCAAGTAAGATAATTTTATAACACTTTCTTAGAAAATAGTTGAAAAATCATAGGTAATAAATATATCTCTCACTTCATCTGGCAGGATATCTTTCTTCCTTCCAAATATATTGTTCCCAGTTTACTTATTATCTACTGCTGGGACTTGCCTGTTAAAGAGAAATATTGCTCAAGAAACTACTCCTCATTTAAACAAATGCTATTAAACTTGAGTGAGAAGACATGAAGGAGCTTCTAAAATACTTTCCAGGACTGCACTAAATCAAAGCTAATGGCTTCAGATAAAGAAACTGAAGAGCTGGTCTTCTGTACTTTGTCAGTATTAATATTTTAAGTAACAACTCCTCAGTAACTTACAGGATAGCTTCTCTTTCCCTAAAAGAAATCCGAGGAATCTGTTGTAGGACATCAGAAATAACCAGAGTTTTTGGGTCTACTTGATTCTGCATTATCAGGTGTCATCTGGAGGGTCATGCTCAAGAAAATCCTGAGTGATCTGTGTCAGAGTGCGCACAGTGTGACTATTGAGACAACCCAGGAGCAAATACAGTAAACAGAAGTTTGTATTTAAATAGTGGTTTTATCTACAAAGCATATATACATACACATACTTTTAGTCAGACCTCAAACAAACAGCAGTCAGCAATTACAGCACGGAAGCACACACGGGAGAGAGAGATACACCCCAACAGGGCCTCTTCTTATTACAGGGCCTCTTAAAGTGGTAACAGTCAAATAACCGTGCTGACTCATTCTTACCATTGCATCATCATTACAGTATTACAGCATTACAGCAGCTGGTCAGCTATTAAATCACTACTCTGACAGGAAAGTAATTTTTCTGGAAAACAAGAGATGGGTCAACCTTGAATCAGTCAGGGTCGAACTTCTGCAGTGAGCTGAATTAGCTTAAAATACTGCATTCTAACCACCGCACCACCACAACTCTTGATCATTCTAAGGCTGTCAATCTAAAGTATCTAATCTAGAGGTGGGTTTCAGCAGGTTCTGACCAGTTCTGGAGAACCGGAAGCGGAAATTTTGAGTAGTTTGGAGAACTGGTAGTAAAAATTCTGACTGGCCCCGCCCCCATCTATTCTCTGCCTCCCAAGTCCCAGCTAATCAGGAGGAAATGGGGATTTTGCACTATCCTTCCCCTGGAGTGGGGTTGGAATGGAGATTTTACAGTATCCTTCCTGTGCCACGCCCACCAAACCATGTCATGCCCACCAAGCCACTCCCACAGAACCGGTAGTAAAAAAATTTGAAACCCACCACTGATCTAATCCCATTATCATTTCCATCCAGCTTACTTCTCATCATGCAAAAAATATATCCACCATGATTCAAATTTTTAGTCCAGAATCTAGATTGCTATAGAAATATCTGAGTTCTGTTCAAACATCAAAATAAGATGCAGTCCAAAGGGCAGAAATCAGGGCTTTTTTAACGTCATGTTTAGTTGGTGAAATGGAAGGTCATCAAAGTTGGGATGAAAAAAATCCAAACATTACTGGACAGCAATAAAGATACAGAAAACCCCAAGCTATTTTTTTCTTCTTTTTAGCCCTATTGAACATTTATTTGAAGGAAGAAGGAGGAAAAGATCACAGCTTAAAGATCATGCAAAGACTACAATAAAAGTTGTGCAAGCAGTGCAGTGTAACCGAGAATGTCCAACTATATCAACAATATAAATAATATATTTCCTAAATGCTACTGGGAAGCCTTGGATTTTTGGAACAGGCCTTTCCCTATTCTACTTGGATGATCCTCAATGGGAAACATTGCTTTTAATTCAAAATTCAAGCATATGTTGTTTTTCGACTGCAGCATTTCCCATGATTCCAGGGATAATGGTATCACTGACATTTCAAAAGCAATCGTTAGTTCATTCCAGATTTCACGTTGCAGCTTGAAAAAAGTTTACATGGGGATAGTAGCGAGTTTGAAACTAAAATGGGTTGTACAGTAGATAAAATAAAGTCTGCTCAACCCCTTAACTCTGAGAAGGAAAAAAAATAATACATAACTCTTACCCTGGCAACAGATTGTGGCTCTGTTGACTGTTGTTGAATAAATGTTCTGGAATATTTGGATGGTATCCTGAATAAGCGGTGGCTCTGGTCACAATAGCTCTAATATCTGGGCCTAGATTTTAATGGATACTTTGCAAGAAGCAAATTCCAGTGTGGGTCATGCCCAGTGGTGGGATTCAAATAATTGAACAACAGGTTCTCTGCCGTAATGACCGGCTGGGTGGGTGTGGCCATGATGGGCATGACCACAAGTGTGACAGGCAGCACTCAGCTTCCTGCACCCATTGGGAGCAAAAATGGGCCTCCAGGGGCATGCACTGTCCCCTGTGCCCTGTTTTGGGCCTAGTAGGCCCCTCCCTGCAGCCTCCTGGGAGTGAAAATGGGCCATGGGGGGCTGCACCACACCCCCGCACCCCATTTTGGGCCTAGTAGGCCTCCCTGCACTTACCTGGGAGCCAAAATGAGGTGTGTGGGGACTCCTGGAAGGGGCGGGGAGAGGAGGGGCCAGCCAGCAATTTAACTACCGGTTCGCCTGAACCACCCCCGAACCGGCTGAATCCCACCACTGGTCATGCCACATGAATTCACTTCCTGCAGAGTAGCAAAGCAACTATCTGAAACAGCATGAGACATTTTCAGGGAAGCATTGGCATTTGACAACATCGTATCATCTGACAGTAAACAATGCCAGTTTTTTTTAGCGCAAAGCCAAGAGACACACTGGTGATGAGCACAAACAGGGTGAGATGTCAGCGAGGCTCCAGCGATGCAGATGACAGCACGGGAGGCCAAAGAATTCCATTTCAACCCCAGGTGAAATGAAGCCACTCAGAAACCCCGAGAGCTTATTACTTAGAATCCTGTGTAAATCGCTCAAGCATTTCACCCAGGTACTAATCTTCACTTCCCGTGTGCAACTGAATTGGGTAAAAGAAAATCAGCGAAGTAGATTGATCATGGGGATAGGTGTTAATCTGCAGTGTGGACTCGAGATAAGGGGATTGGCTACGCGTAAGTTATTGTCCTTTGCAGCAACAATAATTTCTGCTTTCTTGCCACTGAGACACTCTTTGATGCCGCTCAGGCAGAAATATTAGCTCCTCTCTTCGAAGGAGCTTTTGCAATCCATTCTTCAGTTGCCATTGATCCCTGGAGCACTGAAGTGTTCGTGCCTGAAAGTCCTGTACAGACTTGTGTTGCGGCAATAAAGGAGGCAGTACAGCAGAGAATATTAACATCTATCCATCCACATTCACATGGCTTAAAAGAGACCTATAATAAGCCTCCATTTTCTGCACTCCAGGTCCACCATGACAACCAAGAGGGTTATTCATCTACATAAATCTGGCTTCTGCAAACTGGTTGTTCCAGTTTTTCTGTTCTTTCTAGGCTTCTTCCTGCACTCAGCCTGAGGACCTGCTCCAGACTGGACCTCCTGAACCTCTCCTGCTGCTAGGGTTCCAACAGATGCCCTAGTTAAATCATGAGCCACAACCCAAGCTTTTTGCAGGAAAAATGACAGTTTCTACAGGAAGCCAGTGTGTGTGCAACTTGGCAAAATTGACAGGTTGCAAAGAAGCTTTCAGTTCCCTTATAGTTAAGGATGAGAAGGTGGGGGACAGAAAAAAATATAGTCTGCTTTTGTGGTGGAGTGTAATCCAGATTCCCAAGACGAAGGGGCTACATTTCAAAGTAGCAAGAGACAGCACAGTTTAGATTAGGGGTGTCAAACTCAAGGCCCGGGGGGGCTGGATCTGGCCTGCAGGGGTGCTTAAATCTGGCCCGCAGGGCCACTCTGGAAACAGCGAAGGACCGGCCCACAATGTCTCTGCCAGCAAAAACGGAGCTCGGGAGGGCTATGTGTGGAACCTTCTGAGTTCCGTTTTTGCCGGCAGAGGGTTGCAGTAGGCCATCACAGCCAAAAATGGAACTCAGGAGCCCATTTTCACTGGCAGAGTGCTCAGGCCACCAGAGGTGCCCCTGACACGAGTGACATTGAGCTGGTCATGCCAACCCTGGCCACATCCACCCCGGCCCCTCAAGGTCAAACACAACCCTGATGCGGCCCTCAATGAAATCAAGTTTGACACCTCTGGTTTAGATAGTTTGTATGGGAGATAAAGGGTGAAGACAGCTCCTCTCTAATAGTTCCCAACGAACAATGGTCCTGATCAAATGACAGCTGCAACTACTTTGAAACTCATTGATTGTGGTACTCAACACATTTTGATGTGAAAATTTGGTCCTGATACTCATCATTTGTTTGGTACTCAACACACAAGATAGAACTTTTCAGTGTTAGCTGCCTTGGGACTTGCTGCATTATTCCTTATGGGAAAATTTTGTTTGGTTCTCGTCATTTTTGGTACTCATCACACCTCCTGGAACGAATTAATGATGAGTACCAAGGTACAATTGTACATGTTTCATGATGTGAGTAGTTTGCATTAATTTGGCAAGATTTCTGTCTTTTGGTGAGGAACAATAAAGGAAACTACTTATAAGTACCGTATTTTTCGGACTATAAGATGCACCGGAGTAGAAATTGCAGCAAGATTTCAAAGAGGTAAACAAGAAAAAAAAAGTTTTGGCCTGCCCTGAGCCCCAGGAACACTCTGCAGGCCACCCAAACTCTCTTTGCATCCTGTTTTTCATAAAAATGGCACAAAAATGCATGCGCAGAAGCTTCCTGATGATGTCGGGGTTGGTGGGCGGAGCCTCCTGCCAGTTTTACTACCGGTTCTATAGAACCGGTCTGAACCGGGGGGCAACCGACCAGTGCTCCCACCCCTTTGCACTATTCAGATGACCCTGATGACACAGATAACCAGGTGACCTTAATGACCCGCTAAAAGAATACAAATGACCAGCTGTCTGCAAGGAGTATAAATCTTTCCATTCCTCACCATCCAGTCAGAGCTGAAGAAGCTTCATGGATGAGAAGCAAAACATCTTCAAAGAAAAATCAGAAAGTCCAGTTGCCTCTTGAAAAAAGCACCTTTGGGACAACCATGACCTGGATGACTGAGAATTTCTATAGATAAGTCATGAACAGTGCAGTTCAAGCAGATTTTAGTAGCATTTCTTGATTATTTTACTTTGTGAAGCCCAGAAGCATCTGCAGCCTAGCCATGACAATACCAAAATGACAAAACATGCCTTATAACATCACAGCACAAGCATCTCCGTTTCAGATTTTCATTGCAACATTATATGAAAGCATGTAAGAGGACCAATTTTCAATGTGTCCTCCTGGCATATATTCTATAACTTGTTTGTACTCCTCACTCACAGATCTTTATAACCAAATATCTGGTCCTGGTGGGAAAAAAAACAGTAGTTTTCTTCTTTTGTAGCAGAAGAAAGCCAGAAGATGAGAAGGGACTGGTTTTAGACCATAAATTAGTCAAGGAAACAAATATGCCAATCAGAAAGCCAAGCCAATCAGTCTGGTCTCTGGGCCTGTGAACCCACTGTTACATATGTAAATAGCAAGTGAAGCCAGGGATGTAGTCTTCATTCAGGTCCGGGTTTAGCTGGACATTTGCATGCCCACTACTGATTGGTGGATTCAAACAGGGCCCGCCACTGATTGGTGGATTCAAACGGAGGGAAATGTAAAGCGTTGTCAGTGGCTGAATCGGTGGGACTGCTCCCTTTAAAAGGGAGTGCTGCCGGCTCAGCCTTAGCAGAAGTCACTTACTTAAATAAAGAGCTGAAGTTACTGTCTGTCCTCCTGCCTCTTCATTGCCTCCCACGATCTAACAACCACCACCCTCCCCCTCAAAATAAATTTATTCTCTGATATTTGGAATCACTGTACATGCTGTTAAGAATGACCACTATCTCCTTGATCTAGCTAGTTCTCAGTCCATAATAGAAGTTAATTAATACTGTATGTCTGTAACCCCTTCAAGACCTGTGGGTGACTGTGAGTCAGGGAGAGAAGTGGAAGAGCTCAATTATAACAACAAAGACTTGAGTATGGGACACATAAGGAATCACTCATGTTCAAGGTTCGAACCAAACTCAAATGGAAGGTCCACCAGTTTCCACGATATGATCATAAGCATATATGAACCCTGATGTTCCTCAGGGTTCACTTTGAAACTCTAAAGCTCATTGAGGGGAAATCAAAAGAAGCGTAGAATGAAATCAAAGAAGTATAAAATGTGGATGAAAAGAGACTGCCAAAAACCTAGAAACAGAAGAAAGCAAGCTGGATGTCAGAAAAAGAACAGAAGACAAATCATAGCCAAAAAACCAAAAGATAAAAGTTTCAAGAAAGAACGTAACAAAAAATTTCAGAGAGCTGTTAGAAGAAACAAGAAACAATATTATAGATATTGAAAAACAACTAAAGTCTTCCAAAAGATTTCTGAACTCAGGAAGATGTTTCAACCTCCAATTGCATGTTATTTTATTTATTTATTTGAAAGATTTATATGGCTGCGCATGTTAAGCAGTTCTGGGCAACTCACAACAGCAAATTGAGATCTAAAACATGCCAATGTACAGATAGGAACTGATTCTATGAGTATCAAACAAAAAATGGAAAGAGTATATTAAAATACTGTACAGCAAAGATATCAGCCCTGACAGTATCTTAGAAATGACCTTCTCATACTAAAAGATGAAAATACGTTCAGTACTTTGGTCATTACCAAATAAGGAGGCTACAGAAATTGGTAGAGTATCTACAAGAATATCAACAGAGTAGGAATCTCACACCCTCCCTGATTCTGAATGTACTGTATATAGAGGGAGGCTCCACTGAAAGATGATGAACACGATCTTAAAACTGGAGGAAGGAACATTAATAACCTGTACTAAGTTGATGACTATTCTGATAGTTGAAAACGCAAATGATCTGCAGGGCCCAGTAATGAAAGTCAAGGAGCAAAATAAAGATTAGCTATATAATGAAGACCAAACCCACAATGACAGGCACAGCAAGAAGCCTTAGAATCCACAGTGAAGAAATTGAAGTTGTGGGTAGCTTCGGCCTTTTAGGATTAACTATTAATGGTAAAGGTGCCAACAATCAATAACTATACGATAGACTAGCACTTGGTAGAATAGCAATGAAGGCATTGGTAAAGATTTTCAAACACTGTGATGTACACTTACGAAGATCACATTGTGCAGGCAATGATTTTGCCTGTAATGCTGCATCGAAGGGAAGGAAGGTACTTTGAAGAAGCAGGATAGAAAAAGTATTAACGCTTTTGAATTTTAGTATTTTATTTTTATTTTTTATTTATTTATTTATTTCATCAAGCATGTATTTTATGACAGATACAAGTGTAAGCATAATTATAAATACATGAAAAGGATACGAATAAAAGAAAACATTAGGACAGGGACGGTAGGCACGCTGGTGCGCTTATGCACACCCCTTACGGACCTCTTCGGAATGAGGTGAGGTCTACAGTAGGCAGTCTAAGGTTAAAGTTATGGGGGTTTGGGGAAGAAACCACAGAGTCAGGTAGTGCATTCCAGGCATTGACCACTCTGTTACTGAAGTCGTATTTTATGCAATCCAGTTTGGATCGGTTTACCATGAGTTTGTATCTATTGTGTGGTCTTGTATTGTTTTGATTGAAGCTTAAGTATTCATTGGCTGGTAGGACATTGTAGCAGATGATTTTATGTACTATGCTTAGGTCGGACTGAAGATGGCGAAGTTCTAAATTGTCTAAGCCCCAAATTTCAAGTCTGGTGGCATAAGGTATTTAGTTGCAAGCAGAGAGGAGTGGACTCTTCTTGTGAAATATCTCTGGACTCGTTTGATTGTATTAATGTCCGATATGCAGTATGGATTCCAGACAGATGAGCTGTATTCAAGAATTGGTCTGGCAAAAAGTTTTGTATGTCCTAGTTTGCAGTTCAATATTACCAGAGAAGAAACTATGCAAGATTAGTTAACAACTCTTAATGCTTTTTTAGCAATGCTGTTACAGTGAGCTCTGGCCCTTAGTCATTTGAGATGAGTACTCCAATATTAATATTGAAAACTGAATCAGTTTTCAATCAAGAAAGCAAACAAATGGATCATATAACGAATCATTCCAGAGTTATCCCTCGAGACATAAATAACTAGGCTCAAATTCTCATGTTTTGTATATATTATATGAAGACCCAGTTTTCTTGAGAAGTCCATAATTCTGAGAAGATGAAGGAAAGCAAAAAAAGAGGATGATTAGCAGTAAGATGGATGGACTCAATCACAATGACAATGGGTACACCACTGGTTGGGTCATCCTGGAGAACATCTATTACATAGTTGCTAAGAATCAAGATCATCTTGATGGCATATAATCAAACATTGATCACTATAGCAGTAGCAGTAGCACTTAGACTTATATACCGCTTCACAGTGCTTTTCAGCACTCTAAGCAGTTTACAGAGTCAGCATATTGCCCCCAACTATCTGGGTCCTCATTTTACTGACCTCAGAAGGACGGAAGGCTGAGTCAACCTTGAGCCGTTGAGAATCGAATTGCCAAACTGCAGGCAGTCGGCAGTCAGCAGAAGTAGTAGAATGCAGTACTGGATTCTAACCAATGCATCACCACGGCTCTATACCTATAGACATATATTTATAGAGAAGTGCAACCTTTTATGTACTAAAAGATAAAGTAAAGGTAAAGGTTCCCTACGCACATATGTGCTAGTCATTCCCGACTCTAGGGGGCGGTGCTCAAAAAGATAGAGGGAATTAAATCCCTTGCTATATTTTTCTGGAGGCAGAATGCAAAACAGAATAGTATCTGAACAAGGGGCCACTGAATTGAAATCACATAATTTTTAACTTAACACCAATACTTTAGGATAGGGGTCCCCAACCACTGGTCCGTGGACCTGCACTGGGCCCCAGCATGCCAGAAGGACCTCACAATTCAACCCTGAACTGTCAATAGAACTCTCTTCTATTAATGGAGAAAGTATTCAGTTGTCCTTGGCTGATAAGTATTCATCCTGGTTAGCACTTGAAAAGGATACCAGAAATCCCACAGCTATACTGTAGAGTAAATGGCAAGTCAATCAAACATCCCAGATGAAGATAATACACAATTTAGATACTGCTGCTAAGAAAACTACATGGAGTCATAGCTAAAGTAAGCAGGAGTCAAACTCAAATCAACAGACATATGTTAGAGAAAGTGAAGATGTTTTTTAGGCCTACACTCCCAGAGTACCTTGTGAAATGCAAGGAGTAGCTCTTTGGAAATAGAGACGGGATATTGAGAACATGAGCAGATGGTGTTTTTCTCTCACTGCTAAACATTCAACATGCATTGCGTAGGTTTACAATATCATCTCTGATCTGAGACTTGGCTCAAAAAACATCACTGAAAATAAGCATGGAAGGCACACGGTGCTGCAAAACGAGGAAAGAGAAAGAGAGAAAAGGAATAAAAACAAATATTCATGCCACCAGGTTCACACTTTTAGGCGGATTTTCACATGCAGCTATGTATCACTTAGATTATTTGGTGAATCGCAGCTGAATGTGTAAAATTGACTTAACTGAAAAGTGTTGTGTAGGTAGTGATGGGAAACCAGAGGAAGGGTACTTTGAAATGTTAGGACTCTTTCTTTCAATAGAGTAACTGTGGCAGCAAAGTTTAGGGATCTTAATTCTGTCAGCCTCACAACAGTTTTATTTATTTATCTTGCAGGCCTTAGGTGCCTTTAACCTAAAATAGCACATAGAATATAGAATAATAGAGTTGGAAGCAGTGGTGAAATTCAGCTGGTTCTATCCGGATCGGGTGAACTGGTAGTGCCGATGGCAGGAGGCTCTGCCTACCCACCCGGATGTCATCACATCCTGTTTTTGACCCTCTGTGCATGTGTGGAGGAGGCGCATGCACTCAAATTTGCGAACTGGTAGCGAAGGTAAGTAAATTTCACCCCGGTTCGAAGGGATCTCAGAGGTCTTCTAGTCCAATCGCCTGCTCCAGCAGGAGACCCTGTACCATTACAGACAAATAGTTTCTTTTTGAAAGTCTCCAGTGATGGGAGCACCCACAACTTCTAAAGACAAACTATTCCATTGATTAATTGCTCTCACCATTAGGAAATTTCTCCTTAGTGCTTTTCTCCTAGGTTAGTTTTCAACCATTGTTTTTTGTCTTGGCTTTGAAAAATAGTTTGATCCCCCTTCATCTTTGTAGAAGTCCCTCAAATATTGCAACAGTGCTACCATGTCCCCCACCCCAGTCCTTCCTTTCATTAGACTAGACATACCCAATTCCTATAAATATTCTTCATACATTTTAGCCTCCAGCCCCATAATCTTCTAAGTTTTAATGGGCTATAATTTTTATAAACTCCCTAACTTATATGTTTTAGGTTAAAGAAACAAGAAACATGCTGGATTGGTTAAATCCACCCAAGTATAATGTTAAGATTTTGGCATCATATATTAAGAAGGACACGGTGGTTCAGTGGCTAAGACACTGAGCTTGTTGATTGAAAGGTTGGCATTACAGCAGTTCGAATCCCTAGTGCCACGTAACGGGGTGAGCTCCCGTTACTTGTCCCAGCTTCTGCCAACCTAGCAGTTCGAAAGCACATAAAAAATGCAAGTAGAAAAATAGGGACCACCTTTGGTGGGAAGGTAACAGCGTTCCGTGCGCCTTTGGCATTTAGTCATGCTGGCCACATGAGTAGGGAGATGTCTTCGGACAGTGCTGGCTCTTCGGCTTTGAAGCAGAGATGAGCACCGCCTCCTAGAGTCGGGAATGACTAGCACATATGTGCGAGGGGAACCTTTACCTTACCTATTAAGAAGGATTCAGAAAAATCCAAAATAGGTCCGATGAAGGTTCAAGGTATCAGAAACTCTTCTATGGAAGGATCTGGGCATACTTGTCTTGAGAAGAGAGGACAAAGCAGGGAAAGGATAACTGTAATTGAAAGGAAGTGGCACAATAGAAGTTTAAGACTAGTTCCTTATCATTCCAGAGTGCAGGACCTGAAATGATGGATAAAAACTACAGAAAAGCAGATTCAAGCTGAATATTATTTCCCTCTTCAGACCACCTTCCAAAATCCTTAAAGTGAAATTGTTTCAACAATAGAACTAGTTAAGAGGTTATGGGTTCAAATGGAGGCTAACAAGCCATCTGTTAGTGATAATTTAAACCTAGCAGCTGCTTCTGGACAAATTTCTAAATTTAAATTTGGGTAAATTTTATGGTCTGTGTATAAATGAATATGGTTTAGTGGGTTAGGCAAATCCAGCGCATTACATTTAGGATTCAAAATGTTTTGTGTTGACCCAATCAATGGGTGGAATTGGTAACCAAGCAAAATGTAGTACAGGCTCTCAAATCCTGTAAGTGCCAACAGCTCCATATGTCTTGATAGTGAGATCTTTTCTCACTGAAATTGGTAATAACAGCGTAATAACAGCACAAACTCACCATATCTATCTATCTATCTATCTATCTATCTATCTATCTATCTATCTATCTATCTATCCATCCATCCATCCATCCATCTATCTCTATCTATCTCTCTATCTAACTATCTAACTATCAATCTATATAATTTATCAGCTTTCGATAGTCCTGAGCCACCATTTACATCATTGCTTTAACAATGTACACTTATGCTAAAGGCAAAAGACAAACAAGGAACAAATACCTTTTCACTCCTAACAATTCATAGCCAGAGGTTAAACCCTCCATCAGCCTCTTTCGGGTTTCTCACAGGAATTGAACAATGTGCTCCCCAAAGTAATGAAGAACTAATGAAAGGATTCGTAATAGAGTAAACTAGCGAAGCCCTCTGCTGACTAAACCTCTTAACAAAGGCAAAGCTAAATAAAGCATGTGTGTGGTTGTGAGAACTTGCTTCACAGCCTGTGAGAGTCAGAACCACCAAGGAATTAATTAAGCCCACAGAAAGCAGAATCCAGCAGTAAATGGCTTCTGTCAGCCGTTTGTCAATGTGATATTAATAGATGGATGGATGGATAAATAAATAGGTAACCTTGCTTACTCTTTTTGAAAAGAAATGTGCATGGAATTTTTATCCGCAGATGGAATCTTGAGAGGAACTTAAGGCTAATTAAAATTTGGAGTGGAAAAAGCACAGTTGTATTATATACGTACCACCCAGAGTCCCTCTTTGAGGGAGATGGGGGATTTAGAAATGTGAAATATAAATAATTAAATAAAATAGTCCTGGTGGTGTAGTGGTTAGGATGCAGTATTGCAGGCTGACTCTGACCACTTCCAGGAGTTTGATCTTGACCAAGTCAAGGTTGACTCAGCCTTCCATCCTTCCGAGGTTAGTAAAATGAGGACCCAGATTATGGGGGGCAATACGCTGTCTCTGTAAATCACTTAGAGACTCTGTAAAGCACTATGAAGCGCTTAGTATATAAGTCTAAATAAAAAAATTATTATTAATAATAATAATAAATAATGATAAAAGAACCAATGATTAAGGAAGTAAATAAAGGAGGCCTTTTAAAGACAACTAAAACAAAAGCAGAATATAAGAAAGAAGTAATTGAGCAGAGAGCTGAAAATTGGAAAAGCAAAGCTCTGCATGGCCAATACTTGAAAAGTATTGAAGGCAAAGCTGACCAGAAACTAACTTGGAACTGGTTAAGATCAGGAGTACTGAAAAAAGAAACAGAAAGCTTTATTTTGGCAGCTCAAGAACAAGCCCTACCCATAAACTTCATGAAGGCAAAAATTCAACATGTTACCACCAACAGCAAATGCTGCCTCTGTAATGAGAAAGATGAGACAGTCGACCACCTGATCAGTGGGTGCAGCAAAATTTCACAAACTGACTACCTACAATGCCATGACCGCGTTGCTAAGATCATTCACTGGAAATTGTGCCAGAAGTTTGGATTTGAGTACAGCAAAAACCACTGGGAACATCAGGTTGAGAAAGTTTTAGAGAACAAGAAACTCAAGATCTTGTGGGAGTTCAGGATTCAGACTGACAGGCACTTGGTCCACAACACACCTGACATAACAATAGTTGAAAAGAAAAAAGTATGGTTCATTGACATTGCAATACCTAGTGATGCATGGATTGAAGATAAGCAGCAAGAAAAAATTACAAAGTACCGGGACTTGCAAATTGAAGTTGAGCGACTATGGAAAAAGAAATTGTGTGTTGTCCCGATTGTAATTAGAGCCCTTGGAGCAATACCCAAAGGGCTACCCCGCTATTTAGAAATTCTAAATTTACCGGACTTGAACATTTTGAGTCTACAAAAAACCACTTTACTCAGAACAGCTTACATCCTCCGACGATACCTTAACAGTTCCTAGGTCTTTGGTTAGGACTCGAGCTGCTGAGCTATTAACCAGCCTCAAAGCCTGTGAATCTCACTAAAGATTAAATAATAATAATAATAATAATAATAATAATAATAATAATAATAACAACAACAACAGCAGCAGCAGCAGCAGCAGCAGCAGCAGTAGCAGCAACAACAACAACAACTTCATTGTCATTGTACATATATACACAATATACCCATACAACGAAATTCACTTAACACCCAAAGACCAGGTCCAACCCACATAACAATCCCCAAACACACTTCCACCCACCACAATGGTGCTATTGCTGTAGCTTAATAATAACAATATAATATAAATGAGATTGAAAAGAGCCCTATGTAAAGCAGTGTTTCTAATCTCAGTCATTAGAAGATCTGTGGACTTCAACTCCCAGAATTCCTGCTGGCTGGGGAATTCTGGGAGTTGAAGTCCACATGTCTTAAAGTTGCCAAAGTTGAGAAATACTGTTCTACAGCAGCAAAAACCAACAAAAGGGACAAATATGACCATCTGACTAAAGCAAATGCCTAAGTATCATGTGATCACTTCACAGATGATGAAACTCAGTCACCACCACCACCATGGGACAAATGTCAAAGCTTGAGTGCCACCTTTGAGAAGATTTTATCTCTCTGTTATGCTGTAGAGTGCTGAGCGACAAAGCAAAGGAATTCAAGTAAAGTCATCTGAAGGGAGAAGACCAGGGATGGGTTCTACTTACCTTTACTACCGGTTTGCAACGGGATCATGTGCGCGCTCGCTTCGCTCACTCGTGTGTCTTGCTTCTGCGCATGCGGGGCCTCCCACCTGTTTTACTACTGGTTCTTGTGAACCGGTCTGAACCGGGGGGTAACCCACCACTGGAGAAGACACTGCGCTAATGAAATGAAAAAGGAATATTGTCATCTCAAGGAGGGGCAAGATGGTGGAGCTGTCAAAAAGGCTGTATGGCCAAGTAATTTATTTTCCTTGCTTTCTTGTATGCATTGGAAACATCTCCACCCCCACCAAAAAAACAGTTGCACCTGTTTCTGTTCTTCGTTGCATTGATACAAAAAATGTTCCAAAGGACCTGATGTAGGCAAGTAGTGGAAGCTTGAAGGAGGGCCATCTTTTTTTAAAATCGAGCAGCCAGCCCTCTCTCAACTAAAGGGGAGGGATAAGATACCACCTATCTCCTGTCTACTATGCAGTCCTTTCAGCAGTTCCCAGAAGATTCCAACCCCATTTGCACTCTGATTAAGATGACTCTTAGGGCACAGATAAACCCCCACTTGGCCTCAAGAGCTCTCAGAGAGAGTGCTAACAACCAGATGACTGCAAGGAAATATGATCGTTCCAACCAACCAACCAACCCCCAATCTTGTCAGAACTAATCCTTCCATCTCCCCCATCATTTTGCCATGACCCATGGAGCTTCTTGGATGAGAAGCAAAATGACTTCTTCCTCAGGGAAAAAAGCATAGTCCAGTTGCCTTTTGGGTCGGGGGGAAGACAATCATGGTCATCTAGATGTACAAGCTTTCCATAGAGAGCCTTGGTAGTACAGGGGTTTAAGGCACCCTGTTATTAAGCTTATTAAGACCAGCTGCCTGCAATTACTGCAGGGTTCGAATCTCGCCAAGGCTCAAGGTTGACTCAGCCTTCCATCCTTTCTAAGGTAGGTGAAATGAGGACCCAGTTTGTGGGGGCAATAAGCTGACTTTGTATAAATATATAAAAGGATGAAGGCTATTGCTGTGCACATTGTAAGCCGCCCTGAGTCTTCAGGAGAAGGGCGGCATATAAATCAAATTAAAAAAAAAAATAGACAACAAGCTTTCCATAGATAACCATGCCATAGTTATCCATAAACCCCCTATCCAGGAGATTGGAAAGGTCTGAGTAGATTAAAAGAGGAGACAGCTGGATTTTTCTTTGAACTTCATTGTTGGACTGGCTTTGGGGTTGTTTCATATTGTTTGGGATTCCCAGCAATTGTAGGACCATCGAGTTACCTATTTGCTTCCTCCTGCCTCTCTATTTAGTCAACTTTTCATGACAGCTCAGCCGCAGGCTTTATAGAAGCGTTCTTCAGCTTTGACAACTTCAAGACTTGTGGACTTCAACTCATATTCTGAGAGTTGAAGTCCACAAGTCTTAAAGTTCCAAGGTTGGAGACCTCTTCTTTATAGGGTCAGCACTGTTGGCAAGAAACCATATCAACTGCATCATATTTTCTGCATGATCATTGTCTGATTGAATCCTCATTACAGATGACAGTTTAGGTAGCCAATCTCAACTATGCCAAACGGAGAACTGAGATGACTAGGTCCATATATGGGTCTTCATGGATAAGGAACCAACTCATAATGAATGCATGATTTATTTTAAGCCACAAGGAAACTATGTGGTTGCAAATAGACTAGTAGCTAAGATCTGAATCATACATGTGAGATGGACCACTTTTCTTCTGCCCCTCTTTCCTTTCCAGGATTTTTAAACCCAATCTGACCAACGTTTGTAATCTCCTAGAAGTCAAGTAAAAAGAAATTGCAACTCTATTCAGTAGTTGATTTCAAGGATTCCACTGGTTTTAATCTCATTTTAAATATGAAATAGTGAGATGAAGTAGGACATCACTTAATAACACATGAGTCTATATATGGCTGGATAGCAAATCATGTCACTGATTTGCTATAGCTGAAGTCTAGTAGAAAAACATTGTCATACATGAAAGATGGCCAACCTGGGTCCTCAGTGGCTTTAGATTGCTGCTCCCATCATTCCCAGTCAGTATAACTAAGACAGGGACCTATAAAAGACATGTGATAAACAGTTGATTACCAAAAGTACAGAAAAATTGGATCATCTTCCAAGGCATTTAGAGGCAGAATCTCATCTTAATCATTATAAACAGTTTCTGGTTTTGGAAAATTTACTTCTTGAAAAATTACTGAATCCTCCAGATTGGCCAGATTGACATATTCTGGAAGGGTGGGGGGAGAATACTGGAATGTTTTATATTTAGAACAGTATCATTTTTGCATTTTTAATGCATCCTTTTTGCAACTTTTACTAATTAGTAAACATGGGAATAAAATTAATGGATACATGCACACACATGAGAGAGAGAGAGAAAGAAAGAAAGAGAGACAGAGAGAGACAGAGAAACACAAGAGAAAGAGAGAGAGAAAGAGAGAGAAAGAAAGAGAGAGACAAGAGTCAGGGAGAGACAGAGAGACTGAGAGACTGAGAGGCAGAGACAGACAGAGAGAGAGAGAGAAACAGACAGACAGTCAGAGAGAGAGAAAGAGAGACACAGAGACAGACACAGAGACAGACAGACAGACAGACAGTCAGAGAGAGACAGAGACAGACAGACAGAGAGACAGAAACAGAGACAGAGAGAGAAAGAGAGAGAGACAGAGACAGAGAGAGACAGAGAGACAGAGACAGAGACACACACAGAGAAAGACAGAGGCTGCAGTATATCAGTTCTCAACATGTATCATTGTAATAAAAAATATCCTTGAACCTTTCACTTTTCACCAACTCCTCAAAGGTACCAATTACAATGAAATGTCACCATTAAGCTGCCTTTTACTGAGAATATTTTTATATGTTCCTTGCAAATCCATAAATATCTTCACTTCAAAGTCTATTTCATGTGAATGGAGACTAAAAGAAGAAGAGGAGAGAAAAAATCATGATAAATACACACTTTTTATTCTCTTTATATTGGGTGCTGCTATTATCTAGTCAGCCATTAGAATGCTACTCCAGAATGACAGCTCATCGTCTGTAACAGCAAACTCACTAAACTGAAAACAGAGTTAATTCTCTCAAAGAGAGTGTTTCTTCTGAGTTTTTTTTTTTTTAATTACCCCCAATCTAGTTTACAGTAGAGCTATGAGATCTGGCATGCGAAAATCTCAATGATTCAGAAGAGTCTAACAGATTCCTGCCATGTCACAATAATCCAATTTTTTGCAGATCCAATCTGGTAGCCTTTCTCCCCAGCTCTGAAATCCTCAGGGTTCACCCATTCAAATACGAACCAGCCCTGATCCATCTTAGCTTCAGAGGCGAAGCAAGGATAGCCAGGTCTTTGCAAAGTAAAAATAGCCAGATAACAGAAAGAGGGTGTGAACCATGGCGATTTCATATCAGGAGTTCTGCTTAAATAAGTGGACATAAATCACAAGGAGTCATGCTTAAGCAGAAGGACACTTCACCATTCAAACTTTAGGTACTTCCAAGTGTAGGAAGTTAGCACCCACCCCTTTCCTGGAAGAGTGAAATATTTTAGGAAATATGAAAAGGCAGAATATTATATTTCCCTGGATGAGAAATATGAGAAGCATATTTTACAGACAAAGCAGCTCCCACCTTCCTGCCCCCCCCCCCTTTGTCAATGGGCCATTAAGGCCTGGGTCAGTCTATTCTACATAACAAAGATCTGCCTCCTTCAGGCAGAGCCATAGTAGGAATTGCCAAAGATAGGATTAGCCCTCTACACAATAGCAGCAGAAACTCACCACATGTGACCTGGGAAGCACATGTGACCATCAGCCAGCAAGGCCCCCACCCCCTGGGAGTCTGACAACCAATCAGGATACTCTTTCGGGGCCCCAAGAAATGCAGAGCCAGAGAGAGCATAAAAACCCGAGGATTTACTGTATCTTTTTTTTTTCTGTTCAGGAACTCAAGCCATGTGATCCTGTCCACCATTAAACCATCTTTCCAAGCAGTCTCCATGTTTCCAGTGTCTGTTTTCCCCACTTAGAGCAGAACCCAGAAGGATGTTTCTTCCAACACAAGTTTTGAGTGCCTACATCTCCACCTTCATCCTAGTACCCTAATTCTCAATTATTTATTCTAGGTCCACCCACTTCCACCTTTAAAAAAAATCAAAGCTCTTGGGAATTAGGTAAGGCTTTTCTCTCAATTAAATCATAACAAGCTGCCCATAATGGCAATATAGATTAGATTAGATTAGATTAGATTAGATTAGATTAGATTAGATTAGAATTCTTTATTGGCCAAATGTGATTGGACACACAAGGAATTTGTCTTTAGTGCATATGCTCTCAGTGTACATAAAAAGAAAAGATACATTTGTCAAGAACTGTAAGGTACAACACTTAGTGATAGTCAGGGTACAAATAAGCAATCAGGAACAATATCAATATAAATCATAAGGATACAAGCAACAAAGTTACAGTCATACAGTCATAAGTGGAAGGTGATAGGATCAATGAGACAATTAATACTAGTGCAGATTTAGTAAATAGTTTGACAGTGTTGAGGGAATTATTTGTTTAGCAGAGTGATGGGGTTTGGGAAAAAACTGTTCTTGTGTCTAGTTGTTCTGGTGTGCAGTGCTCTATAGCATCATTTTGAGGGTAGGAGTTGAAACAGTTTATGTCCAGGATGCGAGGGGTCTGTAGATATTTTCACAGCCCTCTTTTTGACTCGTGCAGTATACAGGTCCTCAATGGAAGGCAGGTTGGTAGCAATTGTTTTTTCTGCAGTTCTAATTATCCTCTGAAGTCTGTGTCTGTCTTGTTGTGTTGCAGAACCAAACCAGACAGTTATAGAGATGCAGATGACAGACTCAATAATTCCTCTGTAGAACTGTAGAATATTAAATACAATAAAGAAAGGTGAGGTTTGGGAAAGATTTCTCTCATCTGCACGAAACTTATCTGTGATATCTATCTATATCTTTTGATCAAAAACCAAGGACAGGGACTTTGGACTCACCTCAAGTGTAGAATTAAAGTCCCTGGGCTGTTACAGAATCAGAGAGTATCACTTTCTCATTTATCTGAACTGCCAGCAATCGTGTTGACAAGACAGAAGAAGCCGGAGAAAAATCTAGTGACACGGCAGGCAATAGATGTCACAATTTGTTGTTTTCTTTTAGGCTTTATGAAACGCTTGATTGACTCAAAAACTACCCAGAACTTTTAAAATGCTTTATGCCTAATGAATTCTAAATTGAACCTTTACAGCAGGCCGTAACTTTGAATATTAACCTTATTAATATTAACACTGCAAAAACAGCTTCCGTTTAGAGAGCCTTTGAAGATAAAGAGAAACGTGTTTGGCTGGCTGTATCGACTTGCTGAATTAAATCAAGCATCTTGATCTGGGAAAACATCTCCCCTCCCGCCCCCCATATATAGTGATCACCTGCCTGAAAAATGAACTGGTAAAATGCACTGTCCTACCTTCTCAGGGTAAAGATTAACCCTCAAGTAAGCTACAGAAGCATGTCTAGATCAGTCCTGTGACTCCCAATGATTTGTGTTAATAAATACAGTGGAACCTATTTCTCTGTAGAGACCTAAGGGATTGCGGTTTTAATCTTGGCTGTCAGTCAAACTGTCTCACTTCTATTATCTGAGATAAGAACCTGTCACTCAAGGGAAAGGTATCTTTGGCTTTCTTCATGCTTCTGGAGACTGCAGTTCAGTAGCATGTGTGAAGCCACAGATTTCCCAGCCTTGCTTAGCTGGAAATTAGAATCAGAAATTCCTACAACCTTCCATTCCTAACTCCCTTCACCCTCTGGGTTTCTTCTGATCTCCCTACATTACCCTCTGTTTCTTTTGATTTCAAAGAGCTGTTTTGAGACACGGCTGGCTACATGATTAGATTTGTCAAAGACCATGATTAGGTTACAGATCTATCTGACCAATTACCAAGATAAATCAGGGTAACCCCCTCCAATGGAATACCTAGAGCAGGGGTGTGAAACTAGCAGCCCATGATTCCTTGGGCCTTGGACAATGAGGAGGTTGGGGAGGAACTTGGGCCAGTTCTGGAGTCTGGGGAAGGCTCTGATGGATGCTCTGCATCGGACACAGACATAGAGCCAGGGCCATCCGACATTTCCCAGCCATCGAAGAGGCAGCTGTTTTTGGAGGCTGATATGAGTGAGGCGGAAGAACAGCTGAGGCCTGTTCCAGATGCACGTATGCACAGAACAGTTTGGAGAGATGAACAACGGAGGACAACAGTCAACTCAGGAAGCAAAGCATACATGGATGCTGAATGGCCCCTCCCTGGCTGGGGAATAAATAGAAGGAAAGAGGAATGGTTGTCATAGAAGACAACAGTTCATATTTCTGAAGATTTTGTGCATTGTGTTTCGTGCCACAAAGACTGTTTGCCAGAACTTAATTTGCAGCCTTTCGGCTGGAAGCTCACAGCCTTGCAATTATCGCAAGGAACTGATAAGCTCTGTTACTGCATTTAACTCCTTGAAGGACTATTGCCTGGACTTTTCGGTGGGTAAATGCAATTAATTAACAAGAGGTAAATAAAGAGGGGGTTTTTTTGTGACCAGGAGTCTGTTTCTTGTCTCTGCTAAGGCTGGGGCAGAACAGGATGTGTCAAGTACAGGCCACACCCACCCCAGCTCCACAAAGGCAAAAAACATCACGATATCTCATGTGACATGAATGTGACGCAGCGAGTTGATACCCATGGCCCAGAGGAAAAGATCATCACATGACATCATCATGCTAATAACACAAATATTTTGCTACATGTTCTTTGCACCATGTTATCACAACACTATTGATGCAAACTTACTAAATCATATATATTTTTTATAGTCCAACCTCATTGGGGCTTCACAAATGCCTATTTCCTGTCCTTTTTGTCCAGGCATATGAAGAACATCCAAACCAAGACTTCTAAAGAAGAATTGTCATGTCTGAGCTAGATCCTAAGAGTAATACTATGTGTGATTTCTACTCTAACACATGAATACAAAATAGAAACCATACCATGCCATATCATACCATACAAAAAGGATAAAAATACAAATGTGAGTAAGTGTAAAGCCTCCTCTAGTAACTCATAATCTAGAAGGCAATTTTCTCAAAAAATCAGAGTAGGAAATGCATTGCAACGAGTAGGAGGTTAAATTATATCCAGAATCCTGGCCAAGGGTGGGCTTCAAAATTTTTAGCAAGGGGTTCTCTGCCCGGTTGCTGGGTGGACATGGCCATGGTGGGCGTGGCTTAGTCAGCCTCTTGCACCATGGTGGGGGGGGTCGTTTTTGCCCTCTCCGGGCTCTGGAGGCTTTCCTCGCGCCTCTGGGAGGATGAAAATGGCCTCCCCAGGCTCAGGACACCCTCTGGAGGCCAGAAAAGGCCCATTTCCAGCCTTCCCAAACTTCTGGTAGGCCCATTTTTCACCTTTCCCAAGCCTCCGTGCATGCCCTGCACTTACCTGCATCCAAAACGGGCCACATGGGGATTCCTGGGAGGGGAGCGGTGGGAGGGGTCAGCCAGTAGTGGGATTTGGGGGTTTTCCAAACTGCACAGAAGCTAGAGGTTCTCCCAAACCCCTGCGAACCCCCAGCACCCTGATCCTGGCTATAGATACCTTGGCCCTTGTTTACCAGTAGGCATGTTAAGGCAAGGCCTCCCTTTGATTTTATTACAAATTTTGGATTTCACCCCTGTCCCAAATCCCACTCCTGGCTGGCCCCACTCGCCCCGCCCTGCCCCTCCCAGGAGTCCCCATGCGGCCCGTTTTGGATGCAGGTAAGTGCAGGCTCAGGGAGAATGAAAAATGGACCTAGGGAAGGCCGGAAAAGGGTCCAGCCTCCAGAGGGCCTCCAGAGTCTGGGAAGGCCATTTTCGTCCTCCTGGAGACCTGAGGAAAGCCTCCAGAGCCCAGGGAGGGCAAAACTGCCTCCCTGCCATGGTGCAGGAGACTGACTAGGCCACGCCCACCCATGGCCACGCCCACCCAGCAACCAGGCAGAGAATCCCTTGCTAAAATTTTTGAAGCCCACTCCTGGTTGCCCAGCCCTAATATTTACAATTTTTGTTTGAGACATTTTCTCCTAATGTTTGGACACTTAGCTGTGAGCAATTATGCTACTGTGCTTTCCCATGGAATTGAACAATAAGCACTCGAGTTTTAGTCTCAATGCAGTTCCGATCTTTCCTGGATAGACTGAGCAAGACGCCGCTTGCATCTTATTAGCGTGCCTCATCGGATTGTTTTCAAGCTAAAATGAGAAGAGGCATCAAGCAGTGCGCTTTGTCTGCAGCTCCTTGAAAGCAGGGCAGTAAAATTGATAATATAAAACTGTGTCAAGGTTTAACTCAGCATTGGATCTGAATCCTCAGTAAACCACCAGTCCCTGCCATGTCCTTGGATACATAGTTCGCCCCTCCCTCCCAATTCCCTGCTGTGAAATTTCAGCAGGGGCAAATGAACTCGAAATATTAAAACATAATTTGCCAGATCTTTGACTTCAGGGTGAATGCTAAGATGCTTCCATCAGCCAGAAAATTTGTGATCTAATTTAGAAGCACTGAAGCATGCTACCTATTCTCTTTTCACGGCCTCTCTATGTTGCTGTGGAAAACAGCATATATATGTATCTCTTGCAAAAAGTTTTTTTTTCTTTAACACAATAAGCTGTATCCTTCTATACATTTAAATACTGGTCACATTGGATCAGACTATGGGGCTATTGGAAATCATTGCCTGTTTTACTCCAAAGCTGGCAGGTTGCTTTTGAGAAGTTTACCAGATGAATTCCATACTTCCACTTGGTACAACCACTTGAGGTAACAAGAACAAAGGGAGAAGAGGGAACTGTTGGACACAGAAGCTATTACTTGGTGTAGGGATGAGCAAATATGATCTGTGAACTTCAACTCCCAGAATTCCTGTGGACTTCAACTCCCAGAATTCCTGAGCCAGCTTGGCTATCTCAGGAATTCTGGGAGTTGAAGTCCACAAGTTGTAAAAGGGCCACATTTGCCCACCCCTGACTTGGTGAATAGGTTTTTAAGCCAGCCCAAAATGGCAGGACACAGACATAAGTTCAAAGCTGCATAAATAGAGGAATAAAATCAAGATCATGTGAAGTGTTAATACCACTTTATAATGCCTTGGTAAGGCCCCGCTTGGAATACTGCATCCAGTTTTGGTTGCCATGATGTAAAAAAGATGTGGAGACTCTAGAAAAGGTGCAGAGAAGAGCAACAAAAATGATTAGGAGACTGGAGGCTAAAACATATGAAGAACGGTTGCAGGAACTGGGTATGTCTAGTTTAATGAAAAGAAGGACTAGGGGTGACATGATAGCAGTGTTCCAATATCTCAGGGGCTACTACAAAGAAGAGGGAGTCAAGCTATTCTCCAAAACACCTGCGAGTAGGACAAGAAGCAATGGGTAGAAATTAATCAAGGAGAGAAGCAATTTAGAGCTAAGGAGAAATTTCCTGACAGTTAGAACAATTAATCAGTGGAACAACTTGCTTCCAGAAGTTGTGAATGCTCCTACACTGGAAGTTTTTAAGAAGATGTTGGGGATAACCATTATCTAAAGTGGTGTAGGGTTGCCTGCCTAAGCAGAGGGTTGGACTAGAAGATCTCCAAGGTCCCTTCCAACTCTGTTATTCTATTCTAGTCTATAAAATAATGAACAGATTGTCTTCTTGGCATTAGAAATCCACTTTTTCAGAAAATTGAGGGTTTGGTGTAGCCCAGTCTCTGTGGGAAAGTTCTTCATGGCTGCCAACAAGTCCAACTCTGCTCTTCAGCCATGAAGGAAGGTCTGGGGAGGGTTATATGCACTTTTCAAGAGACAATTTATGACTATTCAAAGGCTCTGTTCACACAACGTGCTCACCATGGTTACTAAATTCATCCATTTCCTGGATTCCCCCTCCCCCAAATGTGCAAATACAATGAAATAGAGAACTTGGATCTCAAATGATCAAAAGCCATGAAGCACCTTCTATTAACAAGGACATCTTCAGCAAGAGGAACCAGCTGGTGTCATATGCACTGGGACAGTGTCATGTAAATAATGTAAATTACTCAAGTCACATCATGAGAGATTAGCATAATGCATATGACATCACCATAGCTTTTCAGCATGTTTCTACGCCTATTAGTTGTCTGTTACAATGTCTGTGAACTTTCCTGGACAGAATTTGACTGTGCCTAACTATATTTAATTACATCCATTTCACTCTTTGTGAAGTTGCTTTTATCAGCGCTCCAGAATTTGGGAGGTTATATTGCTAAGGAGGAATAGATGAAAAAAGTATATTTGCTTGTAACTTCAAGCAGTGCTAGTCAATTTCAGAGCTCAATCCAAATAGTGCATTTTAATCTTAGGACCTTACACCACGAATTCTTAAACTGTGCAATATTGCACGTCCCTAACATGATAAATGAATTTATTTATTTATTTTATTTTATTTCTATACCGCCCTTCTCCTGCGGGACTCAGGGCGGTGTACAGCCAAGATAAAACATTGCATATAAAATTTAAAAACAATTTAAAAAACAATTAAATAATTTCGGCCCAAGATTTAAAAACAACCCAATTAAAACTGAATTCAATTAAAATTGAGAGGATGGGATCAAGCAGCCCGGCTAGATGGAATAGGTGTGTTTTCAGGGCCCGACGAAAAGTCCGGAGGTCTGATATCGTGCGTATCTCAGGGGGTAGGTCATTCCAGAGGGCGGGTGCTGCCACAGAGAAGGCTCTCCCCCTGGGGGTCGCCAGCCGGCACTGTCTGGACGACGGCACCCTGAGGAGGCCCTCTCTGTGCGAGCGAACCGGTCGGTTCTTTGCAATACCTTCCCCATGAATACAATTAATGTTTTCTCTGAGGTTTCTGAGACTGAGAAGAAACAGAATAACAGAATAATAGAATTGGGGGAGGGGGGACCTTGGAGATCTTCTAGTCCAGGGGTGGGCAAATGTGGCTCTTTTACAACCTGTGGACTTCAACTCCCAGAATTCCTGAGATGGCTGTCTCAGGAATTCTGGGAGTTGAAGTCCACAGGTTGTAAAAGAGCCACATTTGCCCACCCCTGCTCTAGTCCAACCAGCTGCTCAAGCAGGAGATCCTATATGACTTCCGACAAATGGTTGTCCAATTTCTTCTTAAAACCTCCAGTGATGGAGCACCTACAACTTCTGGAGACAAGTCTTTCCACTGAATAATTGTTCTAACTGTCAGGAAATTTCTCCTTAGTTTTAGAAATAAATAAACCGCTTACCTTTAAGACTTATATTTTAATTTTTATATCAAGTAAAACAGTGGAAGAATCTTACAACATATTTGCATCTGTAGTTTTGATTTGTTTGCCTTTATATTTCCAGAGGGCAGAATTTCAAAACACATAACCATTTCCCAGAGGCCTATTCTTCTCTATTTTAAAAAAAAATGCTTTTGAAACAAAAGGTATGCATATTTTAAAGATATGCTTAATTTTAGCCCACTATCTTTAGTTTTTCTCTTACTATCCAACATATTTTTCTACCTTTTGAAAGGGTAGAAATTTAAAATAATATAAAAGCAGTCGTTTTACTGATATGAACAGTTCTATAGCAAGTCCAAAGTACATATGGTTATATTATTACATGTTGCATTGACAGAGATGCTAGAAATACACAAATACTTCTGGGGGGGAAAAAAAGCTGAACTCAAAGTTTTGTGGTCAGTTTCAGGGCATCATCAATATATGTAAGAGCCAAAATAGTCTAGTGATGAAGAAAGGTGGACTGACCACTTAGGCACAGAAGTGTAACAGGTCATTTTGGTCCAATACATTGTTGTCTCATCCCAAATATCACAAGTCCCTCTCTCAGCCTACGTCACAGGATTGTTGTTGTAAAAATAGGAGGAAGTAACGCTAGAATCCAGTCTGGGTCAGTCACCAGGACCAGAGGTTTTGTCTTCTGAATTTTCAGATTATTGCTGGAGCACATCCTAACAGAACTTCTCTGTTTGCTTTGGGCTATTCTGTGTGGACACAGTGGCTCAGTGGCTAAGACGCTGAGCTTGTCGATCGAAAGGTCGGCAGTTCAGCAGTTCGAATCCCTAGTGCCGTGTTATGGGGTGAGCTCCCATTACTTGTCCCAGCTTCTGCCAACCTAGCAGTTCAAAAGCATGTAAAAAATGCAAGTAGAAAAATAGGGACCACCTTTGGTGGGAAGGTAACAGCGTTCTGTGCGCCTTTGGCGGTTAGTCATGCCGGCCACATGATCACGGAGACATCTTCGGACCGTGGTGGCTCTTCGGCTTTGAAACGGAGATGAGCACCGCCCCCTAGAGTTGGGAACAACTAGCACATATGTGTGAGGGGAACCTTTACCTTTACCTTATTCTGTGTGTGGTATTTATATGGTGCCTGTTATGTGTGGCTTTTTAGATGAAAATTGGGGTGTTTGATGGCTGGCTATTAAATCCTTGGTTGTTTGTTTCCTTGTGCTGCCAAGCCCCGCCTCCTAAGAACTTGATAAACTGGGGGTAAATCAGCACTCCTGTTGATTGATGAGGGGCCCGTTCCCAGGCTTCAATCACTTCCCTGGCTGTTTTTGTGCCTGCTCGTCCAACAATCTCAGTACCTGCAAAATTGAATGTATGCCCTTGTTTATTGCAATGTGATGCCACCAATGAGTTTGGGTCTCCTCATCTGACTGCTCACTTGTGTTCTTGCAATCTGGTGGTTATTTCTTCCCTTCTGTCCTACATAGTCACAGTGGCAACATTGTTGTTCAGTCACTAAGTCATGTCCAACTCTTTGCGACCAGACCAGGCCACCCCATCTTCCAACTGTCTCCTGGAGTTTGTCCAAATTGACACTTATCAATGCAATGGCCGGGCTAATTGATTGTCTTTGAGAGGGAGGGTAAATTGGCATAAAACAAGAGATTGAGGCTCTTACATTTTAATTATATTTGTGATTGATGAACACCATAGAAGCCAATGGAAATGAGTCCAGTAAACATTCTACTTCCTTTTTTTTTAACTGTAGGAAGTTAGCATCCACTCCACTCCTAGGAAAATGAGATATTTTAGGAAATATTAAAAAGGGCAGAATATTTCCCCTAAAAGGAAGGCAGAAACTCAGCCCCCACACCTTTGTCAATGGGCCATTAAGGCCTGGACCAGTTTATTCTACATAACAAAGATCTACCTCCTTCAAGCAGAGCCATAGTAGGAATTGCCTAAAGCCCTTTCATTACATCATCACCCATCAAGGCTCAACCAAGCTTGGGACTCAAAAACACAACCTACAAAGTTATCCCTGCATGTCCCTGCATGGGAGTCTGACAACCAATCAGAATACAAGCTCAAATTCAAAAGCCCAGAGAGGGTATAAAACTCAGGCGCTCTCAGCATCTCTTCCCTTTTTTTTTCTTCTTCACCCAAGATCTTCAAGGCACGTGATCCTGTCCACCATTAAAACCATCTTTTCCAGCAGCCACCATATTTCCAGTGTCTTTCTCCCGACTTGGAACTGTACCCAGATGGACATTCCTTCCAACATAACGTTTAACATTTTTGCCATATGCTGAAGAAATAAAATAAAACCCCACTTCCTTTCTCCGGATCCCTTCTCTGAGAATATTGCACAATAGCACAAGATGAATAAAAGAGCACTGGTTAGATAATCCCAATTAGCAGGCAGAACTGGAGAGCAGGCAGAAAGCTGTGGGGAAACTGGAGGTGATGTGACATGCAAGTCAGAAAGGAGACTGGAGGAGATAAGCCATTTTCTCCCCCTATAATTTAGTGACCGCGTGGTGTTCTCCAAGCCATTTTCTGCAGTTGTTGATTGTTCATAAGACATGTATATACAAAGCTATAAAGCTCTTTTCAAAACACTATGTTCAGAGCTGTGTGGTAAAAGAAAACAGTGCCAATTGTGATGGCACACGTGTGTGTGTGTGTGTATGTCATATTATATTTTTTTTACTTCAAATTGTACTGATTAAAGTCTTTCAGAGATGCCTGCCCATTTAGCAGGGATAATTAGGTATAATAAAAGCTCTGATATTATAAAATAAATGCAACATTTAAAAATAGAATGAAATAGCAGTCAGCACCATAGATCTCCCCAACGGTATGTTTCAGGACAGGCTTATTACAGAACACAAGTGCCATCTAGTGGCAGGAAGGATAATGTGCAGCAGCAAGTTCGTTCAAATAAGAGTACTGTAAAATAATCTTGCGATTGTCAACACTTCGGTTAAATAACTATTGAACAAAAGAATGGATTCATGTGCGGTCCTGCATTTCAGAGATTCACTTCACAACGGTGACACGAAAGGTCGTAAAATGGGGCAAAACTCACTTAACAAATGCCTCGCTCAGCAACAAAAATATTGGGGTCATTTTTGGGGTTGTAAGTCGAGGACTCCCTCTATTCTGAAACAAAGTCCCACCATTCTGTTCTCTAGAATGGGAAAAGACAATTAATGCTTGTTTTTTTATCATCCATGGGTTTTATTGACCAACATCACATAGTGTGGGGAATAAATTATGTTAATTTATCAACAGCACTCTGTTGATCTATTAGCATAATAATAATAATAACAACAACAACAATGGAGAACAACTTTTTCAGGAGAAGCCTGAAAAAGAAAGAATTCTGGGAGTTGAAGTCCATACATCTGAAAAGCAACAAGGTTCAGAAACGCTAGTTTATGGGAAAAAAATAGAATGGGGGTGGAGAGAAAAATGGGGTGATTCTGTGGATTCATTGGAGCTGACCATTGATGGTGAATGTGTCAGGGGAAAAACCCGATTATGAGCATTTGTTGTTGGTTGCGAAGTTGTGTCCGACCCATCGTGACAACATTCCTCCAGGCCTTCCTGTCCTCCACCATCCTCTGGAGACCATTTAAGCTCACGCCTACTGCTTCAGTGACTCCATCCAGCCACCTCGTTCTCTGTTGTCCCATTCTTCTTTTGCCCTCAATCTTTCCCAGCATTAGGCTCTTCTCCAGTGAGTCCTCCCTTCTCATTAGGTGGCCAAAATATTTGAGTTTCATCTTCAGGATTATGAGCATAGCTGCACTTAATAACAATTGAATAGACAGCACACCACAGAATATCTCACTTTAGAATTCAGAGGTTTATTAGAATTTAAAGCATAGCAGACATAAATCACTTATATTAATCACATTGCAATGAGGGTCAATCAATCAGACAAGCAATGGGATGGCTTGAGGCCGATGGGCAACCTCCCATTGTTCACCGTTGTCTTTTATATCTTAAAACAGGTGTGTCAAAACTCAATTTCATTGAGGGCCACATCAGGATTGGGTTTGATTTTGGAGGGCCAGGTGGAAGGGTGGGGGGGACGTGGCCATGGTGGGCGTGACACGGGATCACACCTCCACAGGCATGGTTTATAAAGTTATAAAAATAAGAAGGTGTACATTTCTGTGATTTTGTTTTTTTACTTACTTGATCTACTTGATCACCTTATGAGAGAGAGACCAGATCAAGAAACTGACTCCATAGGAAGACTAGAATGATAAATTATTGACATAGGCTAGTAGCAGAATCCTACAAGCCTGAAAGGTAGAATATTTTACTTTTCCTCCCTTTTATAACCTTCTGAGTCAAGGACGGTCTCCTGCAGTATTCCTCCAGAGCAGTGGTGAAATTCAAATTTTTTTACTACCAGTTCTGTGGGCGTGGCTTGGTGGGCGTGGTGTGGCTTGGTGGGCATAGCAGGGGAAGGATACTGCAAAATCCCCATTCCCTCCCCACTCCTGAGGGAAGGATATTGCAAAATCTCCATTCCCACCCCACTCTGGAGTCAGCCAGAGGTGGTGTTTTTTTTTTTTTAATACAAGTTTTATTAAGACAGAGGTGGTATTTGCGGGTTCTCCAAACTACTCAAAATTTCTGCTACCAGTTCTCCAGAACCTGTCAGAACCTGCTGAATTTCACCCCGTGGAGGCCACATTTTGGGCCTGGAGGGCCTCCTGGACTACTCCGGAGGCCCTGCTTTGGGCCTGGAAGGCCTCCTGGGCCACTCCAGAGGTCTCATTTTTGGCCTGGAGGGCCTCCTGGACCAGTCCAGAGGCCAAAAGTGGTTGTTGGGGGCTGCGCGTGCCCCGCCCACGCCCCATTTTTGCTAGCATAGGGACCATGGGCCGATCCTTTGCTATTTCCAGACCGGCCCCGCGGGCCAGATCTAAGCACTCTGTGGGCTGGATCCAACCCCTGGGCCTTGAGTTTGACACACCTGCCTGAAAACCACAAACCATGTGACTGCCCATACTGTCCTAATAACAGGGGCAGTTTTCTATTTCTTTAACCTCAATGTTACAACATGGTTATTTCTACATGTACTTTAAGCCTACAATTCCTCTTTTCCCATAGCCTCTGTCCCCCCCTCGTTTCGGTATATAGGGAACTATGATCAGCTATTATTTCATCTGATACACATGCAGATTACAAATTTTGCTTTATACTTGTTTCAGGCAATTAATGTCAATATTGAACCCAATTCAGGCCTCCCAAACATTACTGTGCTAGAAGGATGTCCCCATTATTTTCCCCTTACAGATGTGATAGTCTGGTGGGCCCAGTTTGCTAAACAGAAGACTGGTTTTCTATGCCATCTCTCTCTGGCAATTTGATTATTAAGCAAATATGACTTCCTACAAGCAAAGACAATGGGAAAAGCTAGATTTCCTTAATGACTTCATGATTCACTTAATAACTGCAGTGATTTGCTTAACAACTGTGGCAAGAAACATCATAAACCAGGGCAAAACTCACTTAACAATGGCCCAAATAGCAATGGAAATTTGGGGCTCGATTTTGGTTACGAGTCGAGGACTAGCTGTATATGCATTTTAAAGCAGCTGTTTAAAATTTCTCATTTGTTTTTAAAGATACATTTTATTGTTTTTATAACTATATGGACACCATCTTGGAGCTTCATTTGGTAATGAAGGAGAAATATTGAATTGTTAAAGCAATCGGTCAATTATAGTCACACTCCGGAATCAACCAAGCCACTGAGATTTTAACTTAACCGAATTAAAGTGTTATCTTTTAACAGGTGGGCAGGCAAAAACAACTTAGTTGCTCGCATTCTTGAAAGCATTTCAGCCACAGCCTAGATGTAAGATTTATTACGTTGAGTCTGTTTGATAGAGTTGGTCTTAACTCAGAAAGCAGATTAAACTGCTGGAGTGAGGTAGTTTAGGAAAAAAATGGTCCACAATGAATGGAGTGCAGCTTCCTGTATTATTTGGCTCTTTTCACGCTTAATTGGTCAGCCAGTAGCTGTTAACAATCAGAGTTACTTTGTTAACATTACTTTAAACACACAAATAGTCCTCCAATGTGGTTATTGTTGAGGGGTGTGATAGCTCAGCAGTTAAAGACACTGAGCTCGTCAGCTGGAAAGCTGGCAGCTTGGGTTCGAGACCCGACGGGGTGAGCTTGTTACTTGCCCCAGCGCCTGCCCACCTAGCAGGTCAAAAGCATGTAAATCAGGGGTCGGTTCTAAATTATTTTACTACCAGTTCTGTGGGCGTGGCTTATTTTGTGGGCGTGGCTTATTTTGTGGGCGCAGCTTGGTGGGGGGTAATGTGACTGGGTGGGCGTGGCCAACTTTTTTTTTTAACTTTTAAAAGAATTTTTTCTACAACCTTAAGAGTTTGCAGAAAAAAATCTTTGAAAAGCCTCTGCCGATCAGGCAACTCAGCTGGGATCGTCAGAGGCTTTTCAAAGCATTTTTTTTTACCACCTCTTCGGCTGAAGAGGCTGTAGAAAAAATGCTTTTAAAAGTTAAAAAAAAAAAAAAAAACAACCTCTGATGGGGTGGGCGAGGTAAACGAGCTGCGACCGGGTCAGGGACCGGTTCGGGGGCATGGCCAGCCAATATTATTACTGGTTCTCGGAACTACTACAGATTTTTACTACTGGTTCTTGCGAACTGGTGCGAACTGGGAGCAACCCACTACTGATGTAAATGCAAATAGATAAATAGGCAACTTTTGGTGAGCAGGTAATAGTATTCTGTGTACCTCAGCATATAGTCATGTCGGCCACATGACCATGGAAATGTCTTTGGAAAATGCTGGCTCCCTCAGCTAAGAAACCTCCCCCCTAGGGTCGGACATGACTGGAAGGGAGAAAGCTTTTCCTTTATGGTTACTGTAGACCATTTCTTGTTCATCTTTCTGACCTCGGACCCCTGATAACAGAAATGAGATAGAAGTCTCTTGAGGAATTTCACCACCAGCCTACCCTCAATCTGACACTGAGCGTTCAGCAAGATCATTTTTCAAATATTGTAAAAAAAAAAAAATGCAAACATTTTTGCAAATATTGTGTGCTGTGTGTATGGGAACTGGTTGGAATGCATAATTTGCTTAACTAGGTCCATCTTTTCATCCATCCATCCAGTGGTGAAATTCAAGGTTTTTTTTACTACCACGGTTCTGTTACCGTGGTTTGGTGGGCATGGTGTGGCTTGGTGGGCGTGGCTTGATGGGCATGGCAGGGGAAGGATACTGAAAAATCCCCATTCCATCCCTACTCTGGGGCCAATCAGAGGTGGTATTTGCTGGTTCTCTGAACTACTCAAAGTTTCTGCTACCGGTTCTCCCAAACCTGTCAGAACCTGCATCCATCCATCCATTCTTTTGCTAGTAGGAAGCCAGCTTTGAAAGGTTACAAATAGTGATCACATAATCCCTGGAGAGTACAAATGTCATGAATACATATCAGCAGTCATGTGCCTGTCTTCTGAGTATGTGACCATGGGATACTGCAATGGTCATAAGCGTGAAAAACGTTCCTAAGTCAGTTTTTCCAGTGCCCGTTCTAACTTCAAATGGTCACTAAACAAATGGTTGTAAGTCAAGGACTACCTGTATAACCACCATATGTAAATATGTTATAATCCATTCTATTTTGATATTTCAACAATTCGCTTTTAATTGCTTATCTCTTGTGCTGGATGCGGGGATTAGAATAACTTTCTTCAGTTTGACTTTTTGAATGTTTGACTTTCTGTAACTCCCCTCATCTTTAGATGCTCTGGATCAGGGGTCAGCAACCATGGCTCTGGAGCCACATGTGGCTCTTTCATCCCTCTGCTATGGCTCCCCATCGCTCAAAATATGAGTCACAACCGCCAATGTGCAACACCCGTGGGCACACAATTTATTGAGCTTTTCGACTCCCAGTAGGCCAACCATGGATAAATCCAAGTAACGTAAAATTTCAGAAGAAAACAGAATGTTTATTTCAACTACATATGCTAGTTTTGTAGCCGCTCAGGAAATAGTCAGGCATGGGAAGGGTTTTGTGGCTCCCGGTGTTTTCTTTTCTGTGGGAAATGAGTCCAAATGGCTCTTTGAGTGTTTAAGGTTGCTGACCCCTGCCCTGGGTAAATTGGTTGGAGATAAAGACTATTGTGGGAGGTGAAGCCAAAACAGAATACAAAATGTGTCCTGAGCTAGTTTTTGAGAAAACATTGTCATCTTGCTAATTAATGAAGAATTTCTATTTTTACACATGTCTAACAAGACATGCTAAGATATTCAGTGAAGGCCCTTATTGGAAAGCACCAACAGTCTGAAAAATTGGTGTTTAGGGACGATGAATAGTCAGTAGTAGCATCTCAAGTAGCATCTCAAGTAAAGACTTCCTTGATCTTTTGTTGGCATTATCTGCTATCAACTTTATTTCACTTTATTGCTTTTAATAGGGGAAATGACAGCTCTGCGGTTAAAGTCAATGATCTTGTCAGCTGGAAAGCTGACTGTCAAGAATTAAACATTGGCAGCTACGTGCCTCTTCATTTCAAGTTGTCATTAGAATAAAGAGGGGGAGGTGTTAATTACTAATGGGTTAGTTGGAGAAATGAAACTTCTGCCGTTCCACTCATGAGTGTGGGAACCTTTCAAGGACGTATCAACAGGTGTGAAGAAGAAGTCAGATGGTTCCCATAACAAAGAGAACTTGTTTACATGGTCTACATGATTCCTGGGAGTTGGGCTGGGTGTCAACTTGCAAAGCATCCCTGGCCTGTTCTCAAGTTGCCATAGGCCAAGGGGGTTGGAAAACCGGCGAAATGACACAGCAGCCAAAGACAGATGCACATTCTACACTTATCTCTCTCAAGGCTGTATCCCAGGGTTACCTACAGCAGCCGTAGAGGAGTGACCTCTACAACCTGCGAAATTGCTCAGTTGGGTGAATGTGATTGATGATACAACCTGGGGGGAGGAGAAAAACAGGGTCATAATTGGAGCATAAATTAAGTAGGGTCAGAGCTGGCTTCACTTGGGAACATGTCAACGTGAAGCTCCTAATAAATAACTGAATTTCTTTTGAAGCTTGGTTTGAGACTCATAATTTAATTCGGGCATTCATCGGAACCCTGACACTGGGAACTTCATCGTTTAATACTGTGAACTGCTGCCTGAGAAATTCAGAGTTAGTTTTGCCTCACCATTACCATGCTATGTATTCAATAAACAGTAAGCTTTTCAGAAAAGACATGATCCTGAACGTTTATTTCAATAGTCAAGCTGGATGTTGACACTGACAGCCTGGGTTCAAGACCTGAGAGCCACATGACAGGGTAAGCTCCTGTTATTTGCCTCAGGTCCTCCCCACTTAGCAATTCTAAAGCATGCAAATGCAAGCAGATAAATAGGTACCACATTGATGGAAAGGAAATAGCATTCCGTGAGCCTCGGCTTATAGTAATGCCAGCCACATGACCATGTAAGGGTCTTCGGACAATGCTGGCTCCCTTGGCTAAGAAACAGAGATGTCCCCTAGAATTGGACATGATTGGACAGAGGAAACCATTATCTTTACATTGCTTCTAATATTACATTGCATTGGAAATCCAACTCATTTCTACCCTGCTACCCTTAGTCGCTTAGTGAGATGGGCGGCATATAAATTAAATATTAAAAAGCAGAAATATTCTGAAGAACAATGTTTTTTGTTCTTAATTTATTGCACCATTTCTATTATTGTATTTTACTAATTTATTTTACTTTATTAACTTTTAAGTAATATAAAGTAATTTATATTACTTTATTAACTTTTAAATATTTCCAATTACATTGATATTCCATGCAAATACTAAATTGTTTGTTGTAAATGTAGATTGTTTATACAGCGGTGTATAAACCCAATAACTGAATACTTATAATTTTTATGTACTTCTTTTGATTGTTTGCCTCATTGCTGGAAAAAAAAAAGAGGATTGGACAAATCAAATCAAATGAGTTCCTGCCCATGCATTGAATCTCATCAGAAATAAACTTTTTTTAAAAAATAATCTTTATTTACATTTTCCATTAAAAACAAAAAGAGAACGACACATTATATAAATGACAAACAAAACATACAAGACAACACAACGAAAACCAACAAAACTAGCATATCTATAAGCAGTACCTTAATAACCTAGTACTCCGTACTGTATATCTATATTATAATCTGGAAAAGACAGAACATTTTACTTATCTTTATAAAACAATTAGGTCTATCCTACCTCACTTTACTTGTATAAGTTTCTCAGTACATATAGTTCCTCTTCTAATTTGGGTTATACTTTCCTTTTCTCTAGCCACCTATAGAATTTTTCCCAAGATAAACATATTTGTGTTTGATCTCTATCTTGTAATTTTTTGGTCAATTTATCTGCTTCCGCACAGTCTAAAATCTTTTTTATAATAGCTTCCTCTGATGGGATACTTTGATTTTTCCAAAGTTGAGCATACGCCAATCTCGCCGCTGTGATAATATGTAATGCAAGATACCATACATCTCTTTTAATACCTTCCGGTTTGGAGCTGAGCAGGCATGTCTCTGGTCGCCATTCAATCGTTTGATTTAGAATCTCATTCAGCCATTTTTTCATTTTTCCCCAGAATTCTACTGCTTTCGGGCACGTCCACCACTGATGATAATAAGTGCCATGCTCACACACACATTTCCAGCATTCTCATCATAAATAAACTTGATTACCTTCTCAGAAAGAAAGAAGTATTTAAGCTGCAATATCTGTCTATTTTCCTGGGAATAAATCTTACTGAATTTAGTGGGACTTACTTCTAGGTGGATCACCAAAGAATTTGTTGAGTACAGTTTCCATTATTTCTCACTGTTGGAACTGCCAGCTAGGAAATAGTAGTTGAGTAATATATTGAAAGCCACAAATTTCCCACTTCTGTTCTAATATATACTAGATCAGGTGTGTCAAACTCAAGGCCCGTGGGCCGGATCTGGCCAGTGGGGTGCTTAGATCTGGCTCATGGGGCCACACTGGAAACAGCGAAGGACTGCCTTGCGGTGCCTCTGTCAGCGAAAATGGAGCTTGGGAGGGCTACCCATGGCCCTCTGCTGTTTTTGCTGGCAGAGGGTTGCAGGAAACTCACAGCCTAAAATGGAGCTCGGGAGGGCCACAGGTGGCCTTCCCAACCTCCATTTTTACTGGTAGAGGGTTGCAGGAAGCCATCTCAGTCAAAAACAGAGCTCGGGAGCCCATTTTCACTGGCAGAGCGCTCAAGCTGCCACAGGCGTCCCAACACAAGGTCGAGCTGGCCACACCCACCTTGGCTGCACCCACCCCAGCCCTCCAAGGTCAAACACAACCCTGATGCGGTCCTCAATGAAATAGAGTTTTACACCCCTGTAGTAGATCATCACTATCGTCCTATTACACACAGGATCACATACTGCAAAGGTGGCCAAGTTCTAAGAGATTCCAATCACTTCAGTTTTTTGTTCAGTGATCAAAGAATTAAAGTAGCAACATTGAACTCCATCTATCTTTAACTCTCCCTCTGTCTCTCTCTCTCTCTTTCTCTGATAGGGATAGCAATATCCTATTTAACACTAATCGCGTGTACATTATTTATGTCTACATAAATAATTCAGTGGCTAATTAATCCAATTCTTTTATAATTACCTCCTAGAACACAGAGCCTAAATCTCCGCATCTTAATTGCTACTTAATGGAGATATTTATGACACAGATTCTCACAAACGATATAGAAACTCTCACTTCATTTACACCGGCGTCTAAGATGAACATTTCTGGATATGGGTTTTGAATGTAGCGGGGGGTGTTTGGGGGTTTGGAAGAAATAGTGGGGAAGAAAGGGGTAAGCCGATGTTTAAAGTTTTAAGGTCAACATCAGTAATTTCTCAATCTAGATAACAAGTGCACAAGACTTAGTGTCTTTTTGTGACCAGATACATACATTTTCTCCCTAGCGATCCATTCCTAATCTGTTCTTTGAAGACTCCCAATCTTTGCTATCACCACTATAACTGAAACTGTCCATCTTTCTGATGATTGTCCTTTTCTTCTCTTTTCTTCTACTTTTCCCAGCATTAGAGCCTTTTCCAGAGAGTTGTGTCTTCGCATCATGTGCCCAAAGTAGGATAATTTGAGCCTGGTCATTTATACCTGGTCATTTATGAGAACTCTGGATTGATGTATTTCATGATCCATTGCTTTGTTTCCTTGGTTGTCCACGGTGTTCTCAGAAGTCTTCTCTAACACCAAAATTCAAAGGCATCAATACTTTTTCTATCCTGGAACATCTTAGTGAATGAAAGTTTGGCAAGAAGCAGCAATACTCTAGAACAGGGTTGTCAAACTCAAGGCCCACGGGCCAAATCTGACCCGTGGGGTGCTTACATCTGGCCCATGGGGCCACCCTGGAAACAGCAAAGGAACAGCCAGTGGTGCTTCTGCAAGCAAAAATGGAGCTCGAGAGGGCTCCGTTTTCGCTGGTAGAGGGCTGCAGGAGGCCCTCACAGCCAAAAACGGAGCTTGCAGGGGCTACGCATGGCCCTCCCGGGCTCTGTTTTCACTGGCAGAGGGTTGCAGAAGGCTTCACAGCAAGAAATAGAGATCATAAAAGCCGCGCACAGCCCACCTGGGCTCCATTCTCTCTGGCAGAGATTTTCAGGAGCCATTGCAGCTGAAAACGGAGTCCGTGAGGGCTGTGCATGGCCTCCCAGGTTCCATTTTTGCTGGCAGAGGGTTGCAGGCAGCCATCACAGCAGGAAACAGCTCCATTTTTGCTGGCAGAGCAGGAGGCCATTGCAGCCGGAAGCGGAGCTCAGGAGCCCGTTTTCACGGGCAGAGCGCTTGGGCCATCACAGGCACCCCCGACATTAGTGACGTCAAGCTGACCACATACCCCTGGCCTCCCTGAGGTCAAATACAACCCTGATGCAACCCTCAATGAAATTGAGTTTGACACTTTTGCTCTAGAAGAGAAGGCTATGTACAAATATAGAAATATAGGGTTGGAAGGAAAAATAAGCTCAGGTTACTAAAGGAGAAGGCTGCTAAAGCATCCCACTGGGACACGGTGGCTCAGTAGCTAAGATGCTGAGCTTCTCGATCGAAAGGTTGGCAGTTCAGCGGTTCGAATCCCTAGTGCCGTGTAACAGGGTGAGCTCCTGTTACTTGTCCCAGCTTCTGCCAACCTAGCAGTTCGAAAGCACGTATAAAATGCAAGTAAAAAAATAGGGACCACCTTTGGTGAGAAGGTAACAGCATTCTGTGCACCTTTGGTGTTTAGTCATGCTGGCCACATGACCACAGAGACATCTTTGGACAGCCCTGGCTCTTTGCCTTTGTAACAGAGATGAGCATCACCCCCTAGAGTCAGGAACGACTAGCACATATGTGCAAGGGGAACCTTTACATTTTTAAAGCATCCTTGAAGATTGCCATGCTTCTAGCCAAGAACATCCACCAAGCCTTGGGCAGCTTGTAAAGAATGTGAGAATTAGAATTAATTAATTAATTAGGATTAGAAGTAATACATATTAGAAGTTAAGTTATGTTAGCTCCATGGTTATGCAAAGGTCTGGTTAGATCATTTCTACTGAAGTTGCTTTGAGCCCATGGCTCAAGAATCCATTGTTGTAATGGAATGTGTGGGTGACTTGTGAAATGAGGGGAAGAGATACTGCCTAGGAAACAATCAAACAAGAGTGGGAGGCACCCCCAATGGCTGAATGGTTAGAGGAAAAAACCTAGGAAAGTCCTACTTGAATGGGTCAAGCAATTAAAAGCAGTTGTGGGAGGTTTGTCCTTTCAGACTTGGAAGATTCTGTTAATGTAGCCTGACAGAAAAATAGAATTAGTTTCAACTAGTTGTATTTCCCTTCATCTAGTTCTGTTTCCCTGCTGAACAGCAGGCACAGCCTGGAGGTGGAATGAAATGAGTCATCAGCCTAGAATCATTATGTCCAATGGTCTATGTCTAACCTTTTTTGAATTCTATTGACTTTTATCTAGCATCAATTTAGTGCTGACAATTAGTTGACAAGTTGAATAAGCATGATCAATACATCATCTTAACTGAACTTTAATGTTTATTTATTTATTTATTTGTCATATTTCTATGCCACCCACTCTCTGAGGACTCTGGGCAGCTTACACCAAAGACAGTATACTAAATAGCATATTGCCCCCAACAATCTGGGTCCTCATTTTACCCACCTCAGAAGGATGGAAGGCTGAGTCAACCTTGAGCCGGTGAGATTTGATCCGCTGATCTGCTGAACTAGCAGTCAGCTAAAGTAGCTGCAGTACTGCACTCTAACCACTGTGCCACCTCGGCTCATAGGTTTGATCCTAATTCTTCATGGGTGACAATATCTTGCATCTTATTTATGTCTTATTAAATCAGTCTTACACTTCTCTACTATGAGTGACTCAAAGGTGCTTTTTCAAGAGGCAACTGGACTTTCTGGTTTTTCTTTGAAGAGGTTTCGCTCCTCATCCAGGAAGCTTCTTCAGCTCTGACTGAGCTTCAGAGCTGAAGAAGCTTCTTGGATGAGAAGGAAACGTCTTCAAAGAAAAACCAGAAAGTTCAAGTGCCTCTTGAAAAAGCACCTTTGGGACAACCATGACCTAGATGACCGAGAATCCCCATGGACATTCTGCTATGAGTGAGTTGTGTCTTTTTGAACACTTAAGCATAAGACATTCATCCCAAACCTTTTCCCCAATTTCTCCTGCAGCTCCCTGACATTCTAATCCAGATGAATGATTTTTGGAAAAATATGGAAAATGTTCAGGCCTCAGGCAAGAGAGAATGGTGACCATACTGAAGCAGCAGTATGTCTGTCAAACTGACATCTATTCATGTATAAAGCTTAAAATTACTCACCAGTTCATATATCTATAACCCATTTTATGTGAAATGGATATTCAGTTAACAGCCGCCATAATATATATATCTATATAACCTCTGTATTTAACAGTTAAAATTCCATGGCAATTTCACACTCAACAATGCCTGATGGTACAAATTTCATGATTCAATCTGATTGAATATGGTCCATGCTTTTCAAAATGTGTTGCGCGATAGATTTAAATGAACTCATTAGCACTTAATGCAGGAAAGCTCTTTCTAAATGCTAATGTTTGGCTGCCGTTGGCTTGTTAATTAATTTGAAGATTGTGTAATTATCAGAGCTGTCGATTAGCATATGTCTAGCCAGCTTTTATTATTATTATTATTATTATTATTGCTAGATGATATTGGTTGGCATGTAAGTATAAGAAATTAAATTATATCCGTAATGGATTAAGGGTAACAAACTGACGGTTGAGGTCTTAAGGTACGTAATCTCTTCTGCTTGCCAATTTTACAGTTATTTCCCTTCTCTCAAAATTATATGTCAAATTGGGCAAAAGTAGCAGCTCTCGGATATTTTTATCCCTTTGCACTCTTGCAAATCATTCTTTCTTAGCATAATCAAATGATATTCAAGCTTCACTTCGCTGCCAGCATTTCCTGTGGAAAGAAACTGAAATTATGGCTCATCTGTTTAATAGACCCATTCCATCCAATTACAAATCAATATTCTTGCTTGTACCCTTCATCTGCCTCAACAAATTCCAACAGACAATGCTAAAGATGCTTATGCAAGCTTATATGGGCAGAGAAATAAAGGTAAAGATTTCCCCAGACTCTGGGGGCAATACTGGGGTAACCTGGGGTTTTAAATTTGTCTTGGGCTAAATTGATTTAATTCGATTTTACTTCTGCTCTTAAATTTTTGTATTCTATGTGTTTTATTTTATGCCTGTTCACCGCCCTGAGTCCTTTGGGAGTAGGGCGGTATATAAATCAAATCAAATGAAATGAAATACTCATCTCCATTTCTTAGCCAAGAGAGCCAGCATTGTCCAAAGATGCTTCCGTGGTCACATGGCCAGCATGACTATATGCTGAGGTGCATGGAATGCTGTAATTTCCCCACTGAAGTGCTACCTATTTATCTACTCGCATTTGCATGCTTTAGAACTGCTAGATGGGCAGGAGCTGAGGCAAGTAACAGGCGCTCACTGCATCGTGCAGTGCTCAGGTCTCGAATCTGGGCTGTCAAGCTCAGTGTCTTTAACCGCTGAGCCACTGTGCCCTTGAAGCAGGGAAATACGCAATAATTATCTGCATGGCAATCCTTAAGCTTCTGGTCTCTTAGAGATGAAACATTAGGGCAACAACTGGCAAAATATGAGAAACAAGACAAGGAACAGTGGCTGAATAAGAGCTAAACAGAGCGATATAAAAATTGCGTGTTCAGGCTTTCTCTTTTCATTTACAATAATAACCTTGTAGCTTGCAAATGAGCAATAGGTCTGGTGTACACAGGACGGGAAAATTTTGTTACTTATGAAATTCCCTCCCTGCACAAGTGTGAGAGTTATTGATTGATTGAATATCAATATTGCTTCCATAACCTAACAGTGAGTACACTAGTAGTAAGGTATTTAAGAACAAAGTCCTCATACTTCGTTTTATCAAAATATTTATTGTTTAGACATATACAGTACATATACACAAGTTTAACGTTCTCCAATCTGGTTATCTTCTGTTTGTGCTGAGCTGTAGTTCCTAAAATCCACACCTAATGGGATTAATATGGATAGTATAGCAATAGCAATAGCACTTACACTTATATACCGCTTCACAGTGCTTTTCAGCCCTTTCTAAGCGATTTACAGAGTCAGCATATTGGCAACGGAGCGTTTACTGGCCGGATGCCCTTCCTGACACCTATACGGAGTTTGCAGCAGATATTTTCTCTTTGCACCCTGATTGAGAAACGTGTCGCTGCCTAGGATTGATCTCAACAGTCCAAGTGGGAGGCAAGGGTCTTTACCTCTTGGCCACAGGGCCAGTGATAGATAGTTATAGATAGTTCTCTATTTACAACCACATTTCAGACTGGAATGTCAGGCACTAAGCAATTTGGTTGTAAAGAAAGATGTTACGTGCACTTAGCAACTGAAATCTTAGTGATCTCTCTTACCTTCATTAGGCAAATTTTACCAGTGGTTAAGAGCTCAGCCTAATGATGCTGGAGATGGTCTTTGGTGGTTCAAGTCCTTAGCGCTGTGTGGCGAGAGGAGCTCCCATCACTCGCCTCAGCTTCTGCTCACCTAGCAGGTCGAAAACATGCAAGTAGATAAATAGATACCATTTTGGTGGGGAGATGAAAAAATCCTATCTATAACTATCTATCACTGGTCCTGTGGCCAAGAGGTAAAGACGCTTGCTTCCCACTTGGACTTTTGAGATCAATCCTAGGCAGCGAAGGGCATCCGGCCAGTAAATGCTCCATTGCATTCAGTCCCCTTGACTCCATCCTGATAAAAGGGATTACAGGATTATAAAAGGAAGAAAAAGTATCTGGACCTATGAGAGGTCCATTTTAATAATTGCACCAACAGCAATTCCAGTTGCATGAAGCTACCAATCTAGTTAATTCTATGGACTTAAGAGATATGGTCACAATTAAAACAAAATGGAAAAAAATATGTAAAAAAACCTTTGCAGTTATCAACTGCATCTGGACCATACCAGTACCAATACCAACTATATCTGGACCATTACAAACAATATACAGGGAGGAATTCAGGAATTTGTTCCAGCTCTTTTACCAACGACGACCCTAAGAAACATCTGCATTTTCTTCCAAATAATGAAAGTACGCACATCTTTTCCTGCAGGGGCTATGCATCTCGTGTATATTTTTGTGTGTGGCTGGTTATTGTCAAGATGGCTGTAACAGTGTTGTCTTCATCGGTTTCTTCTCTACTAGGGTTATCCAGAGAATGATGTTTTTTAAAAAAATCACAGATGGTACACATGGCCTTTTTATGTGTTCTGCATTCAATGCACATTTTAAAAAATGGGCATAGCTTTGAACACACCGGTGCAGCTGCCATCTTGCCTTTTTAAAATCATTCCTTACGGGTTCCCCTATACCCGTGATGGTGAACCTGTGGCACGTGTGCCACAAGTGGCACGCAAAGCCATTTCTGCAGGCGAGCCATCGCCCTAGATGAGCTCTACCACACATGCGTGTGCACTTCCCGCCAGCCAACTGATTTTTGGAACTTTGCCGTGCATGCAGATGTGCATGCCCATGGCGCCCCGTCCCTCCCAGGAGTCTCCACGCGGCCCATTTTGGATGCCAGATAAGTACAGGGCTGGCATGGAAGCTCTGGGTGAAAAATGGGCCTACCGGAAGTCCGGAAACGGGCTGTTTCCAGCCTCCAGAGGACTGGGGGAGAATGTTTTTGCCCTCCTGCGCTTTTGGCACCTGAGGAAAAAAAAGGTTAGCCATCACTGCCCTATACCTGTTGTGACTCCGACTCCTGAGCCTGTCCTCATGGAGGAAGAGGATTCAGAAGGTGAGGGGGAGGAACTGACAAGGCCTCCCTCTCCAGGACTCTCCTCTCTGGCAATGCCTCAGGTTCCATCTGAAGGCCAGGAGGAACAGCCTGGGATGGGCCAGAAGGAAGGCATTTCGGAGCACCCATTGATAGAGAGTGATAATGATGAATCCTGGCCTGATCCCAGGCAGCGTCAGAGGGAGAAGTGTGCGCAGCAAAGGAAGAGGCGTGGGAGGTCCAGGGATTGAGTTGAGTCACTGAACCACGCCCCACAAGGGATAAAAGGGGGCGTGATTGCTCGGCAGGCTTTGTGACAGAACAAAGTTTAAACTCTAAAGAGTCACATCATGAATCCTGCACTTCGGCTCAGATATATTTTGGACTAAACTCTTATGGATAATTTGTCGCTCTGGAAATGGACTGAGATAAGGCCTCTCCTGCTTTTTGGGAGTACTAATTGGACTTTTACAGTTAGCTGCCAGAACTCTCATCTGCCAAGAATTCTGGTCTGTTTATACAATAAATTATTGGCAGGCGTGTTTGATATTGCATTTGTCTGTGTGAGGACGGGGGACAGAAGAATACCGTATGCTTGTGTCACATATGTCTGCGCCCCTGTCTTGGGAAGCACTGAGCAGCCTCTGTGTTGTTTGCTCTGGATCACATGGCCCAGAAGGAAGATGTCTATAGTTGCCCATCCCATAGGAATGAATTCATGAATTCCTTGAACTTAAAAAAAAAAAAAAGAAGACCATTCAACTGGCATCGTATCAAAATATATTTTATTCTGGACCTCTTTCGGATCTGATTCAAATTACACTTGTCAGAGCAATACAATGTGAAGGGAAACCTGCAACAGAAAAAAAATGTGCCTGGAAAAAGGATTAAGAAAGAGAATTTTAGGGGTGGTTGGGAGGGGAAAGAAAATCATTGTGATGTGGAACCAAAGTACATCATAAAAGGTGTAATTAACATGGGTCCAGGACAGCATAGAACATCTATATCAGTCTTCTTTAGACAATAAATCATGAAAACTGAATGATAAAGTCTTTCTGAACAAGTAGAAAAGCAAAGGAAAAAAAAACCTCTCACATGGGCTGGTTTTACACTGGTATAAGTTTGTAATTTAACTGGATATATATATATATATCTTTGAAAAAATGGCGTAGACATTTTTTTTTATCCAGTGCTATAGAGATAGGATCACAAAGTAGACCTCCCCCCCCAATGATTTGTAACTCCAGATTCAACCTTTTTTTTTTTTTTTTTACAACTACGTCAAAGTCAGGAGAGAAGGAGAAAGCGTCGGCAGGAAGAAAGGGGAAAAAAAAAACACCCAAAAACTGAGACCACTTTTGTGTTCTAGATCACTGACCTGTTCACCGCAGCCTGTCGAGAGACAAGATTGCAAAGCATACTTGGAGAAGCAGTTAACAAAACAGAAGGTTTTTCCTGAATTTATCCACAAATGGGAAGAAGGGAGGTGGAGAAAAAAAAAGAGGAAAAAAAAAAAAGAAGAAGAAGAAAGCAGCAGCCCAGGAGATGATTACAAATCATGCTTTTGTTTGATAGACCTCAACATACGGAGACCTAACAGAGGCTTTGTTGTAATGGTTGCTGGACAAGTCTTACAGCATTGACATCTGTGGCTGTGATTTATTTATGAGTTTGACAATGAGGCATCTGTCTGTTATCTGGGGAAATACCGGAAAAGCTGTAGGTTTTCCTCTGAAGAGTAGGTTCAAAGCAGTTCATCTCAAAAAAACAAACAAAAAAACAAAAAAACCCTTTGCTGCTGTCCGAATCTAGAGTTTTCTTTAGGTGTCTTCCTGCTCCCTCTGTTCAACTTCTGGACGTAAATCTTGACATACAGAAAGCCAACGGAACAAATGCTTGGAAGGAGGCTATTTGAGAGAAGCAGGACAGCAGTTCGGTCGGCTGACGCGAGGTGGTCAAAGAGTCAAAAGGCAATACAGAATAAAATCAACACGGTGACGTGGGCTCTTTACGGTGCGCGCTGGTCCTTCAGCATGTTTGCACATCAATCCTTTTAGACATAAAACTATGAAGATTCGGCCACTGCTCATGTGCCACAATGCTGCCCTCCTTTTGGGAAAATTCAGAATCCTTTCCTTTTGCTAATCATTTTCTACTTTTCAAATCCACTCCCCATTTTCACTGGGTATTCCAGGTGCCTTTGCTTAGTCACTGCTTCTTATGCAACAAATTTGAGAGCTTCTCTTGCAGCTAAATTTGGAAAAGGGCGTCTAAATATCCAAATGCACTTTCCCCTCCTTTGAAATTACATATATTTCACGGAAAGCCTGTAGCTTTAAGCTTATCTCTCTTTTTTTCCCCCTTTAAAAACCATACCTGACCAATGACCATTTTGCAATGTTGCAGTTTTGCTGCTTTCTGAAAACCAATCGATGCAGCATAAAAATATGGAAAGTAGTTTCCATATTTTTTTACTCCTGAACTTAGGAAATACAGAGTTGCTGATTTTTTTTTAACATATTAACGCTGCATAAAATATATATATATATATATCAGTAAATAAAATTCAAATTGGTATAAACTTTTGGTCTTTTTCAATCTTATTTAGCTTACTATCAAAATCAACACAGTCTTCAATTTGTTTTATCTGGATGCAAGGTATTTTACTTTCACCCTACTTCCCAAACCACAGACTGATTTGGTACTAAGTTTCCAGAAAGAGGCTCAGAGCTACAGGCTCTTTGTAAATTTAAAATACTTTAACAACCAATCAACAAAGTAATGCTTTCAAAGGTAACATTAAGAACCCTAAATTAGCCTTCCTTCAGCTGGTGGATGCAACGTTTATTAGAACTACAACTGTCCACTTTTTACTAGATGACTGCAAATTGTATCAAGTTATTCCCACAATTTGATAATCTGGTAACTAGGTTGGGAAGGATGCCCTAGTTTTAACCCAATAACCTAGGAAAATAACCAGACATTTTGTCATAACCACATCCTAATGGTCACTATCTTATTTGACCATAGGGGAAGTGGATTTTCATTCAATTTTAACACATCACCCTTTTGCTGCCCAAAACATCTTAGCAGTTTGTTCTAAATTGTTAACAGCTGTTCCCAATTTTCCCCCCACGATTAACTTATCCAAAATAAGTTATCCAAAAGTTAAATGCCAAGCAACTTTAAAACAATCCAACTAACTTCAACTACTGTAGTAACTGGTAAATATTACCTTCAAAACATTTTCTGGCTGTGTCATTTCAAGAATGAATGTTCATTTTATGCAGGCTGGTAAAACAGCCATAAAGCCCATTTCAATCTGTGTTTCAGATTTTTCTCCATGGCACGCCCATGCATAAATCAGCTTTCTTAGTCTTGGCAAAATTCAATTTCTAGTCATTGTGGATTGGGAATTCAAGGAGATGTTAATCAATGATTTTAAGGGCATCAGATTGGGGAAGCCAGACCTAGACATTTAACTAGTGTCAGGATGGAATCAAAGCATGGGAAAGTGATATTATTAAAGCTGTGTCGCTCAAGTCTTTTGACTGGAAGAACTCTTAATAGGGGAAACTATGTTGCATGAAGAGGGATTGGACCACTTCGTCTTCACTAGTTCCCAGTTCAATCAAGACTTCTGCTTTTAGAACCTGCACGGGCACACAAGTCAAAAACAATGGTGGTAAAGTGAATGACAAATTAAAGAATAGCCAAGGAACACTGTGATATGTATCTCAACAGTGCCCGCCATATCCCTGCTAATGTTGAAAATAAAATACAAGGTGGAGAGGCCTTACACGTAGTTGTATCCTGGAATGAGGAATGGCAGTTTTGGGGGGATTTTCCATTCTGTTTATTCTGCCTTGGGGTGTTTGAATTGCTCTTTTTATTGTGCTCACCTTTCATACCACATTCTCAAAGTTTTGACTTACTGAAAAGGAGAAGGAAGTTGATTCACTATTGGGGCAGCACTGTGGCACATTGATGAAAAGATAGCAGTCATCAGTTGGGAGAGCTCCAGGCTTTCAGTTCAATGCCTATCACATAAACAGCCACAATACAGCTGGCCCTTTTCCCTACCACAATACATGTTGTTGTTGTTTTTTAAAGCTGTGCTGCTAACTCCTCTCCTCACTTTAACCTCCCCTCCCCCAAATGACCCATGCTATGGGATGATAAAGGACAGGGAAGCTGCAGTGCGGAGGGAGAGAAGAAAGATGGACAGATCTGATGAAAGAAAAAAAAAATAATCTCCAAAATACCTACTATCCTATTTCCTATAGAATACTCTTTTTAACAGCAATGGTTTATTATGGCATGAAACACAGAAAGCCTGGGAGGGGTCTGCAGGCCATGGGAATGAAGTTACTTTTTGCCAGGTGTGGGACTTGGGAATTTGGAATGTGGCTTGTGGAACTCAAGAGCAAGACTGAACATCTGGCCCACAAAAAAAAATAACAGTCTTCCTTGAATTTTGTGTTAAAAGCAAAATTATGTAGGAAAGGAGGAGGGGAATCAGCCCAGGATTTGGTTGATAACACAGCTGTGATAATGAAGCTTCAATAAAGTCTACATGCTATATCATACTTAAATGGCTAGAATCAAAACAAACCAACCAACCAAAAGAACAAGAGCTAAACAGTTGCAAAACCAGAAATATGAACGTTGCTGTGGAATCTTGCAGCTGTGTCAAAAGACTTCAAACACCATCTCGTTTTTATACACTTTTTTTTTTGAAGGAAGCTGAAACATCAGTTCAAGAGCTTGTATGAAAAACGAACAGACTGTCCATATCAAAATACAAAAGTACTATCAAGAATCACCTCTGACTTTTTTTTTTAAAAGATTTAAGTTCAGTGCAATTGACATTTGTGTTTGCTAAAGGAAAAGAAAATGCTGTTTAAATATACTCAAAATAAAAATCCCCCCAAAACACATTTGTGTCTATTCCTGGGAGCACAGTTTAAAATTATTGCACAGATTTTTTTTTTTACATATTTTAAACTTTTAAAAAATTATTTTAATAATGACAGAGGTCAGCCACAGTCCTGGACCTCCAGCGGTAAAAAGCAAGGTTTTCAAGTGCCAGATACTCAACAGGTTAAGTTTCTTACATACTATAATTTACAGGGAAAATTATTCTTAACCTCCTAAGCCTATTCCCAAACCTTATAGACAATTAATACAGAGGTATCATTGGATGGAACGACTGTCCTTATGGGTGTAAATCTTCCTTGTCTTCACTTGCAATCTGTGTGTAACTTTATAAATCCCCCATTAAGAATAACCATGATGGTGTATTATAAATCAGCTAAAAATGGTTGTGGTTGTCTTACCAAGTAGATAAACTTGACTTACTTCAAGATCTGCTTTCTGGGCTTGTACACAGAGGTGGCAGAAGTCAATGCTGAAAGAATGTACTTCATAAAGACGGGGGAGGGGGGCAGGATGCAGTCCTCCAATTTAGCAAAAGCCTCAATGGAATATAGAAGATTGAGCCAAGTCTTACAAAGAAAATGGAGTTACTGCAGAAGCAGCGTTTTCTCTCTTAGAACTTCGATCTTAAGCTGGATCTTAAACTGGGTCAATGAAGCTTTGGTGTGTATTTCCTTGCCTGATGTTAAAAAGAAAGGAGACACACACAAAACAAAAAAAAACAAAACATAATAACCCTCATTGTAAGGAGGGAAAAGGAGAATTCAGTAATTTACAAATAAAAGAGGGAATCAGTTTATATCTTCAAAGGAAGAGGTCCAAGCTTTGGGTTTATATGCTGAGCTGCCTACTGAAAGAAGTAGCAAAAATGGAAAAGATTAGAAGTTTAGTATTTCTGCACTATGTTGCTGTGACTGAAAAGGAGATCCAAAATGCTTCGGCAAAGCAAATGAGTACAAAGCATTCCTTTAGGTAGAAAGCAGGTGAAACCTTAACGAACCCTGAACACCTCCTCTTTGTTTAAGAAGTTGGAAGCTGCATAAGACACGGAGCATCAAACGAGAATGGAACAGGTCAGCCTTTACACTGAACTTTCTCACACACACACAAGTCCCACTGTTGCTATCGTTTGTGATCAGACACAAGCAGAGAGTTAAAGTGAAGGAAAAGCAAGATTTGATATAAGAAACACAGACATTCCAAAGTAGTGATCGTATTTTCTCCCGAAAAACATTTAGCAGCTTATACTTAAATCTAAGTTTGAAGGGTGGTGTGATGAAGAGAAAGGAGACAAGCACATAGAAATAATAATAATAATAATAATAATGGGGGAGCAACAGGGAAAAATTAGTGCAATACTATTTTCTAGTATGGAAGCTCAATCATTGGATAGTTAAAAGAAGCATGAAGCGAAGAGTTTTTGCCAGGGGATGTTTCTCCTTTCCTTTGACTTCAAAAAAAATATGAGGAGCCATTCACTGGGAACTTCCACCAGCCCAGTGGAACTTAATCCCCTCCTGAAAATATTGCTCAGTTCTTCCTCTTCTATGTCTTTTGTGGAGAATTTCCAGTGAAAGTTATCTTGAAGAGAGTAAACAACTTGCCTTACTTCAGAAAAATCTTTAGTAAAGAGGCTTCAAATGTGTTTTTGTACGAAGAGGAAAAAAGAAATAAGAAATAAGAAATAAGCGCTGTCCCCAAAGGCTGAAATACTTTCAAACTGGGAATTTGATTATACTGAATAAAACAAGGGAAAATTTGTATAGAGGTTGTAGCAGAAACATTTGCCCAAACTGAGAATGAGACAAATCCTTTCTCTCTCTCTCTCCATTGGTTCAATTTTCACAGTGCGACTCAAATGGACTTATGATCATGGGTTTGAAGAAAAAGAGGCTCCAATTCTTCTGTTTTGCTTAAACTTGGAATGTACGGACCACAGGTGGGTTGGGATTACCTGAGCCTACCTCCCATCAAGGCCTATCGCCTCCTTCCCCAAGATCTGAACACACAAAAGGCTCACCACCCATACCATCAAGCTCTCCAAGCCAATGATACGATTCCCTACTGTGGGCATCCTATTTCAAGCCTCTCAGTCTTCGTTTTATGTGTGTCTTCTTGCCATTTTGTACACTCTTTAGATTTGGCAGAAATGTCTCATGATGGGGGATTGTTGCTTTTTTTGGAACTGTCGTCACCAATAAAATGAATAAGTGCAGCATCTGAGTAGCCTCTAAACTATTGGATCTGACAAAAAGATAAAGGAATGTTGATCCTCATTTGTCAGGATGGGTTTTGTTCTCTTCCCCCTCATCTAAACTGGAAGAAGATCTATGTAACACTTACCAAATGTCTATAAAGTTAAGGAAGAATGGAAAGAACTGCTGAAAAGGATTTTCCTCCCTCCAATTCTTAGTGAAAAGATCCACCACAACCTAGAAAAGAATTTCACATCCTGGCTACAAGCATCAATAAAACTTAAGAGCACAATGGGAAGAAGCAATGAACCAATCAACTGTTTGTTTTCCCTATACATGAAAAAAAAACCCCTGCTTATTACCTATTGGGGTGGTGGGGAGGGATCAGAAAGAAGGGAAAACAAAAGTTTCAAAAAGGGCAAAAATAAAGAAAAGAGGAGAAAGAAGATAGGAAAAAGAATAAGCCATACATAAGCTTTCCTCAATCTGATACTCTCAAAGGGCTGCTTGCATAATTCAGTTCTCTTTCTCTCTTGTCCTGGTTTTTTTTTTTTTAATTTCCTCCCACTTCCAAATTTTTTTGGGGGGGAGGGGCAGGGGGGCTGCAGAAAATTCCAGCACTTGGTGAACAGGCTTCACAAGCTGTGACGTCACTCTGTCATCTTCTTCAGGGTATAATCGTTTGCTTTTTTTAAAAAAAAAGAAAATGTACAGTACATGTATTTAATTATTTCAGGTTTGGCTGTAGTGGACTGGCCATGGTTCAGTTGGGACAATAGCAGTACATGGGTCGTGGGGACAGTCATTTTGGCTATGTACACATTCATAGTCGGTCCATGGCTTCCAACTAGTAGCGCTATTTCCGTAGATCTAGTACGCAAACCTGCAAAGAGGGAGGAAGGGGGGGGAAAGGGAAGGGGAGGGGAGGGGAAAGGGGTTTCAGAAAATTTATTTATGTATTTCATATGGACACCAACACAAAGGAACGGGCATCCTACAATACAGAAAATGTGCACTATTCTTATTACACTCATTACAAATATGAGTGGTGCAGGGACGACATGCTCTGAAGTCTGCCACCGGTTCACTTCACGGGCATGCGCACCGCAGGCACTAAGAAGTCTTTTCTGAGTCTGCAAAGGTAAGTGGAACAGCGAGAGTGATTTAGATTGGCTAGAAAGCAAGATTTCCTGCATTCTAGCGAATATAAATTGCAGAACTTTTAAAAAACTTTTTAAAGCATTTTTTTTACTACCGGTTCCGGCGAAACGGTAGCGTTTTTTTTTACTACCGGTTCGGCCGAACTGGCCCGAACTGGCAGCATTTCACCCCTGGAGTGATCCTTGATGCTCTCTGGACCTTGGTTGTTTCCTTGCAGACATTTCATTACCCAAACTAGGTAACCTCATCAGTGCTAATAGGGAGTGGGATTTGCTCTCAGTTTATATTCTAATGGTGTCTTGCCCTATCAGTGTTGGTGGAGATAGTTCCAACACTCAAGAGTGCGTCTTTTCAGTGGCAGATCTGTAATATCTTTGTAATATCCTCACGACTGAATTATGCGTATTGCCCAGGGGTGAAATGCTCTGAAGTCTGCTATTGGTTTGCTTCGCTACACGGTGCGCTGAAAAAGGAGGATTGAGAAGCCTCTTCTTAGTCTGCAAAGATAAGTAGAACAGCGCTGGGGGGGGGAGGGACAGCTGTGCCGCGCAATTTAGATTTGCTAGAAAGCAGGATTTCCTGCTTTCTAGCGAATATAAATTGCGCGGCACAGCTGATCGTCAGAAATACCGGTTCGCCCAAACTGGTTGCATTTTTTACTACCGGTTTGGGTGAACCGGTCCAAACCGGTAGCATTTCAACCCTGGTACTGCCGTATTTATTGCCTTTACAGCACAAGACAAAATCTTTTTCATGTCTTTTAATGATATTTTGATACTGATTTTTTAAAGAGGAATTTTGGTTCTTTGGGATGTATTCAATGAAGGGAATTTGTAAATCCTATTGCAGGTAGTCCTTGACTTACGACCACAATTGATCCCAAAATTTATGTTGCTGAGCAAGACATTTTGTTAAGTATTTTTGCCCCATTTTACGACCTTTCTTGCCAGGTTGTTAAGTGAATCACTGCAGCTGATAACTTAGCAACCCATTGATTTTGCATGTCAGAAAGTTGCAGAAACTGATCACATGAACTTGGGATAACAGCAACGGTCATAAGTATGAACCAGTTGCCAAGCATCTGAATTTTGATCACATGATCATGGGGCCTCTACAAAGGTCGTATGTGTGAAAAATGGTCATAAGTCACTTTTTTCAGTGCCGTTGTAACTTTGAAAGGTCACTGAATGAACTGTTGTTAAGTCAAGGATTACCTGTATTGGTTCTTTTGTAGAAACATCCTGAAGGTATATGACAGGAGATTTTTCTTGAGTGAGGGATTTCGCGAAGACGTTTCCTTCAACGTTTCTCACCTCTTCAAAACTCTTGGGTTTGCCTCGCTTAGGATTATTGGCTTGATTGATTAATATTTTATTTTTATTTTAAATATATACTAAATAAATTGTAGGAGAAAAATTCTACAAACCCCAAGCACATCCTACACTTTAAAGAAATAAAGCAGGACCTAAGCATACCCAGCCTATTTGGATGCTGGCGTCTGATAAAAGGAACCGAGTGTAAGATCTCATTTTGCTTTACTTACTGAACCATCTGAAGCACTCGCTCCAACTTTGTCTCCTGCTGCATTCCAGCAAACCTCAAAAATGCCTCCTGTCCCCCGATAACTATGCACCAGAGCACCCGTCTAGAAAAACAATATAGCCAAGAGGTTGTGATAGAACACAATGACATTAAAGTAATAAAAGTATTATAAGCCTCAACTGATTATCTTTCCTGGCAGGTACGCATTTCCTGGCACGAATGAACATATGTATCGGGAGAGATTGGAGGAACTGAATATGTACAGCCCAGAGGACAGAAGGGAAAGGGGCCATATGATTGAAACCTTTAAATGTATTAACGGTGTAAATAATACTTCCAGAAGTATTTTCAATATTAAGCAAAAATCAAGAACACGGGGGGCATAACCACAAGAGGGAAGTTCAAAAATAATGTTAGAAAGTATTAATTCACAGAAAGAGTAGTGGAACCAACTATTTGGAACCAACTGCGGAGATAGTGGGCCAATCATCAGTTAACTTGAGTTTTAACGTCCTTAGGATAAACATATTTCCATCACCCAACAAAAAATTAAAAAAATAAAACTAAAATAAAAAAAAAACCCTCAAAGGGAAGTCTCGATGGATCACAAGTTTTCTTCTGTTGTCAGTGTTCTATGTTTCTATGTAGTCAAAGCAATATGCAAATAATTAATAGCCCAGCTGTTCTTTTTGCAGCAGGCATTAGGAAAATACAATGCTGGATAAACCTGTGAGATGTTCTCAAATTTTGTTCCAAAGCAAGAAAAGTGCTTATTGTATTTGTCAATACAATTTGTCAATACAATTAGGAATAGCAACAGCACTTAAACTTATATATCACTAGCTGGACACCCATGCTTTGCTACGAAACTATGTGATCGGGCATGATAAATTGACACTTAAAGCCTGAAACTTAATGTAGAATGTGTAACTCCGTAGCATCAGAGCATGTTAATATAAGGCAACTGGCAGTTGGAACAGAGGGGGAGGGGGAGTAGAATGTCCCTGCCCCCAGGCCGGATGAGTCACGTGCTGGCCACGCCCACGCCCGGTTTAGCGAAGGGGTAGCATCAAAGCATTTTAATATAGAGCAACTGGCAGTTGGAACAGAGGTCTTTTCAGGTGGGGCGGGGGAGTAGAACATCTAACTCCTTAGCATCAGAGCGTGTGAATATAATACTGTATATGAAACACTAATGATCTGATGGTCATTTCAAAAAATCCTTTCTTAGCGAGCACCTAGAAGCCAAGAGGAACATACTGCCAAATTTCAAGTTTGTAGGCTTTACCGTTCTGGAGATTTCGTAATGAGTGAGTGGTAATTGGCTTATATATATATAGATTCCATACTGCTTTACAACATTCTCTGGGCAGTTTACAACCTCAGCAGATTGCTTCGAACAATCTGGGACCTCATTTTACTGACCTCGGAAGTTGTTAAAGTCAACCCTGAGCCTGGTCAGGATAGAACTCCAGGTTATGGGCAGAATTTGCCCCCAAAACTGCACTCTAACCATTGGGCTACCAGGACTCCTTTCCTGGTTGCCCAGAAAAAAGGCACACCTTCTGTAAGAACCAGTGATAAGTATAGCAAGTACTAAAAGCCAGCTCTGAAAAACTTTTGCTAGAACTGAATAAATGGGAGATAAAGTACAAAATATTTCTCACATTATTTACAGATGGCTTTGGTTTTTCTGGTGGGCGGTGAGAAGAGGTGAAAATTACAGTAGTCAACTTTAAATGTTCAGAATATGAGAAAAAGACAGGGACTGCCTTTACTGCCTAATCTGTAAAATGATCTGCACTGCAAATCGCTTTTCTTTAATGGTAAGGAATAATAATGTCATCCTTTTGTCTTTCCCACTGAAGCTGTCCTTTTAGTGTGATCTGATTAAGGCCATGAGAAACCTTTAATAGGTAATAAAAAATAAGTTGATAAAGTTACTAGTGCTCCAGGAGACATACCTGTGTATTCCAGATGTGTACACATTTGTCGAAAGAACCACTGGCCAGATATCTACCATCAGGACTGAAAGCTACACTGTACACAGGTTCTTGATGTTTCGTCAAGGTGTGGATGCAAATCCCTCGGTCTACGTCCCATAACCTGACTGTAGAATCAAAGGATGCACTACCAGAGGCAAGAGGAGAACAATAATTATTAATTTTAACTGTAATTTATGCATTTATTCATAAAATGTACCTCTCACTACAATTGTCTGTAGAGATTCTCAGTCGCCCAGGTCATGGTTGTCCCAAAGGTGCTTTTTCAGGAGGCAGCTGGACTTTCTTGTTTTTTTTTTCTTTGAAGATGTTTCGCTTCTTATCCAAGAAGCTTCTTCAGCTCTGACAGGATAGTGGATATCCTTTCATTGCCCACTATCCTGTCAGAGCTGAAGAAGCTTCTGGGATGAGAAGCGACTCGTCTTCAAAGAAAAAAACAAGGAAGTCCAGTTGTCTCCTGAAAAAGCATCTTTCGGACTCCCACTACAATCGTAAAAAGGCTCTTGACTTCCAAATTGGACATCTTCTCTCTCTCTCTCTCTTGGTGGTGACTATGCAAAACTGGCTGTTACTCTCCATTTCTTAGAACTTCTGAGAACATGGAAAAATGTGGAATACTGTTTCCGAATGGGATGGAAGTTTTGCCCGTCTTGAATGAGAAAAGCGATTACATCCGGTCATTTTATATCAAGCAGCCACAATTTAGGGGACATTGAGCTACTTGGCTGTTGAGCAAGTCAGCAATGAAGTATGTGAGGAAAAGGACTTTGTGTTATAATTCAAGTACATGATGCTGAATGCTGGTGCTATGTAATATATAAGATTGCTATGGTTGGCTATATGATGATTGGGTATTAGAACAATTATTCAAAGCATGCTACTGCCTAGTTTATATTCTGGAGAGAGATGGGAATTTAGGAGATATTAATGGACGCTTTGGAAGTCCTACCCTTAGGAAAGCCAACATCTGTCAATATAGCAGGTTCATGAGTATATGCTAACTAGCAGGATAAGTAGGGGCTGGCAATCCATGTAAAATATAATGTACTATGATTCCTTTTTAGGTGTAACTTAAAAGCATATTTTAACCAATTTACAGGTAGACCTGAGTTTACGACTTGTCATTTAATGACAATTCAGTGTTACGATGGATGCCCCCAAACTACTTACGACCCGTTTTTGAAGTTACAGGCGTAACCCCTCCCCTGCAGTCATGTGATCACATTTTGGGCACTTGGCAACTGACTCATGTTTACAGCTCCATCCTGTAGTCACAATCTACAAGTTTTCAGCAAAAAGATACTCATTGGGGAGAATTTATTTGCTTAATGTCCATGGCTTTCACTTAACGACTGCTGCAAACTATATGATAAAGGTAAAGGTTCCCCTTTCACATATGTGCTAGTCGTTCCTGACTCTAGGGGGCGGTGCTCATCTCCGTTTCAAAGCCAAAGAGCCAGCGCTGTCCGAAGACGTCTCCGTGGTCATGTGGCCAATATGACTCAACGCCAAAGGCGCATGGAACGCTGTTACCTTCCCACCAAAAGTGGTCCCTATTTTTCTACTTGCATTTGTTACGTGATTTCGAACTGCTAAATTGGCAGAAGCTGGGGCAAATAACAGGAACTCACCCCGTTACGCAGCGCTAGGGATTCGAATCGCTGAACTACTGACCTTTCGATCGGCAAGCTCAGCACCTTAGCCACTGAGCCACCACGTTCCTACGCAAACTATATATATATATATCTCTGGTGTTTTCCCGCATCATTGTAAATAAGTTGGGTTTTTTTTTTTTTTAATTTGATTTATATGCCGCCCTTCTCCGAAGACTCAGGGCGGCTTACAATGTGCTCAGCAATATTTAAAATTCTAGTTAAAGAATATTTTAAATATTTTAACCAACTTATTTATAATGACGTGGGAAAACACCAGAGATTTTAATTTTTTGCATATGCACACCCGCGAAAACTTAAGAAGACATATATATATATATATGAGGCGATAGACAATTCTTTAGGACAATTCTTTATATATATATATATATATATATATATATATATATATATATATATATATATATATATATAGTCACATGATTTCAATGTATTTAATAAATGTGAATTTGATTCCCCGTTTAGGTTTAAAAAGGAACAGTTATCTTCCTCAGTGTTCCATTTATTCATGCTACCTTACTTGTTAAAAAGCAATTAAAATATAAAAAAAAATAAAATAAAAGAATTTCCGAATCAGGAAAGGGATTGATGATGGTAGCAAAACCACGATGTTCTTTAGAGGTAATCTGAGTTAATGGGATTACACGTTAAAATTCTGAAGGAAAAAAAGGAAAAGGAAAAAAGGAACCCCACAACCCGAAGGGTATTATTTCTGAGTATTTTCCAAATTTTCCTATAAAAATCCTGAAGCACAGTTGTGGAACCATTTCTATACTCAAGAGGCAGAATAGTGTGTGGTCTCCATATTTAATCTCAATAGAACAGTTTCTAGACTAGCTCAGAAAAGTCACTAAGCAAAATTATTGGCTTCATTTTTTTTCATTTTCATTTCATTTTATTTTTTTTTTCATTTTATTAAATTTGTATACCGCCCTACTCCCGAAGGACTCAGGGCGGTGAACAGCCATAAAATAAAACATATAGATACAAAATTTAAAATAGAGATAAAACTAATTAAATAAATTTGGCTGAACCATTTTAAAACCCCAATAAATTAAAACCAAATTTAAAATTCCATTTAAAAGAGGAAAAGTTTAGGTCAGGCCAGCTTGATGGAATAAGAACGTCTTAAACGCGCGACGGAAGGTACGCAGATCCGGAATCCTCCGTATCTCCGGGGGGAGCTCGTTCCAGATCGTAGGTGCCCCCACAGAGGTCCCCCTCTCCTACACCGGGGAAACCTTACCTTGCTAACATTAGATTGGCGTTTGGATTGTTTGTTCCTGGCCCTGTTGGGCTCCATTTGATAGTATAAATTTCTTTGTTGTGGGCCTGCAGATCATGAACACAGCTATCTTGCTTCATACTCCAGATCTAAAAAAAAGTGAATAAAGAAAGCAACAATCAGCTTTATTTAATTTTAGGTAAAAAGATATTCTCATAAATCTTGCAGGGTTTTAAAGCAAAACAAGGAAAAAAAGATCTATTTTAAACTGGTTTTTTTAAAAGACAGAAACCTGTTTTTATACCTCGGGTATGAGATAGCAATACTCAAGAATGAAGTTATATTTTTAAAACACGAGCTTTTTATCTGCATTCACTTTATCGAAATATCAATTTATGGTAGCTTTATCTTAGAAAAATAGAATGAAGGCCTTTTTTGTGACTATTTATAAGAGAATATACAATTTCTACCGTATCGGAAAGGACGCAGACTGATAAAATATCCACTCCACGCAAGCTGATCTGACTTCCATATTGGCAGGGGACTCTTATTTCAGTGATGGAAAACCTATGACAAGTATGTCACAGGTGACATGCCTCAATGTTTTGGGTGAGGAATCAGCTGTCACCAACACCCAACATCTATTCTCGAAAACACACCCTCCTTCTCATGCCATTTTCAAAAGCTGCAAAGGCTGTGTGAGAATGGGCAATGCCAGTGATGGCTAACCTTTTTTTCCTTCGGTTCTGAAAGCGTGTGTGCACATGAGATAGCAGGCGTGTGCTCACACCCATAATGCAATGCCCCCCCGTGCATGTGTGCGTGACCCCCCCTGCTGCCCCACCCCCCTGCGCATACATGTGCAACCCCGTTTGCATTGCCCCACGCATGCGTGCGACACCCCCCCCCCCCGCGCCCCATTTTGGGCCTAGCAGGTCTCCCTGAAGCCTCCGGAAGCCGGAAACAGCCCGTTTCTGGACTTCCGGTAGGCCTGTTTTTCCTCCTCCCAGAACCTCAACGCGAGCCCTGTACTTACTTGGCATCCAAAACGGGCCGCTTGGAGACTCCTGGGAGGGGAGGGGTGGTGTGGGAGGGGCCAGCCAAAAATCAACTGGCTGGTGGGAGGTGTCGTGCATGCGCGGTGGAGCTGACCTAAGGCAACGGCTCGCGTGCCTGCAGAGATGATTCTGTGTGCCACCTGTGGCACGCGTGCCATACGTTCGCCATCACGGGGCTATGTTCTTGCATGGCTCCTGGACATTAGGGGACAGAGGGGCTTCCAAAATTTGTTTGAGAATGGGAATGTGCTTTCACGCAATCTTAGGAAGTCATGGAAGATGAGTGAGGTGGACTTGCATGCCTTGGGGAATGGCCTTCTGAGTGGCAGAGGTGGCACTAGGGCTGAAATCAATGTCCAAGCCTGTACTGCCACTTATCAGCGTGACCTAAATTAGGGGCAGGGGTAGAAACAGAGAACTTTTCTTTTTTTTAAATTTGGCTGTGTGACCCAACAGCAGAATCAGTTTAGACATTTTCTGAATTTTTGACATGCTGAGCTCAAAAGGTTCACCATCACTGCTCTACTTTCTGAGGCCTAGAGTAGAAGCTGAGTGTTCATCTTCTTTCATAGTGTTGCACAAATACCACTCCTCCTCCTCCATCTCCTCCTAGTTTTTACTCAGAAGCGTGCACCCTCTTATGGTCAAGAAAGCAATTAAGTCCTTTTCCACGTTATCAACTCTTGCAAGTTTAGGAACAGGAGTCATATAGCAGCTGTAGGGCTGAGCCAGATACAGGCAGCTAGGACTTCCACAGTGCAATCAAGTAGATACAGATATAAAGATTGAAATGACAAGCATAGATGGGAGACAGCTGTTTTCCGAATGATTTCGCAAAAAGAATCCAAAATGACCCAGTGCGGCAATACACTTTTACCTTTAGAGTCATGTCATCGGAACAAGAAGCCAGAAGATTACCAGTGGGATCCCATTTGATTGCATTTACTTCATTCTGAAAATAAGCAGCAAGAGAGAGATTGGCATCTCAATTTTCTTTATAAGAGAAACATCAGATTGAAGGGGGGAGGATGGTTTCCCAGCTCAAGGGGAAAATATAGTGAAAATGTCTGGCTAGAAGTAATCCAAGGGCAGAAGACATACTTTAGGAGAATTGACTGAGTTTGTATGTTGGAACTTTACAGCAGGTTAAATCTTTAAGGGGCTGGTATCAAAAAATGTACTTATTAAAAAGTAATTTAGAGTCCAGAAGAAGGACCTTCTCTGCTGTGGGTCCTGCTTTTGGAATATTTTATCTGAGGTGAGATTGACCTCCCACCCTTCTGACTTTTCAAAAGAAGCTTAAGATCTGGTTCTGCCAGATGACTGGGGATCCAATGGAGGAGCTTCGCACTGGAAATGGTTTGTTAATTAAAAACTGATCCCATCTCTCTTCCCCCGGAATCCCAGTCCTTCCTTTGCCATCTTGCGTGAATGGTTTTATTTGCTTTGTTATCTGATATCTGATGATTTTAATGCTTTTATGCTGCAAGCTGTCCAGTGTTGTTTGATATGAGATGGGCAGCAAATACATTTCATAATAAATGAATAAAAAATAAAAAAATAGTAGGAAGGTGTAGGAGATGACCAGGCTGAGCCCAAGGAAGGGATCTAACGCATCGTAAGTCACAAGTCCCTGTGGGCCCGCAAGAGATCTAAGGTCCATCCCATCTTGAATATCTCTCTTATCTCCCGCTCATTTCCCTTGATCATCAGTTGGCCAGATTCTTGTAGAGAGCTTAAGAGCTTGCAATACATGTATTCATTTATACTCATTTGAACTGCCTGGATCTCCTGATTTCACCGGCGCTCGACAGAAGGGTGCTTAGTACTTGGGACCTTCTCTTCCCCCCGACCAAGAACATCCTCCAAATAATACCACCATAACACTACAACTTCCACAGCAACAGCGTACCGACTTCATAAAGGGTATACAAATTGAAGATATTGAATGGTATATAACCTTTGCTTTCCCTGGAGACTAGCTGAATTCATTCTTGAAACATGTTCGATGTCTATAGAAAACTGGCACTTTTTTTTTATTGGGAACTATGACTTTTGACAAATTTTACCTAAGAATAATAGGGAACAGGGAAGAAAGAACAACAAACTGTGCTTCAACCTTTGTTGTTATTGATGGCCTCCAAATAGGGAATTTTTGGGAATTGTAATGCAACACATCTAGAGGGCGTACGGTGGGTTGAAATAGACTGGTTTGAGTCTCTTTACTTTGCTTCACACATGCAACTAGAACTATGTGGATAACAGTTAAAGAAAAAATTACTTACTGTGTGGCCCTGGAAGGTTTTGATGGGTTTATCTTGACCTAATTTACAGACATGAATACACATATCTGTACTACAGGAGGCAAATGTGTTGTTGCTCTGCCAGTCAACATCTAACGCTGGTGCTATTGACAAAAAAAGAAAGAAAAAAGTCAGAAGAAATAAATCTTTGCAATCATCAGCAAACGAAAAAGATGAGATGACTGGCCAGTTTAGAGTCAACAGAATTTGAAATGCAAAGTTCATTTTGGGAAAGTTCAAGGAGAGGCTGTTTTATACTCGAAGGGGAGCTGTGAATATGACAATTAATCAGAATTTGTATTATCTAATTTGTCAGATTTACAGTAGTGGCCAAAATTGTGGAAACCTTTTGGGAAAAGTGTATTTTCTAAAACTAGCTAATAACACCACTTTTTTTTTGAGTAATACCATAAAATTATATGTCAATGGAAAGATAATTGAATCAAGAATATAATGCAATAACCTTTATGAAGGATTTGCTATTAGAATAGCAGTTACAGTATAAAGAAGAAAAGTGAAACATGTAGAAAAAACGAGATATACAAAATCAGTTAATAGTTGGGTAACCTTTAGCATGAATTACGGCCTTACAACGTCTTCCCATGGAGTGAACCAAGTCTTTTATTTCTGCAGCTGTTATAATGTGGAACCAAGATTGAATGATTGCTTCTATTAACTGGGTTTTATTGCTGGGTCGCTTCTGACTAACAAGTTTCTTTAGTTGGCTCCATAGATTTTCAATTGGGTTAAGGTCTGGGCTATCCCAGGCCATTCCAGCAGTGGAATATGATTATCTTGAAACTCCCCCCCAAAAGTGATGTTATTAGCCATCAAACCTCAAAAATACACTTTTCCCAAAAGGTTTCCACTATTTTGGTTACTACTGTATATCCTGCTTTTGTCATATTTATATCCTACTTTTCTTCCAACTCAACGGTACATGGGAAATTCCAACACTACAATCTTCTTACAAAATTATAACCCAACAACAGAAGCAGTTGGACTGTAGTGTAACCACCGATATAAAATACCACACTGTTCCCATCTTTACATCAGCGACAACATTGATTTCTGAAGGTCACCAGACATTTTGGCACTGACTTAGTGAAATATTTGCATTATGGAAGGATTAGCTCTAACATGGAAAGGTTTTCATTCCATCACTGAAAATTCATCATATGAATCAACTAGTGTGGAATATAAGAGGCACACATGACATGAAAATCGATATGCACTATTTAGCACTGAAATAATATTGGTAGTCCTCAAATTATAGTGGCGATTGGGACTGGAATTTCCGCCACTAAGTGATGTGGTTGTTAAGAACAATGTCACGGGACTGCATTGTTTAGTGACAGCAATCCAGGCAGTTGCTGTCATAACCCCAAGATGCACAGGCTGTTAAGCGGGAAACAGTGGGAGTGCCAAGTAATGAGTGTGAAATTGCCACAAGGGGGAAGACCCATGCAGGCCAAACATGGAGGGTATGGATGTTGCAGAGTGGCGCAATCTCAAGAGTGGGGAGAAGACATTGCAATGCATGCAAACAAGGAGAAGTAGGACATGGTGCATGTGAGTGAACAGGAAGGAGTGTATAATGCGTGTGAACACTGCTCGATAGTGAAGTGCGAGCTGGAATCCAAATTTTAATCATTTGGCTAGGGTGGGAGGGCACTGCAAAGACCAGAACTTCAAAGGCTGGTTGTAGGTCCCTTTGTTCAGCACCTCTGTAACTTTAAATGGTTGCTGGACAAAGGTTGCTGGATGTTAAAATGAGGACTACCTGTATAATAAAATGCAGATTATAAATCATTATTTTAAGTAAAATCCAATCAAGAATCGAGAAAGCAATCTATTCTAATACGTTGCTGGTAGCAATGCAAACTCGAAGTTGAACTGATTCAATTCAAGAGAAAGTAAATTAAACCAGTTTCCTTTTTCTGTCAATAGGAGGAAATCTGAAACAAGATAGAAAATTTATTTTTAAAGGACCCTGCAATTTCCCCACAGCTGAACTAGCTGGAATATCAACTAATAGTGCTGTTGGAAATATGTGCTAACTGTAAATATGCACGCACCCATAAACACACACACACACATACATACACATACTACAAAAAAACCTCAAAAACTATTATTAACTAAGTCACAAAACACTGGCTTAAGAGCTGTTCCTTCTTTAATCGGAAGAGAAAATACATACCAGAATGAAAAGGAAACTGCTGTTTGGCTTCTCCAGTATGTGCATCCCAAATAATTGTGGTCTGAATTGAAAAATGGAACAAAAACCATAAAATGGTTTTACAATGTTGAATATGTTTAAATTTACCAAAATCAACTGAAACAATATTTAAGACTATATTTTCTAAAGAACGGATTCCCTTTTAAAGGCTAATGAGTCGAAGGATATAAATTGTAGGCTTTCCTTATCAAAAAGTTTCTTTTCACTGCCATGTCATCTGTATGTTCTAGGTCAGTGATGGCTAACCTTTTTCTCGTCGTGTGCCGAAAGTGCGCCCCCCCACTCATGACCCTCATGCTCCCCTCGCGCATGCGTGCACGACCCCACCGCCCCGATTTTGGCCTAGCAGGCTTTCCTGCAGCCTCCTGGGCCCAAAAGCGGCCATAGGTTCACCACCATGGTTCTAGTTTTATAACTATTGCAAACACAACCTTTTTAACTAAAAAGAAAAAAGAAAAATTAAATTGTATTTCAATACAAAAAAAGATTCTAACTTGGGGTTGAACTGTGGAGCCCTTGGTGCTCTCCGAGTTTGATTATTTTCATTATCCAACTACGTAAATGTTCAGTGCTGAACCACAGTCTTGTAGCACTTAAGATGTTACCTAATTGGTTAATAAAACATCTGCAAGAAAACAACCAAGCTCAGAGAGCACCAAGGGCTCCATAATTTAAAGTCTATTATGACTATACAGATAGTTTTTGACTTACAACTGTTGTTTAGTGACCACAAGTTGCAACACCATTATAAAAAAAGACTTATGACCATTTTTCACAATTATGACTGTTGCGGCATCCCCAAGGTCATGTGATCAAAATTCTGGGGCTTGGCAACTGGCATGTATTCCTAACAGTTGCACTGTTCTGGGATCATGTGATCATCACTTCCTGGCTTCCAACAAGCAAAGTCAATGGGAGAAGCCTGATCTGTTTAACAACTGCAGCGAGTTGCTTAACAATTGTGCAAAAGAGGTCGTAAAATGGGACAAAATTCACTTAACAAATGCCTTGTTTAGCAGTAGATATTTGGGGCTCAATTGTGGTTGTAAGTAGAAAACTACTTGTATTCCTACACTTGCCCACAATTTATTTAGAAAAAAAGAGTGGTATCTGTTATGCTTACTAGCTGCTAATAGTAAAGTGAAACAACTAAAGCACCTGTATTCTTTCTAAAGAACACTTCATTTTGTGTGTTCCATATCCTAAACTAGGGTGTCAAACTCAATCATGTCACGTGATGTATCGCAATGTTTTGTTTTTTTTTTGCAGAGCCAGGATGGGCGTGGCCTGCATGTGATGTATCTGGCCCGTGGGCCCCCAGTTTGACACCACTGTCCTAAACTATCTTCATAATTTTATCTGCAGCAATGTATTTCAAATAAACCAATGCCATCTTACCTTGTCCACACCTGCACTTAAAATGAAGTTTCCTTTCTTATTCCATTTTAATGCAAATATGGGACCTTTATGCTGTCCTAATGTGCTGGCAAGATTACCTAAAAATTAAAGGACACCAGTTATTATATTTTGCCTGACTGACCAAAAAGCATTTGAAGTACTTCCTCCTGTCATATTTTATCTTTAAAAGGGGGAAAAGGACTAATAATGTTGCTCTCACCATCTTTAGTCCATATCCTTGCAAAACCATCATACGACCCCGTTGCTAGGAGCGTACCTTCACTCTGGAATATAAAGTATAAACATTATTCTATTACTGCGTGTTCTAACAGTCTGTAATCTTCAAGCAGAGCATGCTTCCTCTGGTTTAGAGATGTGCAAAGTGTGAATTATACATCCCCTCTCAAAGCTTTCGTGTTTCATGAAATTTTCTTTGTACTTGGTAGGGTGATCATATCTTCCCAAGTAAGAAGTCAGGTTTTTTTTGAGGAACTGCTAGAAGAGGTGTGCAAAACGTTTCAACCTGAAATATCCCATGATTTTCTTGCTTAAAGAATCCCTATCTATTTATGATCATTTTTGATTTCTCATAAGATCACAACAGAGTATCTGAGGAGCAGACCAGCTCAACTCTGAATCATTTTGGGCATCAAAGGTGTATTTAATGAGTCCTATTACAAATATCTTTGGAGAGAAAAAAAAGTTCCACAGACTCTCTCAGGAATCAGTGGCTAGCCATTTTAGAATAGAATAGAATTACAGAGTTGGAAGGGACCTTGGAGGTCTTTTAGTCCAACCCCCTGCTTAGGCAGGAAACCCTACACCACTTCAGACAAATGGTTATCCAACATCTTCTTAAAAATTTCCGGTGTTGGAGCATTCATAACTTCTGGAGGCAAGTTGTTCCAGTGATTAATTGTTCTAACTGTCAGGAAATTTCTCCTTAGTTCTAAGTTGCTTCTCTCCTTCATTAGTTTCCACCCATTGCTTCTTGTCTTACACTCAGGTGCTTTGGAGACTAGCTTGACTCCTTCTTCTTTGTGGCAACCCCTGAGATATTGGAACACTGATAGTCTCCCCTAGTCCTTCTTTTCATTAAACTAGACATACCCAGTTCCTGCAACCGTTCTTCATATGTTTTAGCCTCCAATCCCCTAATCATCTTTGTTGCTCTTCTCTGCACTCTATTTTAAAATAGAAACTTTTAAAAATAATATCTCATTTCACACTGATCTTCTTGCAAATCTATCATTTCTTCATATCCTTCCTTTAATGAACTTTTGAGAATTGCTCCCTAAACTTCTCTGCGAAAGACTTTTTTGATGGTTGAGTTAATTCATTTTGATTTGACTCGAGGGGTGAGGGTTTTTTTGCTGCACAAAGATTCAATTGCAGGTGAAAGTGTTCCTTGTTTCTGGCAAGATTATCCAGGAAGTTTGAAGATTGCTTTTGTTCACCCATACAAATGCTGCTATTCCACATTTGCTTCATATTCTCTGGAGCTACATTTTCAGGCACAACTGCTGTTTCATAACTCCAATGCACTATAATCCCAAAGGTGCTTTTTCAAGAGGCAAGTTGTTTGAAAGTCCAGTTGCCTCTTGAAAAAGCACCTTTGGGACAACCATGGCCTGGATGACTGAGAATCTCCATAGACACATACAGTACAGTAAAAACCAATTTGCAAAAGACTGCTGAATTTTGAAAGCTTTTTGAAAAACTCGGGATACATGTCTAGATTAATGAGTGTGTATACTTAATCTCCCTGGTACACCTTACACTGAAACTTCAGCAGAAGACCTCTTGGGCTTGGTTCTACCACCGGAGGAATAAAACATACGTCTACAGCGCTCATGGAAATCTGGAAGCGGTCACCTCCAGGAATGCATGTATTTGAAGCTCAAAATATGATTACTAATTTGAACACGGGAATTTCTGCTCACATTCCAATCCAGAGATGTTACATCTTTGTTACTTGGTACGTCTTGCCCTCCTTCTCGTATACAGTGCCGAAGCACCAGCTGCGTAGATCCGCTGGTACTATTTTCACTAAGATTCCAGATTCTTGCCGTTGAATCTCCAGATCTGCAAAATAAACAGCTTCTTTAAAACAAAATACAATTCTTTTCAGTCAAGCTCACCAAAGACTTAAAAAGAGAAGAAGAATATGAAGTGTTCTTGAAAAGCATCAAGAAAAGATGTACTACCATACAATTTAATAACTATTCAGTTATAAGTAGACCTCGACTTACAACTAGTCACTTAGTAATCGTCTGAAGTTCCAATAGATCTCCCTGTGGGTTACTTATGACCCGGATTTGAAGTTCTGATGATTGGGGAGTCCCTCTGGGTCACATACCACACTCCAAGCGCTAGGCGATTGGACTGCATTTATGGATACTCATAGCATCCCAGTCACTTGACTGTGTTTTATAATGAAATTGGCAGTTCATTATGGTTTTCACCAAAATTGGTCCATAGCAAACCTTTGCTTCACCTAACAACCAAAGCAATAAGGTCATAAAATCAGGTCAGTTATGCGACCAGAGAGCTTTCGACCATCACAACTTTCAACCATAATTAAAAGCTCCGTTATGGTCATAACTCGAGGCCTGCCTGTACAATCATCCGCTATGTAGAGATGATTCCGTAACAAGATTCAAACTCCTTGGACTTTAGACAAGATAACCTGATTGCTCCTATTCAACCAACTAAACCAGAAGAGCATTGTCTTACATTCCCCTTCTCATACAAGTGTCTATGTGCTACTAATCAGACTCAAAGTCTCCCGTTTCCTACATTTCCAATTCAACAAGTTAGGAAGATATGGAAATGAAGAAGTTTTCTTTAGGATTAAAGCTGGAAAAGAGAGGTTACATTTTCAACTTCTTTAGGAAAGCATACCCTGAGGCCAAAAGATCACTGACAGGGTTCCAGGCGCAGATGAAAACTTCAGATTCGTGACCCCGCAGCACCACTGCTTTGTTAGGAGGGATTTCAACATCACCATCCACTTCCATCATATCTGTATGATTATCTATCCAAAAGAAACCATAAGGAAAGGGGAGGTATGTTGCCATTAAATTATTGTTGTTTTGTTATTGTTATTATTCATTCATGCCCTACGTCTAGCTTATGGGATACCTAAGGACATCATCACTTTTATTACAGGTAGTCCTCAACTTACGACAGCTCATTTAGTGACTGTTCAAAGTTACAACGGCACTGAAAAAAGTGACTTAGGATCGTTTTTCACACTTACGACCCTTGTGGCGTCTCTATGGCTTTGTGATCCAAATTCAGACGCTTGGCAACGGATTCATATTTATGACGGTTGCAGTGCCCTAGGATCATGTGATCCACTTTTGTGACCTTCAATGGGGAAACCACTTAACTACTATGTTATTAATTTAACAGCTACAGTGATTCACTTAACAATTGTGGCAAGAAAAGTTGTAAAATGGGGCAAAACTCATTTAACATATGTCTCACTAAGTAGCAGAAATTTGGGCTCAATTGTGGTCATAAACTGAGGACCACCTGTATTTGGTTCACTCTTTTTACTCTCGTAGATATGTTGTTAATGTGCTATCTCACACCTCTACTTGAATTCTTCTTAATAAGAGTCCATACCCTTTTTTTAAAATTAACTGAGTATTGAAAAGGAAATAAGACTCCATATCCTTGTCATTGACTGTGCATACATTTTAGTCCTAAAGTAAAAGTGTCCTTTGATAATTTTGGACTATAGTTCCCATCAACTCAAATCCATGGAGCTTGAGTCAGGAATAATAGGACACATAATAGCCTTAATATTCAGGAGGTTCCAATTTGGAGAAGTTGTAGTAGATTCATATGTTGGTCTTTAAGGAGGGAGGTGTTGATTTAAATTCCCCACTTGACCAGATTAGAACGATCTTATCTTAATAATTGTTCTATAAAGGTAAAGGTTCCTCTTGCACATATGTGCTAGTCGTTCCCGACTCTAGGGGGCGGTGTTCATCTCCGTTTCAAAGCTGAAGAGCCAGTGCTGTCTGAAGACGTCTCCGTGGTCATGTGGCCGGCATGACTAAACGCCAAAGGCGCACGGAACACAGTTACCTTCCCACCAAAGGTGGTCCCTATTTTTCTACTTACATTTTTTACATGCTTTTGAACTGCTAGGTTGGCAGAAGCTGAGACAAGTAACGGGAGCTCACCCCATTACACGGCACTAGGGATTCGAACTGCTGAACTGCCGACCTTTCGATTGACAAGCTCAGCATCTTAGCCACTGAGCCACCGTGTCCCCATTTGTTCTATAGAATATTCTAGGGGGGGGGAAGGAGGCTAAGATGACAAATGGATAAAAAAGTACACAAAATGCTTTCATCATTGTCTTATATTTAAAAATGGATAAATCACGCATGAGGATGTAATTCAGTAATAAAGGGAATAAAAGGTCTGAATTAAAATAAAGCCAAAACAGTTTTGAAGTCTATACAGGGTATGTTTCTTTGTACATGTGTGGTTCTTCCATCCCTCCTCCATGATAAAAATTACGTATGCTCCAAGAGGAGAATATTAACTGGTAAAGTTTCAAAAAAAAAAAAAAAAATCTGTTTTATATGAAGTTTCTTGGCTCTCAAAAACAGCTCGTTGGTAGTTTTATCACGTTCATCTAACTTGAGTTGAATACTGTGACTACGTAGCCAATCAGTGGCTATGATTCAGTAATATATAATATATTTCTCAGTAATATATTTCTTTGGCAAGAAAAGACTTATTAAGCACATATTTCTCAGTAAACAAGACCAGATGATTTACCAAAAACAGCTTTATTGTGAGCTAGCATCAAAATCTTTTTTTTTTTTAAATTAAATTAAATTAAAATGCTAAAAGGTTATGTTTGGATTACAAGAGCAGAAGTTGAAAACGATCACGTAGTTCATTTTCCATGAAATGAGAGGCACGTTAAGCATAGCCTTTGATCTCTGGCAAACTAATTTAAGAGGATTCCTTCTACTCCTGGGTGGAACAGTAGTCCTAAGAGACAAGAGGACTTTGTGTGCTCACGTACATTTAATACATTTGCTTGGGTGTGTGAAAGAGACTGAATTAGCTATTCCAGCACAATTGGCAATTGAATGGAGCAGCTGGATATATTCACTTCTAGGAAGTGAATAGGAAGACTCATGGTCTCCAGCATTTGCCTGTTTCGCCAGCAGGGGGGGTTCGTTCACCACAATCTCCTTGTTCCTTAAGGTTGGCCACTTTAAGAGATATGGACTTCATCTCCCAGAATTCCCCAGCCAGCTGCTGCTAAAGTTGAGAAATATTTCCTTAGATCAGGGATGTCAAACTGGCTGCCCGCGGGCCGGATGCATCACGCGCACAGGCCAAGCCCACTTTGCCATCACATGACGGCAAAGTGACACGGCGAGTTTGACACCCGTGCCTTAGATCAACATTTTGAATTTCCAGCAGAAGCAGGCCACAGGGGCTTGTAAATGCAAAAAAAAAAAAAAAAAAAGGAAAGGCAGGCAATGGTGGCTTAAAATAAATCTGTATGTTGTAAAACCAATCCCAAATAATAGCTAGATAAGGTAGGGTGTTTCCCCTCTGCTTTTGGCTTTTCTTTATTTATCTTCTCATCCATCTGACTGACTTGAAGGTTGAAATGCTTAAAATAGCTACCCAGATTGCATTTCAAAATATTTTTTAAAATTTTTTTTTAAAAATGTTGTGAGCGGGTTTTGTATGCAGAAGGTGGAATAACTTGAGTTTTTTTAAATACACAAGCACATACTCAGGCTGCCTACCAAATCATTCGCAATCCATTAATTGCATCTCCACTCACTTGCTATAGTATGGGCTCCATTCTCTTCTCCGTTTGCAGTATTTTCACCATTTTTCGTAGATCCTTGCTGGTTTGTTGAAGCCGCTGCGGCTGCGGCCGCGGCTGCCTGTTGCTGAGCAAGTTTGTCTCTGTATGCCTGCTGCCTCGTTTGCACCACATCGGGCATCACGGCATCTATCAGCGAGAGAGACTCTATCGGCCGGCCATCAAACAAAGTACCATCCTAAAAACACAGGGGTAGAAGGCAAGAGACAAGTAGAAAAGGAGAAAGGGGGGGGGGGAATATTTCATTAGCAACAGGTAAAAAAATCTGCAACGTAAGTTAGAAAACAAGACACAGATCCTGAATATGCTGAGGCGCATCGATTATCCAGAGCGTTAATTATTAACCCTGTTTACTGAAAATCACACAAGTTAGGCATTAAGGTTGATTTAGAGTTGTCGAACTCTAACTGCCACAGAATACGTGATTTTCCGGCGAGACCGGTCTATCGTGCAACCTGGTCTACCTAAATATGGGACGGAGCATACTGAGTCCGCTTTCGCCTTTCAGCCCCAATCCAGGAGCCTTTGCAGGCAGTTGCTTCCGCGACAAACGGAAGTAGCTATACTAATCTCCCTTTATTTCTTTGTCGGTAAATTTAAATTTAACACAAAATAGTTTATTGTAACCTTCTTATTCTTTTGACTGTGTTGCTGGCTGATAAAAGCGGCTCAGCCTATAAAATAATGATTTACTTTAAACTGAACCATTTCCATAACCTATCCAAAGAGGCCTTCGGGGATTGGCAGCCAATAAGAGCATTGGAGTGTGAGAATCAAATTCTGACTATTCAAGGTGCCCTCACAAATATATGCCCTACAATAATGGGTTCAGCTCGGTACTATTCCCAGACCGGTGGAAGCCTTCAAATTGACTATTTCTCAGTGGCCTTCAAGCACTGGATTTATTTCTGGATCCTGCCAGTAATTAAAAACAGAGATTTCCTGTTGCACTGGATACAAATGTTGAAGAGTTCATCCATTTTTAAAGACGAGGCAATGATGAAACCTCTGCTTGTCACTTCTTAAACACTGGGAAAGAGTCAATATAAATCAATAAGCTACAGTCTGTACCTCTAGGATAAAGGTTGGCAATGTGGCATTTGCAATACCACTAGATGGCATCCGTTCCCTTATTTAGAAAATCAAGTGTGTTTTAAAAAAGCTGATAACAACAGTAATAATAAGCAGACCCAGTACCAATAGTGATAGGTGCCTTGGGTGCAATCCCAAAACATCTGGAGTATCACTTGAACATCATTAGCACTGACAGAATCACTACCAAATGCAAGAAGTGGGTTTACTTGGAAGGGTTTACATTCTGTGATGATATCTAACGCCAACAAATATTTTATTTATACATTTATACACATGTACGTGTGTGTGTGTGTGTGTGTGTGTGTGTGTGTGTGTGTGTGTGTGTGTGTGTGTGTGTGTGTCAACATCTGCCCATCCCAGGTCCTTAGAAAGGACTCAATGGGTTGATAAAAATGTCAAATCCAGTTTAATCTGACTCAACTATGTTACTAACCATAATAATAGTACCCTGTTTCCCACAAAATAAGACATCCCCTGACAGCCCCAATTGGGCTTTTGAGCGCATGGCAATAAGGCCAAGCACTTATTTCAGGGTTCAAAAAAAAAAAAAAAGTCAGGGTCTTATTTTCGGGGAAACACAGTAACAGCAATGGGATTTCTGAATACAACTGATAAAAGTCTTGACACATAACGCAACAGATTTAACCGTGGTTGAAAAGAAGAAAGTGTGGATATTTGATGGGGCAAGATCAGGAAATCATAGTCTAGAAGACAAAAAATTGGAGAAGATCACAAAGTATCAAGATCTAAAAATCAAAGTTGAAAGATTTTGGCATAAATTGTATGTCATGGCCCCAGTGATTCTTGGCACCCTGAGTACCATATCAAAAAATATTGGATAGCACTTTAAAAAAATCTGTCAATTACAAAAAACCATAATGCTTGGATCTGCTATCCCATGCCGACACATTATGTTATCCTAGATTCTTGGGACAAACTCTATGATTATGAAGACCAACACTAAGCTAACAAATTGGCAGCTGTGCTTTCACATTGTTGTGAAGAGATTACAACAATCCCATTTTACTGTCCAGAGGGCAATGAAGGCAACTAAGGAGAGTAATTAAAAATCAGTTAAAAATCTGATTAAAAGCACTTCAAATCAGTATGAACTAATTCAACGTGAGAAAACCAAGAGAACAGTGTTGTCGACTTAGCAAAGCTAAGCCAAAATACAGAAGGAGAATATTGTGTAGTGTGTGAGTAAGGAAGGACAAAGTCTGGTTGCTTCTTTGATCAATTGTGATGTCTGGACAAGTCATATTCACAAAACCCAACTGTTGAGCCCTTTAAGTCTTTAATAACAACAACTCATTAAATGCATATTCCACGTGACTCCCAATGAGAGTGGGGGAGGGGAAGAGACACACTTATAATTGCAGTAGGTACAAACTGAAAGTCCAAGTTAAAGGGGTTTTCAGAAAATTATTTCAATGTTCACAGGTAGTCCTCAACCTGCAACCATTTGTTTAGTGACCATTTGAAGATACAACGGCACTAAACTGCAGCAAAGAAATCATAAAATGGGCCAAAACTTACTTAACAATTAACCTGCTTAGCAATGGAAATTTTTGGCTTATTTGTGGTCATAAGTCAAGGACTACAATTTTTTACGGGAACTCCCTTTGATGGGAATTGTCCCTAATTTATCTTCATTATGCTCTGAACTGTCTCACACTCAGCATGGATTCCTTTCCCTCCAACAATGAAAGCTGTGAAGAGTTTCTCAAAGGAGAAAGTAGATGGATATTCAAAGCGGATGGGAAAAAAAACCATTTGCCACTCAACCACAACTGAGGTAACAAAAAGGCTTCTTATTGTGAAACAAGGACAGCATAAAGAACCACGCAGCATTAAGTAACCCGATGAAGACTTGGTTGGGGACCCAAAGCACCAATTTAAAATTCTCATATCATGTGACGGGAAATTGGGAATTTAGAACACAGAATGTCAGAGTTGGAAAAGACTTTAGAGATCTTCTAGTCCAACTACCTTGTCCAAGCAGGAGACCCGATACCATTCTGGGCAAATGGCTGTTCAATCACTTTTTAAAAATTTCCATTTAATGAATATTATTGGTTAAAAAAAAAACAATTCCATGTTTGATGACAGAAATCAAAGAGAAGGGCAATAACATCATCAAGCCCCTCAAAACTGCGATGTTGAAAAGTTGTTGTCATTCACTACCATTTTTGCTGGGAATTAAGTATGAAAGAAGTATGAAAGAGGTGGCCCTGTGGCAATAACAGGAATAGTATTAGAAGTACTACTACTACTAGTAGTAGTAGTAGTACTTCTAATTTATTATTATTATTATAATATTATTATTATAATATTATTATTATATTATTATTATTAATAATAATAACCATTTTTGAATGTTCAGTTGACTGAGTTTCATGTAATAATAATAATAGTAATAATAATAATAATAATAATAATAATAATAATAATAATAATAATAATAATAATAATAATAATAATGGCAGTGTATCCTCAGATTTCTTAAAATTGTTTTTTACTGGGTAAAAATATATGTTTCCTCTTTTCACGAGGGAGACACACTATTAAAGTGTACTTCGTCTTCGTAAGTACTGTAAAATCTTTGAACTTTTAGAGCCTTAATATTTGATAAGCATATAACCAACACTATTAAGCAGGGAATGAGGCATTTGGTAAGTGTACACCAGAGTGTAAGCCCTGTAAGTCAAAACATTACAAAGAATAATTGACCTGAACCCAAAAAAAACATGTTTGAAATGCTTCAGTCTTATTTAACAAGGAAGACATAAGGAACAGGGTGTCTAATACAAGAACACCAGGGCACAAACAAGGCAGAATAAGGAAAGCTAAGGATAGCTTAGATCGTCCAGAATATTGGAAGAAAAACATCCCAATGGTCCTGTAGATGAGGAAATGTCTTACCTCATTAATACTGACTTCCGCCTCCACATACTGCAGGCCTTTTTGAATTATTGAAATCAAAGCAGCTGGGGGCACCAGAGCACCGTTGATGTTGGACTGGCTGATATGGCTCTCGATACCGAAGGTAAATGCTGAATGAGAAAACCCTAAAGGCAAGGGAGAAATTACAGAAATGTTTTCATTTCCAGAAAGAGCACATGGTAAAGTCACAAGCAGCAACAACTTCCCCTAGAGAACCATATGGAAGGAGATTTGAGTGGTCTAAGAGTCCATGTTTCATTTTATTCTATCCCTAAAGTGTTACTCTACTCCCCTGATGGTGAACCTATGGCACGCGTGCCACAGGTGGCACACAGAGCCCTCTCTGCAGGCATGCGAGCCGTCGCTCCAGTTCAGCTCCACCGCGCATGCATGCGTGCCTCCAGCTGATTTTTGGGTCTCTGCCGCGCATGTGCAGGAGAGGGGCATACGGGAGACGCGTGTGCATGCATGCATGTGGGGGGTGGGGTGGGGGTCGCATGCGCATGCGTGGGAGCAGGAGGGAGTGGTGCACCTCCGCACCCCATTTTTAGTCCCAGGAGGCTTCAGGGAGGCCTGCTAGGCCCAAAACGGGGCATGGGGGGGATGTCATGTGCGCATGCGCGGGGGAATCATGCACATGCATGGGGAAGGGGCGCATGGGTGGCATCACACATGCATTGCATTATGGATGCTGGCACACGCTCTTTTGGCACATCATAACAAAAAGGTTAGCCATCACTGTTCTACTCCTATGCTCGATTTCTGGATTAGCAATGGGAAAGGGATAATATTGGGTGCTATTTTAAGAAATACATTCATGGAATTCAGTGAATTCAAACTTTATTTAAATCTTTCTATCTCCTTTTTTGATTTCCTTTTGACAGAAACTAGCAGGACACTCTTGCAATCCCAAAACAGAATTAGCCCCAAATAACCTTGTAATAATAACCCAGTAAGGCTATTGCCATTCTTCTTAAATGTTCAATCCGAGTTAAAGGATGGCCAAAGAATTCCGATTTCTCCTATATCCTCTCAAATGATGTTTACCAAACACATATTTTGCTATATTTCTTTAGAAACACCAAATTAGATCAATCTCCAGGTAATGGATACCTTGATTCAATATTACACTTCCATTTAAATTTTGCATTAGCTATTTCTTTGTATGTCTCAAATTATATATCTCAAGACGGCAGGAAAACAAACTCATATGATTAACAAAAAAGCCCACGAAAGAACAGGAAACTATCAATCAAGACTATATCAAGTATTGTCAAGCAATTAAAAACAATAGAAACCAGAATGCAGCCTAAGAAGCAAAAAGCTACTTGATTGATCATGTATCATCAAGTCAGTGTGAACTGTTGAAAAGAATAACACATAAATGTAAGTTTAAAGTTCTGCTTTAAAATAGAACAATAAGGAGGCATATTTAACATTAGTTAATATTAACCAATCCACCGTTTTAAATAGGTGTAAATTAGATCACAGCCAAGGACATCTAAGATATAACCATTCAATTCTCAGCAGCCTCAATGGATTACTGAAATTTTCAGTCAAACGTTTTATATAAATTCATGTCCAGCAGTTTGGAAATGGACCGCGAGGTTCCTCATAATATACCTGAAATGTGCTACTGATATGAAAAGAAAGAAGCTTCTAAATGACAACAACCCATCATGCATTCAAGGATCCCAGGAAAAAAAATCTCAAAACTTTTCAAGAAGGTATGTGCGTGGTTGTTTTGGTGCCTTCAAATCAGTGATGTCTCCCAACAAAACTGGCTGGACCAAACCCTGCCAGATTCTAGGTAAGGTTGCCACGGTTTCCTTCCTAAGGTTGAGAGAGAATGACTGTCTCAAGATCACCCACATGGCATCATGCCTAAGGAAAGACTTGGAACTCACAGACTACAAGTTTCTAGCCTGATGTCCTAACCGTTATATTACTATGATTAAATCTAGAGGGAAGACTTAGTTCAATAAATGTCTATGGAGATTCTTAATTATCCAGGACATGGTTGTCCCAAAGGTGCTTTTTCAAGAGGCAACTGGACTTTCTGGTTTTTCTCTTCTGACATTTCGCTTCTCATCCAAGAAGCTTCTTCCATGAGAAGCGGAAGGTCTTCAAAGAAAAACCAGAAAGTCAAAATCAAAATTATATTGGGGCAATCACGAGAGGGGGAACATTTTCCACTTGGTTGCCACAGCTTAGAAAATTTCTTCTGTGCCTCCACATATTGTTCTGTTTTGAATGGTGAGGCACTGAAGCATACCCTTATAAAATCTTAATTTCTCAGGCAGCTTTTTTCAGGAAAGAAGTGCGGCTTCAAATGTTGAAAACCCTTTAGGGTTTGTAATCTGGGCCAGTATACAATCCAACATCTGCATTTTGCAATAGATGAAGCTTCCAAGTCACCATCCCAAATATTTCCACAGACGGCTTGAATAGTTTGATTGAGAAAGCCTTTCTCAGATGAGATAGGTCTCTTCTGCACAATCAACATTTCACTCCTTCACTAGAGAAGGAAAAAGTAATCCAACTGCTTCTTTTTAGTTAGCTGCTGTACTTAAAGAAAGCTCGCAGATGTGTTGACGATGTGGGCATGGAGAAAGACGTTACAGCAGATAAAGTAAGCCTTTAAATAAAACTGTCATTCCTTATAAAACAAATTTTTCTTCCTATTTCACAAAAATGGCTACTTATTATACACGGGCCTATCAAGACTAAAGTTATCAGATCCCTCTCACATTTGAGATCTATTCCCTCTGCCGAGATAATTATGGAAAAGAATCACGTCACCCCCCAAATCCCATCAAAACAGAATTAATTCAGTTATCACCTATGTAAATGGAACTTTTATTACAGGTTGTCCTCGACTTATGAACACAATTGATCCCAAAATTTCCCTTGCTAAGCAAGAAAGTTCTTAAGCGCCTTTTGCCTCATTTTATGACCTTTTTGCTGCAGTTGTTCAGTGAATCACTGCAGTTATTAAGTTAGTAGCATAGATGTCTGGAGAGATTCTCAGCCATCCAGGTCATGGTTGTCCCAAAGGTGCTTTGTCAGAAGGCTACTGGATTTTCTTTCTTTCCTTCCATTTCTCACTATCCTGTCAGAGCTGAAGAACCTTCTTGGATGAGAAGTGAAATCTCTTCAAAAGAAAAAACAAAAAAGTCCAGTTGCCTCCTGAATTAGTAACATAGATGTTAAGTGAAAGATGTTGACTTTGCTTGTCAAAAGGTGATGACATGACCCTGGGACAGTACAGCCCTCATAAATATATGCCAGTTACCGAGCCTCTGAATTTTGATCACATGGCCACAGGGGTGTTGTAATGGTTGCAAGTGTGAAGAACAATCATATTTCACTTTTTTTTCAGTGCCGTTTTAACTTTGAACGGTCACTGCAAGTCAACCTGTAGCTCCACACCTTATTAAATCACAAGCTAACTCTCACCACAGACACAAATGAGTAACAGCAAGCTATGAGATGGTGTTTATGCTTAGAATATCTTCATTTTCATAATGTGAGAAAGCAAGCATAAAAGATGAATAAGTGCTGGCTTTTCTGTATGAGGGAGTTATTTGAAGATATTGTTCCCATCTGCCTTATCAATGTGCTGCTGATTCTATTTTTTTAATTGTAGAATTTGCTGATAATTTATCTTCAAGTCGCTTAACGGAAGGCAGTAGTAAAAGCACTCACTGTTCTTGGTATTTATATTTAATTCCCACTTTTGGAAAGAACCTATTTCTTTTGTAAACACTGGTTAAATATACCAATCCTAAAACAAGGGGTGAGGCATGAGATGTATTTGCTAATTATTTTTTTTTTCTGTGTTCATTTCTTTTTTAAATTGTATTGGACAAGGGAGAATATGCCTATACAAGGAAGGATTAACCATGATAAAACATTTTAATTGTGCGTGCATGCCATCACTAGGCATGCATTATTTCTGCACGCCCTTTCAAGAACAGAATAATTAACATTTTGCAAAGCAGGAAAATTAGGATTAATGGATCTAAATGCATTATTTGCTTTGCCCTGAAAAAGTTAAATCCATCATGAGGAAGAGATTCAACTTAAGCCATTCATACGTAATTAGAACTTTCAAAATGTTCCCTACTGGGACCTTGTTAATATACATATATTATAAACTATATATATTATATATAGAATGGTGCACATATAGCAGAAAATAGAAGGCAGTTTATTTCATAAATATGCTAACTGCGTGGCCAAGTTCCTGATAAGACAATGCAGATAAGAAGCTGATTTTAGAATAGAATAGAGTAACAGAGTTGGAAGGGACCTTAGAGGTCTTCTAGTCCAACCCCCTGCTTAGGCAGGAAACCCTACACCACTTCAGACAAATGGTTATCCAACATCTTCTTAAAAACTTCCAATGTTGGAGCATTCACTACTTCTGGAGGCAAGTTGTTCCACTGGTTAATTGTTCTAACTGTCAGGAAATTTCTCCTTAGTTTTAGGTTGCTTCTCTCCTTGATTAGTTTCCACCCATTGCTTCTTGTCCTACCCTCGGGTACTTTGGAGAATAGTTTGACTCCCTCTTCTTTGTGGCAGCCCCAAGATATTGGAACACTGCTATCATGTTTCCCTTAGTCCTTCTTTTCATTAAACTAGACATACCCAGTTCCTGCAACCGTTCTTCGTATATTTTAGCCTCCAGTCCCCTAATCATCTTTTTTGAATAAAAAGGCCACATATATCTGATGATGGTGGCGATAAAGAGGTGAAATTGTTTCTGGGGAAAACAATAAAGGTAGTTCTCAATTTACAACCATTTGTTTAGTGACTGAAGTTACAATGGCATTTAAAAACTGTGATTTATGACCATTTTTCCCACTTGCAACTTCCCCATGGTTGTGTGATCAAAATTTGGACGCTTGGCAGCAGGCATGTATTTATGACGGTTGCCGTTTCGTAGGGCGATGTCGCCATTTGTAACTTTCCCATCTCGGTTCTGACAAACTAAGTCAATGGGGAAGCCAGATTCATTTCACAACTGTGTTACTAATTTAACAACGGCAGGGGTTCACTTAACAACTGTGACGAGGAAGGTCATAAAATGGAGCAAAATTCACCTGTCTCGCTTAGCAAAGAAAATGTTGGCCTTTATTGTGGTCATAAATCAATCAAGGACTACCTGTATAACTCCATCGATTCTTTCAAGTTTTGAATGCCAGGTTTTGTGGTGAGGTAGAAATTGAAGGGTGGGGGGAAGCTGAGTGAGAGATAATCCTCTATCAGAAGTTTATGACTTGCAATTATGCCACACATCTTCTCATTTACCTTTAAACCCCTTCTGAAGGGGGACATAAATCTGTGCTTGAAAGAAGCACAACCTCGAAATGGAAAGGTTGAGATTATAGCCAGAAATACAATCCCATGTGCATTTGGTCCCCAAGCAATACCCCACTTGTTAAGTGCCAAAGCACCCAGAAGTCTGTGCTTATTTAGAAATCATTCCATTCTATTTAGGATCTATAGAACAGCTTTAAATGGAGAGGTTCTGTTTCTCGAAACTGAAGAATTTGAGGTTTCAGGCTTATGGTGTCTTTCTTTTTAAATCTGGATTTTGTAGTAGTATTTATAAAAGTATGATATCTTGTTTGTTTTATGTACTATGTTAAAGTTAGAAACCCCACAAACGTAGGATCTGTCCTAAGACCTTCAGGATACTCTAATTCTATATACACCAACAAAATGGACATAGATGTAGTCCTCAAATGACGATGAATCATTTATAGTGACCGTTTTAAGTTGCGATGGACCTCGCTGAGGCCTCTGCAGAGGTGACTGACAGATACAGAGCATGTGCAAGTGTTACTAAAGAATCTTGCAGATAGAAAGACTGTGAGGATCACACACACATGCCATTACTGGCATTAATGTGTCTGTTCAGCTCTTTTTTTGGATGCTACTCTTCCTCATATAAGGAGTAACCATTAACTGGAATGATAGTTGATTTATCACATAGTAGTCTCTCCTGCCCACTGATCCAGAAATGTAGTTCTCTGAATAATCATTTCTTTTTATTTCCCAAGAACATAAGATAACTTTAAAATGATCTAATTACATCAAGGTTTTTTTTTTAAAAAATATTTTCAGAAAACCCTAAGTGATTTGTACTTTGGCATGATATCTAAATTGCATTTAGGAAAGAATCGACCCATTCATCTTTTTGCCTGAAATAGAGAAACACGCTAGATAAAAGCGAATAGCCGGAGAGATATGGAGAACCAAAAGATTTCTAATCCATCAATGGAGTTGGTAGGTGCCCTGCCACAATCTATCTGAAGTGTATTCTCATAAGAACCACAGGGTCCAGGTCAGTGGTGGGTTCCACATATTCTTACTATCGGTTCTCCAGGTGTGCGCCTTCCACGCATGTGCCCGGCATTCTGCGCATGCGCTTTGCTTGTGTGCCTTCCGCACTTGCGCGAAGCCTTGAAAATATGGCTAAATAGGACAACATTACGTCTGGGAGGGTGGACGGGCCCACCTGCAGTTGCCGCTAGCGGTTCGCCTGAACCGGTACGAACCGGCTGAATACCATCTCTGGTCCAGGTAAGACACTTATTGTAGCTATATAGATTCTTACTTGTAACAAAAAGCAAGTATTATGAAGAGCAAAAATCTGATCTATACAGGTCAGCCCCAGCATTAAATCCCATATTTTCTTTTCCCATCCTTTTTGAAATGGACTGCCTATAGCTTCTCTTGCTACCCTGGTTACTGGTCAATGTTTTCAAAATAATTATCTCTGTTCCAGGCTCCTTATTTCCCACCTAAATAGCTGCAGCTGTCACAAGGGGAAAGGTTAGAAACTCTTTTGAGACAGATGCTGGATCTGCAAAAGTTTAATCCTATAAATTAATACAAAAAACAAAACAAAAAGGAACCAGAAGCACAGATTTCTAGTCCATTTCCAAGCACGTTTAAAGCAGTGGTGTTTGGTCTATAAGTCTTTAATACATTCTAAAAGAATTCGGGTTAATCATTATTACAAGGAAGTGTGTTGGGCAGAGGCAGAAAATTAAGAATTTTTGTTGTATATTTAACAGTGAAAAGACAGGGTTCTTTCTTTTTGTAAAAAAAAGTAAAATAAAAAAGATTCGCTGTGTTTGTATGAGAGTTCCCCAACTTCTCTGGCTTTGTGGATCAATGGGGGCGGGGAGGGGGAGCGGGAAGAGAAGACGGTTCCACGCGAGTGGCGGACAAGTGTGCTCACACACAGCTCCATTTGCATAGCAATAGGCACACACTCACTGCTCGCGCAAATGGAGCAATGCACACACACATTTGGCTGCTGCTCACATGTTGGAATGTACATGCTCACCCAGGCTTCAGGCGGCCCAGTTCTGAACAGCTCACGGCCTGGTAGTAGACCAAGGGTTGGAGATCCCTGGTCTATATCTGTGGGCGACATTCTTGAAGAAAAAACAAAGGAACTTAGCACTTGACTATTCAGCTTAGAATCCAAGGATGTTACAACTTCATTGAAGTTTAACATTTGCTTGGAGGTACTTCCCCGGATCTCAACTCTGTTTAAACAAGGAGAATATATTTGCAGCCAGAACTTTTTCTGCGATTAGCACTCTGAATTTTATCTACAGACACATTAAACTATTGTTGCCTCTCCGGTTTTGGATGCCAGATAAAAGCAATTTTCATCGATACTTGTTTTACCATAAATTTTATCTGGTCATGTTACTGTTACGGTGTTATTATGGATTAAACGTCATCAATATTACTCATTCTTTCTTCAGATAATGTTCCTGGAACATAAAATATAACCGAAGTAAGAAATAAAATGAAAAAACAAATGATTCTGAAATCACAATGACACAGTAATGATGCATTTAACTATCACCATGCCAATTCTGCTATTACATTCTAGTTCCTCAACAGCTGACGCAAAGTTTTACGTTGTGTCATTTGTGTAATAATGAACCATACATGTTTCATCTCTCGTCTCCTCTTGTGACACCCACATCTTTCAGTTATCTATTCGAAAGGGCAGAATCACAATGCTCTCCCAACTAATCACAAGTTGCAGAACTTAATATAGCTGAAGTGTCTGCTTTGGCGTTCTGCTGCTCCTGGGAACAAATCAGCTAGGAAACTGAAAATTTAAACACGACATGAGGTCATTTATTTATGCTAGTTATCCTGCCCAGTCAGAAGGAGGGTGGGAAGCACAAAGGGAGGAGAGCAGAAATAACACAGTAATAATAGCCGAAAGAGACCAAGAAAGGAATTGGTGGAATTGAATGTAGTAGATCAAAGTCCTTCACATCTTCTGCCAATTCTTGTCTAGTTAAAAAAGCATCACCCTCAAAAAATGATGGCAGTGACAGCATGCTCAGGGGAATCCCGACTTTCCCAGAAATATAAGCTAAAAATATTTAGAGAACGGAAAATGAAAAGAGCAACGATCTGCTGGAATATGAGTATCTTGTTAAAAGAATGGAAGGGAGATGAGAGAGAAAATGTGAAGGAAACAAAATGACAGTTTTGAAAGTAAAAGAGTACGCACATATGTGCTAGTCATTCCTGACTCTAGGGGGCGGTGCTCGTCTCTGTTTCAAAGCCAAAGAGCCAGCGCTGTCCCAAAACATTCCGTGGTCATGTGGCCGGCATGACTAAATGCCAAAGGCGCACAGAACACTTTTACCTTCCCACCAAAGGTGGTCCCTATATTTCTATTTGCATTTTTTGCGTGCTTTCGAACTGCTAGGTTGGCAGAAGCTGGTACAAGTAACGGGAGCCACACTTATGCGGCACTAGGGATTCGAACCGCTGAACTGCCGACCTTTCGATCAACAAGCTCAGCATCTTAGCCACTGAGCCACCACGTCCCTGTTTTGAAAGTACCCCAGCCAAATGTAAATACCATCTTAGAAGCCAGACACACCTTCAAATTGGCAAAACATTTTTAATCCTATATACCAGGGGAGGGCAATTGATTTTCCTAGGGGCCACACAAGATACTAGAATTGTTATGGAGGGCTACCTCCCACCCACATACACTGTGGGCCAGACAGGGACAATCAAAAGGCTGAGTGACCTGCAGCCAGAAAATGACAGATCTGCTATTATTATTATTATTATTATTATTATTATTATTATTATTATTATTATTATTATTATTATTATTATTCTCCCTGTATTATTTCAGTTCACATTAATCCTTAGTATTCAGCTTCTCACAATACAAAAAAATTGATCTCTGTGGATTTTCATTCAATTTATTGGAGAAGAGAATCCTTCCACATAAAGCCAGGGACAACTTAGGCATGAGATCCTTTTTTTGGGACTGTGTACCAGAAACAATTAGTGGAATTCTCAGGTATCCTTGTCCCTGATTAAAAGGAAATATTAAATTGCTGTTTCCTGCATTAAAGATAACCTGCTTACTTCAACTCCCGCAATGGGTTATCTTAGAGCCATTTTCCTAAAATGACTTTCCTGTCTACTTGAACAATGACGTTATACTGCATCCAGATATGAAAACAGAAGGGATTCAGAGCTCTTTACTCCTGTTTTCGTGATCTTTAGGTTGTATCAAGTTTGTTTAAATAAATAGAAGGATGAAAAATAATGGCGTTAGAGATAAGGGAGGGAGAGGGAGAGGGAGAGAGGGAGAGGGAGAGAGAGACAGGGGGGAGATTTTAGATATTTAAATAAACAAATATATGTTGATGAATTTCCAACAGGCAAAAGATTTTCTTCTCACACTGACAAAAATTAAAAGAAATGCAAATCAGACTGCCTCCGACTAGCATCTTTTTTCCCCCCAATTACATATAAAATATATTTCAAACTTTGCAGAAAAAGTCTTTCAGATCCTTCCAGCTGAATGTATACTCAAGCACAGTATCCAAGAATTAAATAGCCTGCAGTCTATAACAGTGTTTTTCAACCTTAGCAACTTTAAATTGTCTGGAATTCAAGACCCAGAATTCCCCAGCCAGCATGCTGTCAAGATTGAGAAACACTGGTCTATAAACTTGATGAATACTGGTTTGGACAGAGATAATTTTACTCTTTCTTGCATTTTCTACATAGAACGGGGAATATAAGGTCAGCTAGCACAATCATACAGCCGGGCATGGTTAACAAGGAGGCATGCTAGGAATTATAGCTAAGCAACATCTGCATAGCCATACGTTTCCCATTTTGCTATGTCATGTCAAATAAAAAGTCTCTGTTTCATCTGTAAATTGAACGTATGCCATTACTTTCAACTAAAATAAAACAAAACATAAATCAACTTTTAGCCAGATGACCAAGAAATACCATTGGCTTAATAGCCCTTACAGAACAGAGGAATAAAGGACCGAACACAACATCATATCTTGATCAACCAGTAGCGTTGATCACCAAGAAGATATTCAAACAAGGAACAATTAGGAAATGCGGTTTCCTAATTGTTTCTCAATTAGGAAATGCGATTAGGATTGCCATACCTAATGATGTAGTGACTGAGCACAATGTCACATATCCACATCAAGGGGTGTCAAACTCAAGGCCCATGGACCACATCCAACCCACAGGGTGCTTAGATCTGGCCCGAGGGCCACCCTGGAAACAATGAAGGACTGGCCCACAGTCTGCCAGGAAAAAAGGAGCTCCGGAGGGTTGCGTGTGGCCCTCCCGAGCTCCATTTTCACTAGCAGACCACAGGGGCCACCACAGGCACTCACAACATGAGGTCAAAGTGGCCACTCCTCCTGCCCCCCCCCCAAGGTCAAACACAACCCTGATGCCGCCCTCAATGAAATCGAGTTTGACACCCCGGACTTAGCAACAAACAAACACAGCTTCTGTTGTAATCCCAAAATGTGTGGGTTATTAGAGGGGAAGCAATGGGGATCCCAAACAAAAAAATGTGGGAGATGCATGTGAGCCTGAGGATGCCGCAGCACTGCATAAGTGCAGGAAAGCCAGAGGGACTTGCTGTTGGTTTTCCCATTGACTTTGCTTATGGGAAACTGGCAAGGAAAGTTGCAAATGGTGATCAGAAGACTGCAGGACAGTGCAACCATCATAAATGCTTGCCAAGCACCTGAATTGCAATCACGTGTCTGCGGGGGTGCTATGATAGCTGGAACTTTGAGGGCCAGTTTTAAGAACCATTCATTCAGCAGTATTGTAACTTTAAATGATTGCTGAACAAGTCATTGGTAAATGAGGACTATCTGTAAACAGAACATCATCAGGAATTACATTTGATGAATTAGAATTCTGTAGCATCATTGCTTTGGTTTGATGATTTTTTAAAAAAGAGGATCAATGCAGCTGTCAGCCAACCATGTACCAAAAATCAGTCAGTTTATTTAAACAGTCTACAGATCATAAAAATACATATTATTTTAAAATCTAAGAATACATAAATTTTCTTAATTATAACCCTCAATGTCCTTACACGAGTTAACATAAATTTGCTTCCTTAACCTAGTAACACCAAATAAGAAGCTTTGCTAAAGTCACTCTAGGAATCTGATCACAGATATTTAACATAAAATTGATTTGAAATCCAGAAAAAAATGTTGAAAATATGCATTTACCAATTTGCATTATGTAGATGTTTTATGGAAGTATACAAATTTAAACCTCAGTTCTGGCTAAAATTGTGTTGCTGTTACTGTTGTTTTTCTGTATCACTCTTCTTCTCAGAGAAGGAAAAAACAGCTTACAAGAAAACAGTAGTAACAATTACAATTGGGGGATGCCACTGAGAAGGCTTTCTTCCTGTAAATAATACCTATCAATCAGGGGGGAAATCCAGCAGGTTCTGACAGGTTCTGGAGAACCGGTAGTGAAAATTTTGAGTAGTTCGGAGAACTGGTAGCTGACATTTTGAGTAGTTCGGAGAACCAGCAAATGTTACCTTCCCCTGGAGTGGGGTGGAAATGGAGATTTTACAGAATCCTTTCCCTGCCACGCCCACCAAGCCACACCATGCCCACCAAGCCATACCCACAGAACTGGTATTAAAAAATTTTGGATTTCACCACTACTATCAATGAGATACAAATGGTGGGCCCTAACTCTTCCCACCCAATCTTTATTATTAAATTTATATCCCATCTTTTATAAGAGGCACTCAAGGCAACATATATGCTTACCCTACTATATATCCCCATAACAATTAGGGGTGTAGAGGAGAGAGTTGTGAGTGTCATCCATGAGATTCTGTGGCTGAAGTTTTTCTAGAAATAGCTTAAGTTGTTGTAAGCTATCCAGATTTTTGTTTTATGCGGTGGGAGGTCATATAAATTAGATCAAAACAAACAAACAAATTAATCTTTCTGCTTTCCTAAACTAGTTCAACAATTTAACTGCTATAACTCCTTGGTTATATTCCTATAAAAACTTTGGCTATATTCCTATTCCAGATGCCATTTTTGGATTGCTTGCTTGGACAGACGTCACATAAATTCATCTAACTAGGAGGCTATTAGGGAGTTTCTAGGGCAGTGATGGCTAACCTTTTTGCTATCGCATGCCAGGAAGGGGGGCGGGGGAGTTGCGCGCACATGCATGCCCACACCCATAATTTTATGCGCCCCGCGCATGCGCACACAACCCTCCCTCCATCCACTCCTGGCACGCAATGGCCTGGTAGGCCCGTTTTTCTTTCTTACCTGGCTCCAGATCCTCTCTATGCATCTGGCGAGGGCAAAAACAGCCTTCCCCACCCCCTCAGAGGTCCTCTGGAGGCCTGAAACGGCCCATTTCCCAACTCCCGGTTGGACAGGAAGTGATGTTTTTTGCTGTCCACAGCCTCCAGAGCCTCTCTAGGAGTGCATAGAGAGGATCTGGAGCCAGGTGAGAAAGAAAAACAGGCCTCCCCCCCCCAGGCCCTCTGGAGGCAGGAACAGCCTGTTTCCCTACTTCTGGTGTAGGGAACATAAAGGACTATTTCTGGACTTCAGAAAGCCTGAAAATCAGCTGGCTGGCACGCGCATGCGCCCCAGAGCTGAACTGGCGTGCCCACTGATATGCCATAGGTTCGCCATCACAATTCTAGGGTATCCTGGTTCAGATAGAGCTGTAGTTGGTGCATGAGCCATAGGATACAAGCATTCCTTGTCCTAAGGCCCGATTTTGGCAGAAATGTTACTTCTTCCAGGAAAGGATAATTCTCAGGCATGAGCAGCAACTAACTTTATGGAACTCCATTTCTTTGGATTCCATTTCCTTCAGACAACTGCCAAATATCTGCATAGCTATTTTTGACTCTGGTGGAAACCAGTGCTTGGTTAAGTGACCAGCCAACTGGTCACTCTGTACTCCAGATATCCAATGACAGCCCCTAGCAATTGAGGCAACATAAAACCCTAAATGACCCCAGAACGCAACTGTTCTTGGGTTACAAATTTACAAGTAAGAATGGAAACACTGCACTGTCTTTCCAATTTTCACGTCTTAAAGCCATTCCACCAATATATATGAAGAAAGGCTATGGAAAAATCACTGTGAATCAACACAACAGTACTTTTTTTCTCTTTAATCCTGTCAGACAGGCTAAAATGAATTTCATTTTTTTTTTCAGTTTAATCTTAATTCTTAGTTTCAAAATGAATTCCTCAGATAAATATTACTCACCGGACTCTTGCAAATATCTATATACGAGGAAGTTAACCTCATCACTGCTTATACTCATCTTTATGCCCGCTTAAACCATGAGGTCACGATGAAGGATATAACCCTAAAAAATATAAAAAAAAATAATACAGCATGTTAGGAATATGCGGTAACTGGATTTCTGTCCAAAAAACGGATTAATTGCTCATAATGTAGTTGTGTCTAAAAATGGACAATTTTCAAGTCTAGTAAGAGTATAATTAGGTGGCATCCAGGTAATGACCATGCATAAAAAACCAAATCAAACCAAAATCAAAACCACCATTTACTACTTTATCTAGACTACCTGTGTTTTCTTCAGTGAACGATTACAAGCATTTGAATAGTCATTAATAATAGATGAATTTCTGTTCAGTAATCTACCGAAAAAGCTTCACATTACATATATGAGGGATCATCATATCCATTAATGTCCATGGGCATCTGGAACTTCCTTAGCCCTTCTTAAAATGTTGTTGTTGTTGTTAATGATGATGATGACGATAATGATTTGACCAAAATCTCATGAGATTTATGACAAGACTTCAGGGGTAAGATTGCTGCAATCCTGCAAACATCTTACAGCATTCGGGGTAGGTTAAAAGAAAAAAAGAAAAATGTGTCAGTGTCCCTGCTATCGTGAATGGATAGCAATGGAAATCTGCTGCCCACAAACATAGAGCTATATATAAAATTGTTGAAATGGGGCATTGTAAAAACATGTTTAGAAGATGTTTCTAATCAATCTACTATGGAGGAGTGGATAAATAGGTCAAAATATGAAAACTGCTGGAGTGGAAATAATTCAGTCTCACACCTGTACTGCAAATGCTGCATTAGTTTTCTGTGAGCTTCTAGGTACAATTCAAGAAGCTGGTTTTCACTTATAAAGCCCTAGGTGGATTAGCTTCCAAATATCTTCAAGATCATGTTTTCCAGTTGGGACTGGCCTGACCTATGCATTTATCCAGGGGGAAATATTCAACATTCCCTGCACACCCAAGACTGTAAGCTGCTACTGAAGGTAGTATTTATCCTTGTAAATATTTAATCCAACACTGTGTGACAGCCTCCCAGAGAGGCAAGGCTCCACCAGGTCCTGCCATCTTCTCTAAACACTTCCAAAACACCTTCCAGTTCCAATTTGCTGCCATGTAGATGAAACTTTAGCTACAACTATCATTATTATGATCCTACAAAATATTACTGTTCGATTTCACTGGATTTCTAGTTTGATTTCTACTGTAAATTGCTGTGAACTGGTTCAATTCAGTGGCATAAGGTAAAGATAAAGGTTCCCCTCGTGCATATGTGCTAGTCGTTCCTGACTCTAGGGGGCGGTGCTCATCTCTGTTTCAAAGCTGAAGAGCCAACGCTGTCTGAAGACGTCTCCGTGGTCATGTGGCCGGCATGACAAAATGCCAAAGGCGCACGGAATGCTGTTACCTTCCCACCAAAGGTGGTCCCTATTTTTCTACTTGAGTTTTTTTTATGTGTTTTCAAACTACTAGGTTGGCAGAAGCTGGGACAAGTAACGGGAGCTCACTCCATTACGCAGCACTAGGGATTCGAACCTCTGAACTGCCAACTTTTCAATCGACAAGCTCAGCGTCTGAGCCACTGTGTGCCAGTGGCATACAAGAATAAAAATACTGAGGTCTGTAGGAAGAAGGGTTTGAGTGGGTAAGTGGAAAAGTTAGAATACAAGTGTGGGAGAGAGAAAAACAAGCAAAGAGAACATGTCTGGTTTCCTAACAGCTGTTTACACTGAATGTATACACACACACATACAATATGTATGTCCACACTTGAGAAATCCTAGCAATGATTTGACCAGCTTGGTGGCTGTTTCTAGCCCATTTTGCTTGAACTTGAAACAGGATCTGGTTCATGCATGGATGGGAAACCACAAGCAAAGTCCAATATTTAGGGTTAGAATAAGAAATAAAAATCATAGATGAAGGCAATGACAAAGCACTTATCCTCTACTGCCAAAAATGCTACGTGGCTGTATCCATGGTCATAAAGTCTCTAGAACTCAAATTCAGTTCAAGGAGATTTTTACCTTTCAACCATGTTTTGATTTGTTTGATCTTTCCAGCTATGGCAAATAACTCCTCGCTCAACCAATATTTTTGCAGTTGCAAGAATATAAGCACCCCAGTAGCCCCAAAAGTGGGAAAGGGAAAGGAATCAGCAAAACCAAGATATATAACTCAAAGCACTGAAGGAGATATTCTAGTTGATGTACAGGAATAGTTATTTATTCATCAAAGATTAAATTTGCAGTGACAGGCTGGGGATTTGGAGGAAAGCAACATTTTTAAATAAACAGCAGTCTGAAGGAAATCACACTCAACTAGTAAGTAATTAAAAAAAATATCCTGCAAAATGGTTGTTAAAATATAGCCATAGGATTTTTTTTGTCTTTTAATATACCGTTGGGGGAGGGGGGTGTTATTTACTAAAACTGATTTTTTTTTAAAAAAAAGTTAAGAGCCCACTAATCACCCAGCCTCAAAATGTTTTCCAAAGGTTGATCAAAGTGTTTTCTTTCAAGAGAAAAAGGGAATGAGAGAAATAAAATCGTATTATGAATATATATGATAACAGGCTTCCATCAGAATGGACATGAGAGGGCAGTATGGCATAAGTATTTGAAACACCCAACAGCGAATGACAAATCAAAGGAAGCTTGTGAACTAAATGGGGATTATTTTTTCCAGGGAGAGTATCACAGACTAACCTGATTAGAAAGGCCTAATCTACAGGTACTGATTATTTCAAGAGACATCCAAAATAAGCATGCCTGCCTTTGTCCACTGTGATCTTTTCATGTTCTGCATGCCTGAAGCAGCAAAAGCACAGCAGAAATTCTTGCTTTACCACAAGGTATATCGCCTGGACTCCAGCCTTAATTAAAATCTTATCCAAATGTTGCCTCAATTTTGGCCAAGAAAGGAGAATCAGGATTCTTCACGAAGAACAAAAAGCCCAGAAATATAAAATGTGTTGTTTCAAGAATAGAAACCCCCACGTGGCACCCTGGACAGCAAGAAACCCAAAAACACCTCTCCTGATGCCAGCTTTTTTTAAAAAAAGACTGGTTTAATTTTAAATCAAACTTTAAAAAGAAGCTGGCATGCCATAACGTAAGGCATTAGCTTCCAAAATTGGTGTTTTATTTTCAGTGTCTTAAATTCCACAGGTTAGCTTTTTTTCGCCCCCAGGCTGAAGGGGATCAAAGCTCTGCAAAAAAAAAGTGAACATGGCTAGAGTGAAAAAGGGACACAATAACACATTTAATTTAATTAATAAAATATAGTTCATATATAATTGTCCATAATTTCCCCCTTAAAAAAAATGGCGGAATTCAAAGAAGGCAACAGACTATGGCTCTCAGATTATGCATTGCTATTGTAAACATTCTTAGAAGTAAAAGTGGTGATCACAGTAGCCCAGTGCTTTGTTTATAAGGACACCTATTTGTCTAGAAAATAGTGTTAAAGGCATACTTGATTGTTAGGATGCATCCAGGGAAAGTAGAAAGGGAAGTAAAAAATAGTTTGCCATCAATCACTAATGTTTTGTGGTTGGCAGCCATTTTGTGAATGGGCAAAGCAAGCGTGGCAGCCATTTTGAGGATGGGCATGTCCATTCTTACACCAGCCACTTTACTTTTTTTAAAGTGCCTACAATTTACAGTGTCAAGCTGTCAAATGTCACCACAGCCCAACAGTTTGGGATCAATGCCTCAGGGACTTTTCAGAGACAGGTGTTTTCTTAAGAGAGACAACTTTTCCCTTTCCACTCTGGATTTTATACCTGTAATTTTCACCACAAAAGATCCTGCAGCCTTACACTCATTGCAGAATTAATTTGTAGCCTCCAGCCAGACAGGGATTGTCTATGTCTAATTTTGGGTCATGTCAAAATCTGATTAATTTGTTGAATAACAGGCTTATCATCCATAGATACATTAAATCACAACGATCCAGAAATCTGATCAGGTGAGAATATGTCAGAACACAAACAATCAAATCCTTACTAAAAAGGCATGTTTAATTCTTACATTATTCTATAAAAGTGCATCTTGGACACACACACTCTCTCTTCTGAAATCCCATGTTGCAATGAGGGTCTTAAAAAGGAGAAGCAGCTGCTACACTTATCATAACTGCCTTAGTAAGATCCAGTTCTAGATTTCAGTCATTTCTTGCAAAACTAAGAAAGTCAAAACCGTGCAATCCAATTCTCTGCTTTCTATGATGTTTACTTAATACTAAAAATTTCCCAAGAGAATTTTTTAAGGAACCGCCAAAGAATAGACAAGAATGAGATTGTGTGGTCTGGTTGATGAGAAAAGAGAAAATGGTGCAATTAGGAAATGCACCTCCCAAATGCCTTTATATTTGAATTAGAGTTGGTCTCTCCTTGCTTCTCCTCAATGGGGCCTTGATTTACATGGGCTGCCTACTTGCTCTTCATTGCTGTTGGATTATAAATAAGCCCCTGTGTTTATCCAGCCAGGGCCTAACCTCTGCCAAAAATGCTTTTCTCTTCTCCCTCCCCGTTTTTGTTGGTATGAATCAGGTTCTACTGTACTCAGATTGCAGTAAGAGTCAAAGGGAGACCAGTGTTTGGATAAACAATGTACAAAGTCTCGGTACCAATGAATATGCAGCGGTACAGAATGAGTTCAAATTCCATGCCTCTTATGTGGAGGCTATCAAACCACACATATTGGAATGATCATACTTGGAACACAATTGTTCATGGTCTATATACACCCCCCCCCACACACACACATAGTTTTTGGCTGTTCCTTTTAAAAAAAAAAAATTCTGTCTGTAGCCACCATGAAAAAAAATGTTTGAAGCTGGAAGACAGTGCCCAGCCAGATTTATACAGGAATCTTCTTGTAACCGAAGTGGCCACTGAAACATGACCTCCCCAATCCAAATTTAAACATCCTGGCTGCCCAAGAATGAGGGCATGACACACAGCAGCAATGCTGGCTGATCATGTCACAGTTTCACATCAACAGTTACTTCAGATTTCCAATGTTGATGCCAAGTTTCAAATCTTGGATGGATTTTATGGCCGCATTATAAATACCTAATACATAACAGGGGAATGAAGCAGAAATGCTGACCTAACCTTTTACCGTATCTTATGGGCTATGCCTCAATGTTGATATTAACTTTACTGATGTGAAAGTTACAGCTGTGAAGTAATTTGTACATGTCTCACAACACATTCACAAAGTTTAGGAAAACAATCTCTTTCAACATCCAGCCAAAAAACAGTATTTGCAACAATGTCCTTCAATTATTTTCTTGCAGACACAGACAACAAGAACACAAACAAAGAAGTCAAAGTAGGCAAGGACAATATGAGCAAGCTAAATTAAGACTGGCAATAAAACCTATTTTAAGTGATACTTCTTTAATTTATTCCCCTGTTCATTCTGATGCCCAAGAAGATAAAGTGTATCTGGCAGATTAGGAAAAGCAAAATTTTGATAGCATATTTATACAAATACAAATAAATCAAAACAATAGCATGAAAAATATATTAAGAATCCATGTCAGGGGGACAATACGTATGTTATGCTGACTCTGACAGAGGTCACTCAAAGTCAAGCTCAAGGTCACAAATGATCCTGTCCAAAGGCCTGCTCAAAGGGAGTTTGGGTTGAAGTCCATAGAGATAAGAGATTTTAGTCAAAAATTAGGGGCAGACACAGGTTCCAGCTCCAAGATGCTACTGCTTTACCAATGAGACCTGGAGCATGCTAACTCCAACTGATCTTAACAAATGAGGAGACGATAAGAGAAACCAGAGAAAAGTATTCCTGCAGGGACATATGAAGGATTTTACGGTTGACAACCTGGAAATGTATCTTAAGGCTCTCCTCTGTATCAATGGAACTTACAAAGGACAGTTTTGTAGAAGGCAATACAGGGTTAGGCCGTAACCACTTGTTTTGTCTCATTCTAGACTAGTTGCAGATTTGAGAGCAAGTCATGGGTATGTTCAGAAAAAAAAGTAAGTCTGACCCCCAAACTCACTAACTCTACAAGATGCTCCCTTATCACCTTCAGCTTCCCAACTTCCAAGCAAACCATTAGACTGCAGTTATTCAACTTTTTTATTGGTGAGTGCCCAAAGTCATTCTTGGAAATAGAGATCATATGCCAGAACTTGATATTAGGCTTTGCAGACAGTTTGGTTCTGCCTTTCATTCTTGAAAGTAAAGCATCTTGGAATAGTGGTATCTACAGACTTTGTAATATGTAAAACCCACTCTCTCTCAAAACTAAAGTGGAAGGCTGTAGTAGAATGGATAATTGCACTAAATTCCATCTCCAAAGTCAAAATTAATAACAATAGAGTTCTACTGGACTGTATCTCCTTATTTTGTTGGTAAAAATGCAAAAATATGTAAGCCGGGCAGACATTTCCCCACACCAAAAAAAGCAATTTAATGCAATAAGTTTATTTTCCCCCTTTACTAACTTAAATTCACTTTGCTATTTTAGAAACAAACCATGAAATACCTGTAACTTGAATCTGCTACACAATTATCATGTTTGGTGTGTTGTGTGTTGTCCATTCACTAACTGTGTTGTGAATTAAAAGCTGAAGAATTCTAAAAAAGCCAGAAAGGCTCAATGTTCTCAGTTTGGTAAATAAAGAAACCAGCCAGCAATGAAATAAATCAATCTCATCCAGTCAGGCCCAGTCATAAGAGATGCACCGAACTCTAGATTTTAAAAAAAATCAGCAACAGACAACCCCTGTTAGTCCCTCAAGGTATACCAGTCTAGGTGCCAGAGTTGTAAATGCTAATATGCCTTTATTATAAGGTTATAGTAACAGAATCATGCAAATCTGAAAGTGTCCCCCCCTCCCCTTGATCATCATGACAACTAGGGAGAGTTGTATCTCAGATGCTTACTCATTTTTTGCATTTCTGTCCAGCCTCAGATTTATCTTGACAGTTGACTTAATTGCAGCTCTTCCCTGTTCCTCAAGGTTAATCCAACTGCACATTATAACCAACAAGCAGATCAGGACTCAATTCATCATACTTTTTCTTTAATGAAAATGACAGTGTTCTCAGTACAACTCATCCAAAGGACTGCTGCTATGGGGGAAAATGGGAGAAAAGACTATATATTGAGCTATTTAGTGAAAGAGGAAATGGTGATAGATTGATTGCTGCCATCTGTGCACATGGATTACAGTACTCTGACACTCAACACAGACCCTATTATGAACGAAAACATTTTGGAAATATAAAGAATAGCAATAGTTCAGCATCTTTTTTACTGTATTCATTGTTTTATAAATAAAGCATTTCATTAGTGTTTTGTAAATGTTCACTCTTCGATTCTCAGAAAAGCAAAACAAGATCTGATTTGTTAAAAAATGTATTTAAAAAAATTCAGGCCATCACATCTTTACCTATTATTTTCAGCATTCTGCCTCCAGGGTAGCCATTACATTATTCTATTCATATTTCCCAGCAAATATGATAGTATTGAATTATTCTTCCCCAAGTTTCTGTATTCACCCTTTCCATTAGGTAGGTGTCTCAGCTGCAATTTAACCAAAGAGAGGATCAAAGCTTTGTCCTGATTTATCCATGAAATATTATACATTATGCCAAGTTTCATATAGTTTATGCAAAACGATAATTTCCAATGAGCCTCCCCTAAGATTCAATAAACTGCCCTAGCATAACTCAAAGGAGAAATGAAGCTGGGTGAAAAGTCATTCATTTAAAAGTCATTACAGAAGCAAATTCGTATAATGAATAGGTAGCTCATACATTCTAAATGCATTATGTCTTTTATCAAGCAGTATTTATTAGGTATTAATTTGAATTAACTCTGATATTTCTATAGTGTGCAAACCTTCTTCTGAGTACTTAAATATTGCCCCCTGCAGAAAGTTATTGATCTACCTCTATAACCCGTCAAATTTCTAGACTTTTGTGGGTGTAATCATATTAATGTTAAGAGCAGGTTTTTTCCAAGTTGACCAGCAAAAATGTCTCTACAATTTCATGATACCTAAATTTGCTTTTTCCTTAAAAATAGTTTTCACAAATTACAGATATTAGGGATTGTCTGAAACATTTTTTTCTCAATTATACTTTACTTGAACTAATCTTTTAAAATTCAGCATTCTTACTCAAGACTCTTGTTTAAGAGTTGCTGTTGACTTTGATGGCCTTAGGAATCTAAATTATAAATAAGTAAAATTTAAATACTTATTCAATATTTCATTAAATACATTTAATTAAATACATTTCAATATTTTTTGAATAGATGCCCACACTATGTGTAGTGTTGCATAAGGCAACCCAATGCTTGAAAAGGAATCCTTTTCCTTAGATAAGAAGCAACAAAGTCATTTTTCTTCCTACCAAGGGCTGTACTTCTGCTGAGTTAACTTTGTGGCAAGCTACATCCCCGTGGTAGGTAGAGCCAGAATCAAAAGCGGAGATGTCCCTCCTCTAATGGTCTGCTGAAACTCCAAATCGATTTCATGCAGAAGTATTTTTTAAATTTGATTGCCAGTTGTGCATATCTGCTCTAGATGTATTTTTCTTTAATTACAAAAGAAGCTTTTCTACATATCAACGAAATTAGCTTAATTTTGCAAGCTGCTTCTGTACTGTACTGTACTGTATGAGATGAGACTTAACGATTAAAAAAAAATAGGGATAACAATAGACTAAATATTTTCTTCTTGATTAATCAGTCTAAATCACATTATTAAATAGGAATTTCCCTTCAAATCCTAAGAAGGCACCAGGCTAGGAAGCATGCAAAGTAGTAGTCTTCAAACTATCTTGATTCATAAGATGCATGCACACGCACACAAAATATTAAAAGGTTTAAATTGTAAAATACAATTATTTTCTTAATGTTTTTAAATATACTTCCCTACAGGATATCTGAAAGAAAAAGGATACCTGGAAGTAAAATGTGTAATATTCTGAAATCTACATGCAGAATAAAAATCTGGAGCAGAGAACAAAACAAATATTGGAAACCTTTTTATGGGTTTCCTTGATTTACGACCAATACTGGGTGAAAAATTCTGTTGCTAAGCAAGACGGTTGTTAAGTGAGTTTTGCCCCATTTTACGACCTTTCTTGCCACAGTTGTCAAATGAATCACACTGCAGTTGTTAAAAGTTAGTAATACGGTTCTTAAGTGAATCTGGCTTCCCCACTGATTTTGCTGGTCAGAAGGTCGCAAGAGGTCATTCACATGACCCCGGACACTACAACCATCCTAAATATGAATCAGAATATTGATCATGTGGCCATGGTGAAGCTGCAACGGTCATAAGTGTGAAAACAATCATAAGTCACTTTTTTCAGCACTGTTGTAATGGCAAATGGTCACTAAAGGAACTGTTTAAGTCGAGGACTACCTGTAGCCCCCCCCCCGCTCAAAATTTTTTTACAACCCTTTAAAAGCCACAAAAGAGTAAAAGGATTTAAGATTAAACATTATATTGTAAATAGAATGAAGCAGTGTAGCAACAAAAAGGGGAAAATGATGATATTCACATATGCCTGATGCCTTCTAGCTGAGTGGCAGGGAATAGATATGGCTTCTTTAAGGCGCCCCCTTTCAAGTTCACCAGGTGTGCTTCTCTAGGTCTAAACCAGGAGTGTCAACTCACATCGTCACAGCGTTGTCACATGACATATTTATTTATTTATTTATTTATTTATTTATTTGTCGCATTTCTATGCCACCGAACTCCCTGGGGACTCTGTACAGTTTACAACAAAAAAATAATGTGAACAATATACCATAAAAGTTGTTTTTTTTAAAAAAAAACAACATTAAAAACACTCCATTCATGGCCGGGTCTCGCAAGATTGCAGCAGCGAGATCAACGGCCCCAGGCCTGCCAGAAAAGCCAGGTCTTCACCGCTTTCTGGAAGGCCAATAGGGTGGGGGCAGTCCGGACCTCAGGAGGTAATTGGTTCCAGAGAGCTGGGGCAGCCACAGAGAAGGCCCTCCCCCGCGGGTCCGCCAGCCGACATTGTTTAGCTGACGGGACCCGGAGAAAACCAACTCTGTGGAATCTTACCGGTCGCTGTGAGCTATGCAGTAGAAAGCAGTCTCGAAGATAGCCTGGCCCTGAGCCATGTAGGGCTTTAAAGGTAATAACCAACACCTTGAATTGTGTCCGGAGACCGATAGGGAGCCAGTGCAGCTCGCGGAGAATTGGTGTAATGTGGGTGTATCTAGGTGCACCCACAATAGCTCGCTCGTCTGCATTCTGTACCAACTGTAGTCGCTGAACACTTTTCAAGGGTAGCCCCATGTAGAGTGTGTTGCAATAATCCAACCGTGAGGTGACAAGGGCATGAGTGACTGTGAGGAGAGCCTCCTGATCTAAGTAGGGTCACAGTTGGTGCACCAGGCGAACCTGTGCAAAAGTCCCCCTAGCCACAGCTTGTTGCTCTAATCTTAGCTGTGAGTCTAGAAGGACACCCAGATTGCGAGCCCGTTCTGAGGGGGACAATCTCTCCCCCCCCCTCAGGACCAGAGATGGACAATCGACATAGTCTTTAGGAGGCAATACCCACAGCCATTTGGTCTTGTCTGGGTTAAGTCTGAGCCTGTTGACTCCCATCCAGACCCTCACAGCCTCCAGGCACCGGCACATCACATCCACTGCATCACTGAACTGACGTGGGGTGGATATACAGCTGGATATTATCAGCATATTGTTGATATCCCACCCCGTATCATTGGATGATTTCACCCAGCGGTTTCATGTAGATGTTTCATGTAGGAGGGGAGAGAGGACCGAGCCCTGAGGCACCCCGCAAACGAGGGACCTAGGGGTCGACCTCTGTCCTCCTACCAACACCGACTGTGACCAACCAGAGAGATAGGAGGAGAACCACCGTAACATGGTGCCTCACTCCCAACTCCCTTAGTCGTCCCAGAAGGATACCATGGTCAAAAGGTCGAAAGCTGCTGAGATGTCAAGTAGCACCAAGATAGAGGAATGACCCCCATCTCAGGCTCACCAGAGATCATCCATCAGTGTGACCAAGGCAGTTTCCGTGCTGTAGCCAGGCCTGAAGCCAGACTGAAAAGGGTCTAGATAATCCGTTTCATCCAATGACCGCAGGAACTGAAGTGCCACCACTTTCTCTACAACCTTTCCCACGAAGGGTAGGTTGGAGACTGGCCGAAAGTTCTTTAATTCTGCTGGATCCAGGGAAGGCTTCTTGAGGAGGGGCTTTACAACCGCCTCCTTTAATGGTTGCGGGAAGGACCCCTCCCTGAAGGACGCGTTAACTAAAGCCTGGAGCCAGCCTCATATCACCTACCTGCTGGCCAAAACCAGCCAGGAGGGGCACGGGTCCAATAAACAGGTGGAGGAACTCATCGCACCTACAGCCTTGTCCACTTCCTCAGGAGTCACTGGCTCAAACTCGACCCACACAATAGGACTAAGACCTGCCCCCGTCATCTCTGTCGGTATTGCCCAATCAGTCCAGGTCCATCCAAATCTGAGTGACTTTATCCGACAGAAACTGCACAAACTTCTCAGCTCTACCCTGCAAGGGCTCCTCCGCTCCCCCTACATTAAGGAGGGAGCGAGTCACCCTAAATAGGGCAGGTGGGCGAGATATTGCAACTTCCCCCACCCTTTGCTAAACTGGGCGTGGCCAGTGTGTGATGCATCTCGCCTGCAGGCTGGGAGTGTGACAGCCCTGGTCTAAACTATTTTTCCTGCTTCAGCTCTGAATACTGCTTACCTCTGAAAATCACTGCATAGATAAAATATGGCATTAATTACTGACAGCTTGAGCTACTTGAAAGGTTTGAGAAATTCTCTGATGAACTAGGTTATTCAAGGCTATTATCTTCCTTGGTATGAGTCTGCCTGGCAGCTGAGATCTTTGGCCCCCAAAGCAAGCTATCCCATTGGCCAACTCCTGTCATGTCCTTGTCAGAGAATGCTATGTAATCTTTGAATTTGGGGTATCTTTGTGTATTCTCCTGTAGCTCCTATCTCCTATTTTCCCTGCAAAATCCTCACATTCCTTTTACCTTTTCCATCAATATGATACCTGATGATGGGCAAATATTTGCCTGCTTAGATTTTTAAGTTTTAGTGACCTAATTTAAGGCAGCCAGGTCTTATCTCTCTCGGTAAAAGTGAACAGAAAAAACAAATGAGGTGAAACAGCCAGTTTGGAATTTTCTAAGGAAAGAAAATTACAGGGTTTTGTTTATTGTTTTAAAGAGCTGGGGAGAGATTAATGTTAACGGAAAACAAATGCTAAAATGATAGCTACATTCTCACAGGCTGCTAGACTAAGCATAATGCTCAAAATAGTTGCATGCATACAGTAGGTCGGTCGTGCTATAGGTGCTTTTTCAAGAGGCAACTGGACGTTCTGGGCTTTTTTTTTTTTTTTTTGAAGACATTTTGCTTCTTTGAAGTGAAACGTCTTCAAAGAAAAATCAGAAAATCTAGTTGCCTCTTGAAAAAGCACCTTAGGGACAGCCATGACCTGGATGACTGACAATCTCCATAGACAGTAGGTCGGCCATTTCTAGTAGAACAGGACTAAATACAGACATGGAGTATTTCTCAAATATATATTTTAAATATCAGCAGTCCCCAAACTTTCTGTCTTGGTGGCCTGATGGGAGGGGGGGCGAGGTAGAGGGGATTGTTGTGTGAAAGTCAGGCGCTTGCACGAGCGTGCAGACCTCCATTTGCTCAAGCCGCAGCTGTTTGTGCCCGCTACTCGCACAAATGGAGCTTTGCGTGCTCGCAAAAATGCCTGCAGCTTGCGCAAGCATCCACTGCTCACACAGATTGGTTCCGAGTGGGCTGCAGTCTGTTTGGGGCTGCAGCCTGAGGGTTGGGGACCCCTGTCATATATTATAACGTAAAATATGCTTCATCATTATTTTCAAGTTGGGAGGATCATAGGCAATGGGGGCAAATCTCTGTCCTATCAAAACAGTACACTGAACTTCCTTCACATCAGGAACACCAAATAATTTTTTCTTTGCCGATAGGCTAGAATTTCACTCACAAGTAAGATTCTGAGCAGTAGACAGAAAAAATGAAATACTCTTCTTAGCACCACCTGGAAAGATAATTTGGAAGCTTTCTAGAAATAGTCTATCAAAACCAGCCCTCAACTCACACCAAGCACTAAAGTCAGTTTTGCTACTGCCTTTCAAGAAAGTAATAAAGAAAGAAAGGCTACTGCCTTTCAAGAAAGTAATAAAAGTCCAAACATCTGCAACTTTAATTTCATGGACAAAATGGGGGAAAGATGCTTATTTATTAAATTGCTGCTTGGATGGATGGATGGATGGATGGATGGATGGATGGATGGATGGAAGGAAGGAAGGAAGGAAGGAAGGAAGGAAGGCTCTTACTTCTTGTAGCTAAAAACATATGAAAAGACTGGAGGTGAATCGCAAGTATAGTCCAATAACTGCACCACAATTTCCAAAATAAGAAACGCTATATCAAGATCAGAGAAATTGCATGTCCTGCACTAAACAAATAATAGCAGCAATTTATTTCTTTCAAAATCTTTTTAAGCAGCTTTTATCCAGCCCTATGTAGGAAAGTAGTCAACACTAATTGCTCTCAGAAAATTATACTGGATTAGCTGGGTTAATACAGATGAGAGGCCATCATAGGAAAGCCAAATTAAAGCAAAAACAAATAACAGCCTGGAAGAAGGCAATAACAAGTCATTTCTATATTTTTTTCAAGAAAAACTACATGGAAACGACCAAAACGCCACCAAAATTGATGTCTCTTAAAGCAGTTATAAGCCATACAACCTGAGCTCTTTGCTATTAAATAACAATTTAGAACAATATGGCAATCATTTTGAAACTTTTCAAGTTTAAAACAGTTGTTCCATCTATTTTAACCCAAAACATCCGTTTTGAGTTTGGAACACTTCCAGAATAGTTGGAATTATCCACTTCAAATAGAAGTATTATTTCAACCTTGAAACATTTCAAATCCAGAAGATTTTGCAACCCCCTATGGTTAATCCATGGATATATAGCATCACTTTCTCCCTGAAGTATAATTTTTGACAACCCAATATTGGATGGCAGACTTAGGAGGAATAATGTAACTAGCTCTTCTGTAAGCTCATCATGATCAAAAAGCACTATGGCTAGGAGAAGAAAATTCCTCCCCACTACATCTTTACTTATATAATGAGACCTGTAAACTCTGGCAGAAACTGCAACTTATACTGCTGGTACTATTACAATATAAATGTAAACAAATATTCAACAGGAATGTCAGTAGCAGTAGTTAAAATAAAGACTATGTTACTGTCACACCTGCCCCAACTTGGGTTCCTAGGAAAGAAAGAAGCTTTTTTAAAAAAAAAATATTTTGATTTATATGCCGCCCTTCTCCGGAGACTCAGGACAGCTTACAATGCGTTAAGCAATAGCCTTCATACTTTTGTATATTTTATACAAAGTCAGCTTATTTGGATTAAATTATGATTTTATTGTACTTGTTTCTTAACTTGTGTTCGCCGCTCTGAGTCCTTCGGGAGAATGGCGGCATATAAATACATGTAATTAATTAATTAATTAATTAATTAATTAATTAATTAATATTGCCCCCACAAACCAGGTCCTCATTTTACCTACTTTAGAAAGGATGGAAGGCTGAGTCAACCTTGAGCCTGGTGAGAACTGAACTCACAGTAACTGCAGGCAGCTGGAAGCTAAATACTACCTTTAACAGTAGCATTAGTCTGCTGCGCCACTCAGGCTCTTGACTCCATTTGTGTGAAAGGTATATTTTTTACTAAAACCAAGTGGTCATAGTACAGCAAGGCCAGAACTAAGAGTTTGTGAGTAAGGTTTCCCCAGTTAACTTTCCATTTCCCGTTCCTCACCCGTTATCTCCCTATTGACCAGTTACATTAAGAAGGAATTGTTTCCGTAAGAGTCCCTGCATTGGCAGGTAGATGGTGAGCCGTTGCATGTCACTCTCAGGACTGTGGCCTTCGGACAATGAACAATGTCACAGGAAGGCACAATGAGTGGTTTCTGTTTTCCCCTCCCAGCAGCTCCCTACCCCCATAGTCTACAGCAGGTTGGCATCTAGCAAAGTGAAGCTGAAGTGCAGGATGGCAGTTCTGACATCTGAAATAGTTACTAACCCCCATCCCTACGTTGAAAATGCTGTTCATAGATTGCCTGAAATTAATTATAAGCAATGCAAATGATGCTAGAATTTTTTTTAAAAAAATATCTGGGGTCAAAATGTCTGCTAACATTCAAGCTCAATTCCAAGAGACTTCCAGATTCTTAAGTAAACACTTTTTACATGATTTGTGGCCCAATTTCCACCAACAACCTCCTCTGCAAATGCCAGGAGGGATTGGAACTGAGTATAAAATACACTCTTTTCCATGTAGCTGAGGTTGCTCTCAAAATTAACTGTTATCAATAGTCCTTGTTTAATAACACTGATGAGGCCAGCAACTCTCTGGTTAATGACGCAGTCGTAAGTTGGAAAACTACATTTCCAGACAACTTGGGGATGATAAGTTGCTGCTAAATGAAGAGTACGTGGGCTGTTATGTGACAATCTCATATGACTGTAACTTCTGACTTCCTGCTGGTTTCCCCAATGGCTTTGCTTGTGGAAAGCCAGCAAGGAAGACTGCAAATCATGATCATGTGATTGCAGAGATGCTGTGGCAGCTGTAAGTACAAGTTTCAGTTTTATCTATTTTTTCAGTACTATCATAAGTCTTCAGTCACTGAAAAAGTGGTTGTTAAACTAGGATCACATGCATTTATACAATTTATAGGTTGTGAGATACACAATAGCTCTGAGTAGCTTACAATTAAAAATATTAATAAAAGCATGTGTACAATTTTTTGAAACATTATTTTCTCCTGCTGTTCCTGGATTTATTTTTCTGTAATAAATTGTCTCACCTAGATTAAATGGCCGAGGTAGCTCCCCTTCTAGTGGAGTGAATCACAGTCTCCTGTGGCTTATTTTGGGTCTCACATGCTAGTTTGATGAAGGCCTTAATTAACCTTGAGATCACCACTTAGCTCTCCAATGAGTATGAGACTATTCAAAACGCTGAATCCCCATTCTATTCTGTTCAGAAATATCTTGATTACTCTGTCCGGGTTCCAAGTAACACCCCCAATGAAAGAAGACTCCAAGGCTCAAAGTACCTCAAAGTTCCATTTTATTAGAGATGTCATTTTGGCACATCTGGGAAAACCCAAATCTGAAAGCTTCCATGTTTTCCCCACCCATAGAAAAGTCCAAGTCACTGCCCAGCACCCACATGTCCATCACATGGCCCAATCAATGCACTGTCCCAACTGGAGATGCCTTCCAGTCACACCCCTCCAGGTGCAGGGCAAGATGTCCTTAACTCTCAGAGAAAGGAATGTTATTATGACTATATATCTCCCCTGCTCCATACAATCACCCCCTCCTAGTTTCCCACAGCACTAAATGTGGCAGGCCTGAATATCCAATGCAAAGATGACTTCCAGGCCTGACAGGCTCATCTAATGCCCAATTTGTGCCAGTCCTCCCCTAATCTGGGACAGAAAGAAGAAAGGAATGTTTCAAGTCTCTAATATAACATCCAATTCTCCTTTATCAGAAAGTTTTGTTCTACATGCACAATGATAGTACCCAGGTGGACAATGCAGAATTCCTTGGAGGAATGATATATGTTTCTAATCCCTGCTTGGCAGAAGTTAGAGCTACTATTATTTTCCTAATCAGATGTTTCAGGTTTCTAAATGCTATTTACTCCATCCTTATCTTTCACCAGGAAATCTTTTAGTAATTTAATTCCACATAGTACCATAAATAACATGGAAAACACAGTAAATACAATTCTCATTCAAGTTTCTTTAATGGTTAAAGGCTACCGTGCTAAAAATATCCTTTTAATGACTTTATATTAAGGTATTTATTTAAATGGCTTATTGAAGCCAGAGGTTAATAAGATACTGCTCTATATTAATCAGTAGATTCCCATAAGCCTATAGTTACTCTTAAAAGTTATAAAAAGATCTGCTTTATATGCAACTATCTTGTCGAGCAGTACTCCTACAGAATATTAAGCACAAATTTTAAGTATAAATTTCTTGTCGTAACATTAGTAAGCTGAGGTAAAGATCCCTTGAGTTGAACTTGACCTATGGTGACAGAATCCATCCAATTTTCTTGGCAATATTAAGGAACGAGTTTGCCATTCACTGCTTCAAGCATGTATTTTCAACTCCTCATTCTAGACAATAGCTCTGTGAGAAATAATCAGAAGAGCCAACAATTCTCAGGATAGGCATCAGTTATGTCAACTGCCAGGAAATGCTCAGCTTCAGTGGAGCACACAACCACTGGAACATGAGAAGTAGCAGCAACAGATTTAAAATATTGTGGATATAAGGGGGTAAACTGTAGCATCATATCGATGTGGACGAGCAATGGTCCAATATGATGATTCTGATTTTTAATCAAGACTCATCTAGTTATGCTGTGCCAGACATACTATAGCTAACTCCAAACCGAGCAGTCAAATTAATCTGTGTGAAGTCAGGAGATTGAAATTTACTGCCAAGCCCTGTTCAGAATAAAATGTTAAGCCCTGGAATTTCCAAGTGGTCTCCTGGTAATAACCAGGATGGTCTCACATTGCTTTTTAATACCAGCCAACAAAAACACATCTGGTTTTATTTCCAAACAATTATGAAAGCACCCAAAATATTATTTTTTCAGTTCACCCGTTGACTCAGGTTTCATTTAATTATCAATTATCCTCAGTTACAATTATATTTTGCCACATTTGAGTGTGCAGGTTTGTGATATAGTGAATCATGCGATCACTGGGAATTCTGGCCAAAAAAAAAAAAAAGCCACCACCAAACAGCAACTAAACAAAAGTTATTGTACATTCTCCTCCCTCTGTTGCATGTTTTGAGTTAGCTAACCAAAGTGTCAACAATGGTAGTTTTTCTTTTTTTTAAATCCAACTTGAGAGCCTTTTTTGGCTCTAATACTCAACACATTCCAAATTCATTGCCTCAACTACTCTCCAATTTGAGATGAAGTTAACTTGAGACACTAAGTAAAACAAAAACAAAAACTTAATTCCAGCTTCCTCCAACTTTTCAATAGCATTTTTAGTAGACAAAGAAGCAAGACCCTCATGAAGGCAGAGAGATAGTCATTTTCACAAAGGTTCTTAGATCCATCTCTTGGGTTCCTTGGAGAAATAGATGTCAAAATATTTGTCAGTGATAAAGGTGATTGGATATCAACTCCCACAATCATATGTTATCTATAATTTAAGATAAAGTAGATCTATGCTTTTGTCTTTCTAGTAAAACTTATTTCAATAAGATCAATCCACTTGAAAAATGTTAAAAGGTAAGATGACAATTCCCCCAAGCCAGGGCTATCAAACTCCCGGCCCACAGGCCGAATGCGTCACGTCCTGGCCACGCCCATGCCCTGTTTAGCGAAGGGGAAAAAGTCCTGATACGTCACGTGATGCCGCCATGACGATGTGAATTTGACATCCCTGTTCTAAGCACATATATCAATGTTTAAGTGATAATCAGTTTTATAATACTTATCTTTCTCCATAAGCTCAATGGGTTTTGAAAATATTTATTCATATTAATATCAATGTGGGAACAACAAACATATTTACATCCTGACAAACCATTTCTTTTGCAACCTATTTTTTTAAAAATCCAAACAAATAACAATCTAATTTTTATAGGCTTTCATAGCTATCTGATTATGGGAAGTTTATCACTTATTCCAATTAATTCAGTAACATCATAATTCACTAAGTCATTGTACTATATAAAAACATTTTGGTATTTCGTGATTATCAATAAGCCATGGACCAAAATTACCATTTGTATTCAGCCACAACTGCTCCTATGTTTAGCATGTCCTTTGATTGCCTATTAAGACAGGCCAATGGTTCGGTTCCCATTTTAAATTAAATAGAAGATAAAGGACATCCTTGACAAGTTGCATAAGTCGTTTTAATAAGTGAGGAAATAAGCGAGGCTCCGCTCACAGTTACTCATGCCCATGTGGCCTCTTGTTTGGATTATTGCAATACGCTCTAACCGGGACTGTGCTTGAAAAGCATTTGGAAGCTTTAGCTGGTGCAAAAGTCAGCTGCATGAACACTAAATGTTGTTGGATATTTGACACATGTAACAACATTACTGCAATGAGCTGCACTGATTGCATATGAGTTTCTGGACTAGTACCCTATTAGATTAGGGTACTAGTCTCCCTTAAAGCCCTTCATGGCTTGGGACCAGGTTACCTACTGTATACCTTCTCCTTCTCCCAGTGGTTTCTACTCATCGAATTCAGTCCAGTAGGTTAGATATGCTACAAGTCCCTTCAGCAATGCAATGTCAGTTGTCCATGGACTAGAAGAAATGTTTTCTCTGCCAGAGCCTCTACCCTTTTCTCTGCCAGAACCCCTTTCTGGATCGGGACTCCTTATGCACAGTCACCCATGCCCTCGTCACATCTCGCTTGGACTACTGCAACGCTCTCTACATGGGGCTCCCCTTGAGGAGCACCCGGAGGCTCCAACTGGTCCAGAATGCAGCCGCGCGGGTGATTATGGGAGCGACGTGGCGCTCCCATGTAACACCTCTCCTGCACGAGCTGCACTGGCTCCCGGTGGTCTTCTGGGTGTGCTTTAAGGTGTTGGTTCTCATCTTTAAAGTGCTCCATGGCTTAGGGCCAGGGTACTTATGAGACTGCCTGCTGCTACTGATAACCTCCCACCAGCCAATACGCTCTCACAGAGAGGGCCTCCTCGGGGTGCCATCGGTCAAGCAATGTCGGCTGGCGGCCCCCAGGGGGAGAGCCTTCTCTGTGGGGGCACCCGCCCTTTGAAATGAGCTACCTCCTGGAATACGACTGATCCCGGACCTCTGTATCTTCCGTAAGGCCCTGAAGACTTATTTATTCCAGCAAGCCGGCCTAGCCTAAAGGGTTTTTAATGGGATTTTTTAAATTTTATAGACTTGGGGTTTTAAAATGGGAGGCCGATTGATTTAATCTTTTTTAATTATCTTAACTTTTGTATTGTATGTATTTTAATTTTGGCTGTTCACCGCCCTGAGTCCCCTTGGGAGAAGGGCAGTATACAAATTAAATTAATTATTAATTATTATTATTATTATTTCTCCCTTCAGAAGAAAGGATGACCCAAACCATTGTTGGCCTTGAAGACATACCTTTGTATCTAGGCCTAACTGTGAGAAGGGCTCCATATCCTGGCTGTATTGACGTCTATGATGAGATTATTTTTCTTGGCTGCCATATATCTAATTTTGTACTAGACTGCAGCTTTTATAATTGTTAACATCCAGGGTCACTTGTTTGATGACTATAGAAAGTGAATAAATAAATAAAATAAAACTCCATTTATAACATGCCATCTGAAGGGTCACAATGTTCTATTTTGATTCAATTATTTCCTTATTTGACCAAAAATTGTTCCAAATATTTATTAAGTTGAACAGTGATTAAAAATTTAAAATTTGCACTGCATAGGAAAGAAGAGAGATCTGCTAAAATGTAAAAAAAGAAGGGGACAAATAATAAATGCCTTTGTGTTTGTCATATATCATAAGAACAAACATAGTAGGTCAAATGAAGTAATATATCAAGTTTACTCAAATAGTAAAATTGTGGTTCTTGCCTCTGATGTTTTATTACTTTAACTTCAACTGCTACATTTTGTAGAATACAATTGAAAAAGCTTTGCTAATTTTATAAAATCACATAAGCATTACTGATGTATTAGATCACTGTCATATACTTTGGGCTGAGCATCCTTAATAGTAGAAATAATATTATTTGTTGCTGTTGTTTGAGAAGACAGTAACTTACCAGGTTTTTCCCATCATTCCAAACAATTTTGCTCTACATAATTGAATAAATATTCTGTCTGAAATACAAATGGTGAAATTACATTTGAATTTAGTAGACCAAACACTTTATATAATTTCTGTATGCACTGTTTTGCATGTGTCCTCAAGCCTTTCTTCAACTTAATTCTTCAAATGTTTATATTTTTGACTCATCTTTTTCCATGAAGCACATATGCAAGATGCGAGCACAATTACATGCCATCCCAAACACTATGAAGTTTCCAACGTCTATTTAAAAAAATAATCTTTAAAATCAAGCTCCATCTATTTATAAAAGTGAATTCTTTACTGGTGTGTTAAAATACCATCTTGGGGAAAAATAAACCTTTTAAAATAACAAGTTACTGTATTGCAACTGTATTGTATTGTACTGTATTCAGGTAAAAAGTACACCCAATGTAACTTTTTCTTCTTTCTATGTGGACATATTAATATTTCTTGTTCATTCATCAATATATAAAGATAAAGGTGATAAAACAAAAAAAAAAAAGCTATGAACAATTCACTTTGCAATCATTTATTCAAAAGGAAAAAAAAATCTGATATACCATTTCCTTCTGTGGAAAATATAAGTACACCCATGGTTCTCCTACCAAAATGCCAAATAGGCATTTCTTATAACTGTCTGCCAGTTTCTGAAATCAACCGGGAGGGAATTTTCCTGTTTCTCTATGCAGGGTTCCCCCACCCCACCCCGCTACAATATGTGGTATATGAGGGGTTTCTTCCATGCCCAACCCATTTCAAATCATTCCACAGCATTTGGTTGAAATCCCTCAACTCCCAGACATTCAACCGCCTATCGCCGCTGATCCCCACCGCCTGGAATGGGCCAAAAACAGGACACATGGAAGCCGAAAATGGAGCGCACGGAGGCGGCGGCGATCCCCGCAGTCTGGAACAGTTGATAGTTGGTATTCCAGGAGGTTGATCCAACCACCAATCAGCTGCTCGTGCTAAATCAGGCTGTGCTGCAGCTGACCAGGCTATTTGCTGCAAGGAGGCAAATTGCTGGGAGGCAAAGGATGGGGGCCGGCAGGTGGGCAGGGCTTTGGCAACATTCGCTCTATAAGATGCACAGACATTTCCACCCACTTTTGGGGGGAGAGGGAGTGCGTCTTATAGTCCAAAAAATACGGTAGTTTTAAAATAAAAGCCAGCCCTAGAAAATTCATGAAAGTTCTTTTGGATGACTTTGTTGTCGTATTTATGACAATTTGTGATGACTTTATTGTCATACTTATGTACAATCCAGGCATCAGTACAGTCATGGTTCTCACTTTGGCATGTTGAGTATTGCATACACTTTGGATCAGTCACTCTTATTTAGCCCAACACACCTCACAGAATTGTTGTTGGAAAGAGAGGCAGAAGAAGGAGTATGATGTACACCAAGAGCTTTGGTGGTGCAGCAGACTAAAGTGCTGTTAAGTAACACCAGCTGCCTGCAATTACTGCAAGTTCAAATCTCACCAGGCTCAAGGTTGACTCAGCCTTCCATCCTTTCGAGGTAGGTAAAATGAGGACCCAGATTGTGAGGGCAATAAGCTGACTTTGTATTGAAAAAAAGAACACTGCTTGGGGGGGGGGGGGGTGAAAGCCCTACTAAGCAGGTATATATAAAAGTATGAAGGCTATTGCTTAACGCATTGTAAGCCGCCCTGAGTCTCCGGAGAAAGGCGGCATATAAATCGAACCAATAAATAAATAAATAAATAAATAAATAAATAAATAAATAAATAAATAAATAAATAAATAATAGATGGATGGATGGATGGATGGATGGATGGATGGATGGATGGATGGATGGATAGATAGATAAATAAATAAATGTTGGCTGCCTTGATTTACTTTTGAAGAAGGATAAAAATTCTAATACATGAATGAATGAATAAACAAACTGATCCCAACTGTAAGAAATTCTATTTACTATGAACAAGATATTTATTTTAGTTTGATAGGCCTGATATACAACAGTCTGTAGGTTTTCACCAAGAATTTCTTAAGTGTCCTATACTGGAGTAGAATTTATGTAAGCAGAACATGTGAAACAAGCAATCAGCTATCCTAAGAAATAGTAATCAATTTTTTCATCCACTGAACATAATTTCAACAACATTCACTTTATCTAATCTTTTTTCCCCATTACTCTGCTAGACCACAAGATACACAAAAATTAAGATGTAAACCAGGGTTCAAGATTTATCGAAAACAAATAACAAATGTATGAATCACATGTGTGTGTTGCTTTTTTCTTTGCTAAGTAAGCGTGCATACCAACCACAATGTTAAGATATTTTCAAAATTATTTAAAGTTTATTGCTATTGTAAGTATGTATTGTTTTATTGTTGTTATACATCTTTATTATTTATTGAGGTCAACCAGGAACAGTGGAACGTAAATATATTAAAACCACAAGCTGTTTATAATTGAATAATGATTTTATATCATTTGGAATGAACTTTAAGCAATGCAACCTGCATGCCTTTTTCATTAGATATTTTATCTGCAAAGATTTAAAAATAAAATCTGGCAAAAGGTAATCGCAAACAATATCTGCATGTAGTCAACAAGAGTCCAACTCTCTTTAAAGGAATTTTGTTTGTTTTTAATTCCTAGAGGACACCAGGGAAAGGCTAGTTAAGAACATGTCATCATAAGGAGAAGGAAGTAGAAAGTAAAAATGAGAACACTATTTTTGTTCTTGTTGTTATCATACTTTTACATTCCATTTAGTTAATTGCTCCTAAAATAAGTAACATTATCACCCATTCCACTGGCAGGCTAGAGTGATACTAATGAAGGCCAAAACAGCCATGCTTCCTAGTTCCAAAGTTAGTCTGATGAACCCATATGTAAACACTTTCTGATTATTTAAATTATGACCCGACCCCATTTCAACATAAGGAAGTTAATTCTTTTTTTAAAAAAACCATTAAAGCAGCATTTTTAAGGCCAACAATCAAAAGCCCTCAACCCAAAACTTCACAATAGTAATAGCACTTAGACTTATATACACCTCTTCATAGTGCTTTACAACCCTTTCTTTAAAAAGTTTACAGAGTCAGCATATTGCCCCAACAATCTGGGTCCTCATTTTACCGACCCCAGAAGGATGAAAGGGGTCGGTAAACACAAACCACATATTAGGTGGAAAAAGTCTGAAGTTTTGTCAATTTTGGTAGGTGTTGCCAAATTTGATTCTTCTCCTCACTCACAGCCAAAGAAACAAAACAAAACTAGTCCAAATAGCAAACAGAAATATTAAATTTCACTTAAAATATCATCAAGAGCAATCCTAGTTTAGCACAATTGGAATCAACTCTGTCGCTAAGCAAAATAGTTGCTAAATAGGAAATCATGGCACTGGAACTGTGTTTTCCTAACTCCCCAATTTTGGAATGCTCACCCTGCTGGCATTGGGATAATGGGCTTAAAACTGACAAGATCAATCAGTTTCACACCTTCCACTGTTATTTGCCCCCAACCACTTCCTCACTCTTTGGAATGCTCACCCTCATTGGAGAGAAAGGGATTAAGAGAGTAAGCAGGCACACATGCCAGCCTTTGCATAATGCACTCAAGGCTGCCAGAACCAGCACACTGCTTTCAATGTAAATTCCTCCTGGTGTCTGCTTACTCTATTGTAATCCCTTTTCCTCTACTCTGCAAGAGGGAGTGTGTAAAACAACAGATTAGGCACAGAACAATGTTAATTACTACAATGAAGATCACATAACTGAAAGATCTTACAAAGGTCCTTATTGTAAGCACAAATTTAACTTTGAATGGTGAACAAATGAGGCAGTCAGTAAGTGAGGACTACCTGTACAGTAATTTTGAAGGAAGTGTCTTTCATGGAAATATATTCAGAAATCTACCAAATCTACACATCTTATGTGTAATTTAGCAAATGAAGTCCCACCTCGACCTGAAATAAGTTGGCTTGTGGGACTCACGTTTGTTTCAAAAAAGCTAGATCACTGGATTATAATAATCCCATTTTATATTTTACAGACTTGTCAAGATTCCTACTAGTATAATTATTTTGTGAAAAAGCTCTTCCAGCACCTGGCAGGAAGGATGCCAAAGAGGCAATTGTTCGGAGAGAAAATAAAACTGGCAGTATCTGGATGTCTCTATTTACAATGATGCATGGCGCGTGCATGCAAATACTATCTGTGCTACATGCAAATAAAATCAATGTGCTTCTTGGTATTAAGCTTGATTTTTGCCTATAACCACTTATCCCAAGGGGTGGAGGGGGAGAGAATATGGATTTTATTAGCTAAGGCAGTTTGGGAATTAAAATCCATTTTTCAGAATTTCTCTGCCGAGTGCATGAAAGCTGACAAATGTTTCCCGAGGCAGGTGTTTGGCTGAATACTAACTAGTCTCTGAAAGAAGGAAGGGTGAAATGCAACAGCCTTCCGAGAAAACACCATAATGGAAGCAAACACAGAGGAAGGAGGTGACACATCAATTTGCTGCCACTGACTCAATGTTCCCCGCTTGAAAAAATAATATATAATAAAAACCAGGAGTTATTTCCAGATTAAGTTATAAATAAGAGACAAACATTTTTGCCTATTCTTTAAACACTGAGATTAAGCGACCTAGAAACTGCTGGGGTACAGACAGCGGTGGGTTTCATATTATGTTACTACTGGTTTGCCACGTGCGTGCGCGCCTTGTTCACGCACACGCCTGCCTTTCATGCGTGCACCCGGCCTCCCTTGCATGTGTTTTGCTTGCGCGTGCGCCTTCCGTGCATGTGCCCGGCCTCAAAAACGTGCCTCAATAGGACAGCATAGAGCCGGGGTGAGTGGGCAGGTGGGCCCACCTGCGATTTCCACTACTGGTTCAGGCAAAACGGTCCGAACCGGCTGAATGCCACCTCTGGGTACAGAATAGCTAAACAGGCCTATACAGTCCAATATCTCTGCTATTCCCTTCTATTGGATGAGATGTGATTGAAGGGCCATTTTAGATTTTGTGTTAATGAAGATGGATAAAAACATTTCATAATGAAGTATTTGCTTTACGCTCTTTCCAATTTAACGTTTAGCTCCTTCTGCTCACTGTTCTTCTCTCTCCACTGTGCAGCCCATGATACAGATGTGGTCAATAACATCACTACCAATAACAAATGGCAAAAAACTCTATGTTTATTAGCTGTATTGGGGCAAGAGAATTGGCACACCCAGTCCTAGATATTAAGGAGACATTTTTTTCCTTCAAAACCTGTCTTTCTCAACTGGGGTTTCATGAGAGATTGTGGTAGGTGGGAAATTAATATTTTTAAACCTTCACGTGCTACACAATGCTAGTTGTAAATATATTTTAAATTCAGGGTTCCCTGAGACCTGAAAATTATTTCAAGTGCTCCTCTAAGGTAGAAGAGTGCTTTTAGTGTAACTCCCCACATACACTTTTTCCTCATTTCTGCCTATATAAAGTAGGTAGTCCTCACTTAACAGCCACAACTGGTCTGGAATTTTGGTTGTAAGTGTTGCAGTCATTAAGCTGGTCACCATATAGCCTGATTCAATTTTACAACCATTTTTATGATGTGAATCACCACAGTTGTTAAGTGAATTATGTGATCATTAAGCAAATCACATGATGGTTAAGCAAATGTACTATCCTGAATAGGTGGGGTTTTTTTACCATAAATTGCAAATCGCAGTCATATAACCATGGGACACTGCAACTGATTGTAAATGTGATCCAGTTATCAAGTACCCAAAATGTGATCATGTCACAGGGGGAGGTACACATAACTTTGAGGACGAGTCGTCATTTTTTTTTGTTTGTTTGTTTGTTTGGTTCATTGTAATTTTGAATGGTCTCTAAATGTCTGGTCTACCTCTACCAATTTAGGAAACAGTAGTGAGAGAGCTGGTGGTTAGAATGAATGTAAGCATTTCCTTTTCATTTGTTCCTTCAATGGCCAAATTTGATGCCAGTTATCTCCGGGGTTGCCAATTTGATCTTTTCATAGGCTTAAGAGCAAAATAGATTTACAATCTTGGTTTGGAACAGCTTATTTCTTATATCATTCTATCATTCATTCATCCATATGCCATTCAATTCTAAATCCAAGGTTCGTGAAAAATGAGAAATTTTGCTCAGCTGCTTTTTGTGCCATTTTAATAGTATATATCAGTGATGGCGAACTTTTTTGCCATCACGTGCCAGGAGCAGGGGGGGTCGCGCGCATGTGCATGCCCACACTTATAATTCTATGCGCCCTGGCCCCGCACATGCGTGCACAACACACACACACCCCGCTCCTAGCATGGTAGGCCCATTTTTCTTTCTCATCAGGCTCCAGAGCCTTTCTAAGAGTCTGGGGAGGGCAAAAAGGGGCGTTGGTCCTACCTGAGACGCACCTTCTTGTTGGGTGGAGACAGCAGCCAGGATGGGGGTTAAATTATTTGGGGATCCGCTGGACTCTTTCCATATTGAGACCAAGGATAAGTGGAAGGTTTTGCCGGCCGCATACCGAAGGGAGGAGTCTCGCTTCCTATCATATCCTCCTCGCCCGCAGTATCAGGGATATGATGGGGGTGGTGCTACTTCTTCCTCTGCGTCTAGGTTGCAAGGGATCTTCAACCCCAGACAGCAGGGCTACCAAGACAGGTCTTCAAGAGGTAGACCCCCTTTGAATAAATGCCCCTTTCGTGGGGGAGGGGGTCGTTCACTCCGACGCCGTCGCTAGCTGCATTTCGGATCCTCCCATGGTGGCAGATTGGCCCTCTTTGCCAGCCTTTGGGAGAGAACTACTTCTGATAGATGGGTCCAGGCTACTATAAGATCAGGTGTGGCCATAGAATTCCTTTCCCCTCCTCCGATGTTTTTTGTGCACTGTCCGCTCTCCCATAATACCAAGAGGCGAGCCCTCATGGCTTCGGCGGTGCAGCATCTCCAGAGGCCAGAAATGGCCCATTTGCCAACTTCCAGTGGGACCCGAAAGCCGGGTTTTTTGCTGTCCCCAGGCTCCAGAACCTCTCTAGGAGTCTGAGGAGGGTGAAAACAGCCTTCCCCGGCTCTCCGGAGGCAGAAAACAGCCCGTTTGTCAACTTCCCGTCCCGCCATAGATTCACCATCACGGGTATATATCATTTCTGTGAACTCAGAAATATGACGTGCAAATACTTTGGTTTATGTATGGTAGTCTTTTTAAAAAAAAAAAAACTGTCAAGAGTATCACCAACATTAATCTCTGAATTATTGTTATGAGGAAATTAATTCATGGAACCGAAAGGTAGAAAACATATAAACAACTGCCTAGAGATTTAGATCTTGAAGGAACCTTAAGCAATTTTGGAATAAAAGGTCCTTTATAGCAGAGAGGTTCACAAACTTTCTTGGTTCATAGTGCCCTTAATAATTTTTTCATGGAACTTCTTAGAAACAAAGTGGACTACTTTGAGCTAGTATTTTGCAGTGCCCAACAGATGTCAAGTGTTTTGTGTTTCCCTCAAATATTTATAGTATTTTATGGCATCCCTGAGAGTTTTCTGTGGCAACAGACACTTTGGGAACTGCAGCATCTCTGACAATCCTCCCTCTGTGGATGGATGCACTTTGTGGGCAGCTTGTAGAATTAGGAAATTGCTCCTGAGATCTAGCACGTGCTTACTTTTTTGTACTTTTAACTCTGTGGTTTCAATCCTGTCCTCTAAAACAAGTGTGTCAAACTGGATTTCTTCCAGGGCCGGATCAGCATTGTAGTTCTCTACTGTGGGCCAGGCCGGGGGTGGGGGGGAGTTGGGACTGATGCCTCTTGCAGCCCCCTGCCGGCCAAAATGGAGCATGGGGTTGCACGAGCCCCCCCCACACCCTATTTTTTGCCTGGACAGCCTCCTACAGCATGCTACCAGCCAAAATGGGATGTGGGGGACCTCAGGCGACCCACCACACCCTGTTTTGGCTGCCAGAGGCACCATGGACCGATCCTTTGCTATTTCCAGGCTGGCCTTGCAGGCCAGTTTTAAGCAGGCCTTGAGTTTGACACCCCTGCTTTAAAATAACACAGGTATACCCATTCCCTCTATGTCACAACCCTGAAAATATTTCAAATATTATCGTATCTTCACTCAGTCTCTCCTCTATAGAGAGAGCATATAGAGAGGACTGTTCCTCAAAGTACCAAGCTACTAATTAAAATAAAAATCACAAAAAGAAAAATGTTCACGCCACTAGAATAAGGTTTAATTTAATCTGACAGGCAACCTTCGCCCATATGCTTTCAGACTGTTTAGAAATTGTAACAGGAGCAAAGAATTAAAATTCATAGCTTCGATGTTGTTAGCTTAAAATGTCAAAGGGGGAAAAATAAAAGCAGAGAGTTACTCCACAGGATTATGCAGAAACTGAGAAGTTCTATAAAAGTCAGGTATGTCAAACTCATATAGTTTCAGCACGTTTGAAAATTAATTACTCATCAACAATGTAAGAGAGATTGGAACAACTCAATTTCCCAAAATGAATTAAATCGTTATTTTTACCAAAACCGAAAATGAGGTTTCCACTTTTTCATTACTGGCAAGAATTCTATGCCTTTAGTATTTGGATGAAGATGAAAAATTAACAGGATCATGCTGTTCCTGGCATGAAGATGCCAGTTCTTACAAGACTTATTTGCTTATTGTGAAATTTTACAAAGTGCTTTTCAGCCAAGAAGACCATAACAGTGATTTATATTTTAAAATTATTAAAAACTCCAAAAGAGAACAAGAGGCAATAGAGCAGATAAAATCTCAATAATTAAAAACAGGAAAATAATAAGAAATTAATTGATCGTATCATACCCCCTTCCAGACTTCCAACCAGGAAAATACATTATTTCTGATTTTGGCAGCCTTCTGATGGGTAATGAGACAACAACAATACCAATAAAGGTAGTATTTACGTAGAAAAAATGGATAATTCAACAGAATTCACAAATTTTTAAGCATCACTGTAAGAAGTAGCTTGAAAATGGGGGAAAAAGGCATCAGTGTTCTGATCAGAAAATGTTTACATAAACATGTTTGTTACAGTGTTTTACATCCTTGTGTGATTGTTTTGTTAACATGCATGTTTTGTTTAGTGGCCATCCAAGCAGAGTGAAATAAACGCTGAAGGAACAGCTGCTGTTATCACTTCTATTCCAGTTTAGTGTGGCTTTTGTTTTATTGGGATTCGTTTGTTTTGCAGTGTTTTGTGCTTTTTACAACAACTTCAAGTCATTTGCAAATCTGGCATAAAATGCAGTAAACAATAAATACATTTTACAAATGGGCATGGTACCATAATTTTTATTTCTATTTCTATTTATCATGGACATGGCATAATTTTAATAGTTGCAGATGTAATACATAAAGGAATTAAAAACAACACTATAACAATGATTAAAATAAGTCAATAATTCTAAAATTATGAATGCAGGAACAAAAACTATTAAATGACTCAAGTCTTTCCCACACTTAATATTGTTCAGAACCTCTGGACTTCAGTTCCCATTACCTTTCGCAAAATTGGCTTGGCACTTAAACTGAACTTGAGCATTTGAAGAAAATGAACTAAAATGAAACAAATCCTCTATTAAATCCAAAGGGAATAAACTATCATCATCTGAAGTTGAAAAAAAATGCCAAGTAAGCACTAGTTCTATATCTAGGTTGATATCCTATAGAGATGCTGTCTATCTAGGTTAATGCCCTCTAAAGAGCTACAGGCTTGAGCTCGCTCTTTCTATTAGAAACATGCATTACAGAAATATCTGGATATTACCATCTGCCTCAATACCGGCGCAGAATTGGCAGACTAAGCTTAAAAGAGTCGGGTCATATTTTTTCACAATACTTTCTTTAATTATGCAAGATGACGTGAATGCCCTGACTTATATCTCTGTTTGGGAAAAACAGGAAGTCATCAATACTGCATCTCATGTACTCAATGCCAATCAATCCTGGGTAAAGGGTCTGCAATTTTTTTTCTCTGGATGAGCATATTGAGGAAGAACACTGCTATGTACAATGCCTACCAGTAAGTTATTCTGGAACACTGAAAACGTGACTGTATTATGATCATCTCTATATCCCAAAAGAGGCAGAATTAGAAACTGGTGGAAAGTGGTATTTGTGCCATGGATGTCCCTTGAGTGGAGATGGCATTACAAAAAACAGAACAAAACAAAACAAAACCAAAAAAAAAAAAAAAACATTTGCCTTATGTCCAGTCTTCACCAAGAAGTAATTTCTTATTAATTACCATCTCAGCTACAAATCTGGTTGTCAACTCCCAAAACAGTGAATGTCCGGCATGCTGTCTTGGGGCTGCCATACATTTGGGGGGTGGGGGTGGGGAAGGGGAATGGAGCCCTGCCGGTTGGGTGGGTTTGCCTACTCATGAGGGATGGAAGCATGGTGTGTGTGTGTGTGAGAGAGAGAGAGAGCATTGCAGACTGAGGACTGGGGATACAAATTCCAGATGGGAAGGTGGAACCATGAGCAGGTAGGATTCCCGGCGTCCGGAAGCAGCTGGAGAAGGGCGGAGATTTCTGACCCTTCAAAATCAGCTGTGCAGAGGTAGCGAGTAGCACTGATTTAAATCCCAGTTCACTCTGTATTGAAATTCTAGCCTGTATTAAAGCATTTCATTCATGGACTGTGTGACATGCTGTTTTTGAGCCTGATAGCTTGGAACGGTGACACCGGTATAGGTAGTCCTCAATTTAGAACATGACTGTTTGAAGTTACACTAGCTCAGAAAAAAAGTGACTTATGACCACTTTTCAAACTGATGACTATTGTAGCATCTTCATGGTCACATGATCAAAATTCAGATGCTTGGCAGCTGATTCATACTTGTGATAGTTGCAGTCCCAAGGTCATGTGATCATTTCCCGACAAGCCAAGTCAATGGGGAACCCAGGTTCACTTGGCAACCAATTTAACAATTGAAGTGATTTACTTAACCACTGTGGCAATAAAAGTCGTAAAATGGAGCAAAATTCACTAAACAACTAACTCCCTTAGTAAAAGATACTTTGGGCTCAATTGTGGTCATTAAGTCAAGGACCACCTGCATTGTTTAAAATGTCAAGAAAATCAAGGTAGTATCAAATCATACTGCTGCATCACCTTTACCTCTACACACACAAAAAAATGATATATAAGGTTGTCTTTATTTTTTCTTTCTTGTTTAAATTAGATGGGATATAGAACATAAATCACTGGGGTAAGAGCATCTCTGATACCTCCCTCTGATACTGATAAAGGTACCTTTTTGTGTATAAGGTAATTACAGTAACTATCTTGTTTTAGTTTGTTCTTAAGGCTTCTTATTGTAAGATAACTTTTCAAATAGAGTTGATTTTCCATATAAACTTAACTCACTTCAGGTATTCATTGACTAATTGATTATATGTCGTCAAGCCAGTGTTGACATTTAAGCAACCACATAAATTGATTTTCTCTGGAATCACAGATTGATAATCTGGCATTCAGGTCTTTCTGTAAATGAAATAAAGTTCTTTCTCTTTTGAGTGCTTGGAATATTATCATAAAATTACACATTTATAAGCGAACATGGCTTATCTGTTGAGATTCTTTGACCAATTCAGAACAAGCAACAATACTGAAATGGAAAAGGCATTGGAAAATGTAAAATTCCAATTTTCAAGCTCTTTCTAGAAAAATTGTAGAACTATTTGTAGATTATTCAAGTGATTCAATGGCTACCCCTTTCCCTTCCAGAACAAGGCTAACACAGTGTAAAACAAATATTATCGAGACATATAATAATTGCCTTCCATAAGGTTCTATATCAGAGGAATACTCTAAATCTCCTGAAGGCAAAAATAAATTTCCCATTAAAGGAATAAACAACCATTGCTTTTGCTTTGCCATCCTTAATTTAAAATATATTTCCTTTTATTATTGTGATCTGAATCCTATTCACTTAACTTCCCCTTTCAGCAATGGAGAGCTGATTAAAGTCATTTCACTATATAACAATACAAAAGGTCATATATTTTTGGAAGATCTTCTTACTATAGGTGCTTTCATTGCTTCTCAATCTCAATCTATATGGGGCAAAGGGGAGCAACATGTAGGTTACGATCTGATACATTTTTAAAAACAAAATAACGTTTCTAAGAGCTCTCCCTTGTCTTGTAAGAACATTTTGATTTTTTTCTAAGAATCGTAGCAGCTATTATCCCAACATCAGTAAAATATAAAAAGACAAGAAAAAATGTAATGATATAACAACAACAACTAGACAATCCATGACCCAATGGATCATCATTTCAGAGATATTTCCTAACCTAAATAAAGAAACAGAATAACTATAGATGGGCAAAACAATAGTGGAATTAGGAGCTTTCTACTACCTTCCCATTGACTTTCCTTGTCGGAAGCGAATAGGAAATATTGGAAATGAAGATTATGGCTGACCGTGGCATATTGACAACACTGAAGCAGCCACACCTTTGCCAAATGTCAATTTCATGGGAGTCATGGATCTTTCATTTTGGATGCATTTTGTAAGTTAGCCCATTGAGGTACATTGATTCAAAAATTGTTGCTCTGTGCATCATGTTTTCACCCAACTAAAGGTTGCAAACAAACAGACATGAAGAGTTTTATCAGCGTACCGATAATAAACCTTATCTATAAGAAACAATAAATAACACACATAGTAAGAAGTCGATGGATAATAACGATGTCCCCACTTTTACACGCCATGACTTACTGTACTCTCCCCACAGAATCAGAAAACTTGTGAGTAGGCTAGAAGAAAGATAAGAAGGCGAAACCTCACCCTGCATTTAATATTACATTACCATTGAGTATGAAAGTGTGGGCAGGAGGTGATAGCATTACCTAGCTCTGCATGGGAAACCACCAGCAACATCTATATACAATGTCTTGAATTCCAACTACGGTGGCCATGACATGTACTATCAGTGAATGTCACCAGTTTTTGAATTAGTAATCGTTAAAGAGAGAAAAAAATGTTGGTTTTAATATTTTCATTTAAAGATTTCCAGATATCAAGAGTGCTTTATACATTCAACAGGAACAAAATGAAACATGTGCTTACAGAGAAAATCCTGAGTGTATCAACAGAAGGCAGGCCAGAGCAGTGATTGCTAAAAGCTTCTTAAGAATCATCAGTGAGTAAAAATTGCCTTCAGGCAAACAGACAGAGAAGTGTTACAAATGTTTCCATTTAAGGTCATTATGTGATTGACACATCAAACACTTTATGACTAATAACATTTACTGTCTTACCTATAACACGGGATTATCAACCATAGGAAAGAAAGAAATGGTTTGGCTAATTCAGTACTGTCTTCATAAACGCTTCTGCAGCGTCCTGGTTTTCAAAAATGTACAACTCCCAAACAGTTTGATCGATGATGTAGAAGGATCAAGATATAGGTTTGAGACCACTTGACCTGTCTATAATTCCTAGCACCGTGGTGGTGAACCTATGGCACACATGCCACAGGTGGCATGCAGAATCCTCTCTGTGGGAATGCAAGCCGTCGCCCAGCTCAGCTGCACCCCGCATCCGCGCCTCCCATCAGCCAGCTGATTTTTGGGTCTCTGCCGCGCATGCATGGGGGGGGTGGAGTGCATGCAGGAGACGTGTGTGCATGTGCAGGTGGGGGTCATGTGCGCATGCATGGGGGGGTCACACGCGCATGCACGGGAAGCACGGGACAGTGCTGCTCCCCCACTCCGTGACCCATTTTGGGCCTAGCAGACCGCGGCCCATTTTTCGTCTCAGGAGGCTGCAGGGAGGCCTGCTAGGCCCAAAATAGGGTGGGAGGAGTTGCACGTGCATGCGTGGGGGGGCAGGGCATGGGGATGTTGCACACACATTGCATTATGGGTGCCAGCACACGCGCGTGCTTTTGGCACACGATGACAAAAAGGTTAGCTATCATTGGCCTAGCATTTGGTCTTTGAAGACCCCCAACAGAAGACTTTTCAAAATCTGAAGATCCCAGGGGACTAACCTGGAGCCCTTTTCATTCAAAGCTTTACCGTTAAGCTACAAACCAGCAGACATTGTGAAAGCATCGTTTTACAAAATCTACATTTACACTTTCTGATGCATTGCCTATTAATTCATCTCCACAGAACGTTTTATACAGACCAATCCAAAACATAAAGGAAGACTAAATTGAGAATCCTTGCATACCTTTTTGGAACACGCTGGGCTTTTAGAGTACAGCAACAATCTAACAAACATCTTGTCGTAGAAAACATGTTGTAAGAGCAATCTTCAAATGAATGTATACAGCATTATTGCAAGATCAAATCTGGATTGGTCACTAGGACCAGAGGTTTTCTGTGTGTAAATATTATGTATATTATCTCTTTTCTGCCACTGTTCCATCCTCAACACTTAATTTCATTCATGGATAAAAACAGAAAGATCTGCGTGAGATTCCCATGATGCTCTCTTAGACCAACATTTTTCTCACAATGGCCAATTAAATACTTCAGGATGCTCACAAGTAGATGTATGACCAACATTTTTCTCACAATGGCCAATTAAATACTTCAGGATGCTCACAAGTAGATGTAGAATGGACGTTGTCTTACCTGAACGTCCCTTTTCTGGGCGCTGCGTACACTATCCAGGAATGGGTTAATGCTTCAGCCTTTGGCAAACAACTGAGTGTTAAAATATTTTAAAAAACAAGGACTTCCCCTTTCCCCTCTGCCTAGCCACACCCCCACTCCCATGATTCCCCAGTCTGAGCGAAAGTGTGGCGAAAAAACCAACCTGTGACACGACCATGATGAAGTAATAACCATAACTTTATTAACAGTAAGATTCAACGTGTTCAACTGAATAACGGGAAAAAATTTCCACTGGGCAGGCAGCCCAACTATACGGGCGGGACTGGATAGTGTACGCAGCGCCCAGAAAAGGGACGTTCAGGTAAGACAACGTCCATTTTCCAGTGCGCTGCTCCCACTATCCAGGAATGGGATATACCCAAGCTTAACTCTCCTGGGCGGGGGGCTGACTGCCCACTGGGACCATTCCAGTCGCGACCCTCTGGAGTACCCGGCGACCGAACGCCGCCTCGGCTGACTCATAGGCGTCGATCTTGTAGTGCCGGATGAAAGGCGACACGGAGGACCAGGTCGCTGCTCTGCAGATATCAGCAACCGAGGCCTGGGTAGCCCAGGCTGCCGAGGTGGCAGCGCTCCTCGTTGAGTGGGGAAGAATGTTGCCCGGTAGAGGCTTGGAGCTCAAGTCATACGATAGTTCAATACAAGTCCTGATCCATCTGCTAACTGTGGGGGCCGAGATCTTCTGGCCCATGGACGCCGGGTTGAAGGAGACCAGGAGGGCTTCTGTGCGACGGAAGGTCGCCGTTCTGTGTATGTATGTCTGAATCGCTCGGCGGACATCCAGAGTGTGCCAGCGTTTCTCCCTGTGGTCCTTTGGTGACGGGCAGAAGTCCGGCAGAATGAGTTCTTGGGCTCGGTGGAACCAGGAGTTCACTTTTGGGATGAAGGTCGGGTCCAGTCGGAGGACCACTGAGGAGGTTTTGAAAATGCAGAGGTCTTTACGCACGGACAGTGCTGCTAACTCTGAAACTCGCCTTGCTGAGGTGATTGCTAGAAGGAAGGTCACTTTGAGAGTCAGGTGTTTGAGGGTGGCTAGGTCTAGGGGTTCGAAGGGAGGGCCTGTCAGGGCCTGTAAGACTAGAGACAGATCCCAAGAAGGGTAACGGTGTACCGTTGGTGGGTGTAAGTTTGTTGCCCCGTGCAGGAACTCCCTGATGCGCGGGTGATGTGATAGAGTCCGGTATGGAGCGCAGGCAACGACCGTCGATAAGGCTGCGGTCTGACGCCTTAGGGTCGCTGGGGCCAGCCCCTTGTCTAACCCTGACTGCAGGAACAATAGAATGTCTTGAATCGTGGCCCTGGTGGGATCCACATGGTGCATGGCACTCCAGTTGCAGAAGGACCTCCAGGAAGCCTCGTAGATACGAGTTGTTGACGGGCGTCTGGCCGCCTGGATAGTGCTGACGACGCTGTCAGGTAGATTGTCCTTCTTTAGGATGACCCGCTCAAGTGCCAGACGGCTAATTGGAGCCACTGAGGTTCTGGATGGTTGACCTCGCCCTGGCATAGTACAAGCTGATGTGGTGGAATCACCCATGGTTGCTCTACCGACAGGGCCACCAGGTCGGCGAACCACGGCCTTCGAGGCCAGTTTGGGGCCACCAGGAGCAGGTCGGCCTTCTCCGCCAGTAACTTTCGAATCAGGCGAGGGATCAGCGGGACCGGTGGGAAGGCATACAGCAGGCCTGCCGGCCACTTGCAATGGAGGGCGTCGTGGTCCTCTGCTTGTGGTGTTGGGTAGCGAGACACGAACCGAGGGAGTTGGGCATTGGTTGGAGACGCAAACAGGTCCACCACTGGACTCCCGAACCTGGAGGCGAGCTTCCTGAATAGGCGGGGGTGGAGCTGCCATTCCGCCTGGTCTATCGTTGTTCGGCTTAGCCAGTCTGCTCTCGCATTGGCTGACCCTGAAATGTGGTCTGCCTTGATCGAGCGCAGATGCCCTTCCGCCCACTCGAATAGGGCCTCGGACTCTAGCATCAGGCTGCGAGATCTCGTGCCTCCCTCTCTGTTCACGTGCGCCTTGGCCGAGATGTTGTCTGTCAGGACCAGTACGTGTTGGTCCTGAACTGTGGCCTGGAAGTGGCACAGGGCTAATCTGATCGCCCGGAGCTCCAGCAGGTTGATGCTGTTGTGTTGTTCGTCCCTGGACCACTGACCCTGTGCCACCCCGTTGAGGAGGTGGGCTCCCCACCCCCCGAAGACTTGCGTCCGTGGTGAGAACCAGTCTGTCCGGTTCCAGGAAGTCTGAGCCCTTGAGGAGTGAGGTGGAAGTCCACCATCTGAGGGAGAGACGCACCCTGGGGGGGAGGTGGACCTTGCGTTTGGAGTTGGACCTCCCTGAGCGTTGGAATGGGAGGAGAAACCACTGGAGGGCCCTCGAGTGTTTGCGTGCCCACGGAACGATGGCGAAGCAGGAGACCATCTTCCCCAGTAGGCACGATAGTTGTAGGAGAGAGGCCTTCCTTCCTGACAGAATCTGAAGGGTCAGTTGCTGGAGACTCCGGATCCTGTCCGGGGATAGGAAGACCTGGCCCCTGGAAGAGTCTATTACTGCGCCTAGGTGGAGAATTCTCGTGGACGGTTGAAGGTGACTCTTCTCTAGATTGATTGTAAAACCGTGGTTTCGAAAAGCTTCGAGGACTAGGTGTGAGTCCCTGGCCGCTTGGTCGTGAGACGATGAGAGTATCAGAATGTCGTCTAAGTAACAGAGGATTCGGACCGGGATGGTTCGAAGCTTGGCTGCCACCACCGCCACCAGTTTGGTGAAAGTGCGAGGAGCCGATGATAGCCCGAAGGGCATGGCCCGGTATTGGAAATGTTGGCCTCCATATTCGAACCTCAGGTACTGTCTGTGGTCCGGGTGGATGGGGACGTGGAGGTAGGCTTCTCGAAGGTCGACTGACTGGAGAAGATCCCCCCGTCTCACCCCTGTTAGGATAGACTGGAGCGAGTGCATTTTGAACCTGTGATAACGCACCGACAGGTTCAGCTTCTTTAGGTTCAGAATGGCCCTCCATCCCCCCGAGTTCTTGGGAACTAAGAACAGGCTTGAGTAGAACCCGGAGCCTTGAAGGGTCGGAGGTACTGTCTCTATGGCTCTGATCTCTCGCAGATGGTTCAATTCTTGGGACATTAGGGCTTGTAGCTCGAGGGACTGTGGGACTGGGCACCGCACGAAGCGTTGAGGCGGCAGCCCTGCAAATTCTATTGATAATCCCAATGAGATGGTGCGCCTTACCCACGAGTCCGACGTCGACCGGGTCCATTGTTGGTGAAAGAGGTGTAGTCTTCCCCCTATGGGCCCTTGGGTCTTGGAGTCACTTCCCCCTTCTGGCGGGTTTGAAGCCTGCCCCCCGGAAAGGTCTTCTGGAGTGTTGGTTCCTGCCCCGGTCTCGGAACTGTTGTCTGTCATGTGATCTGTCGCCTCCCATGTAATTGGAGCGGTGCGGGAAGGACCCCCTGGGTCCTGGGCCAGGCCGAAAGGGCTGTTGAACTGGATACGGGGAGTACCTCCGCTCTTGGCGGCGGTAAGCCGACGGCAACACCTTCCTCTTGTCCTTGTCCTCCACGAGGACAGGCTCCAGGGCTGCTCCAAAAAGATTCGGTGCCTTATAGGGAGCTGAGGCCAGCTTCCATTTAGCTTTCAGATCCGCTTTCCAGGGTTTGAGCCAGAACAGCCTCCTAGTCGTGACAGTGGAGGCTAGGGCCCTTGACGCGAACTTTGCCGAATTCAGGGAGGCATCAGAGGCGTACTCGGTGGCCGCAATGATCTTGCTGATATCCTGTTGCAGCCTGGTGTCTTCTGGAGGAAGCCTTTCTTGCATCTGGCGTAGCCAAATGAGAGCCGCTCTATTGAAGAAGGAGGTGGCTGTGGCTGTTCTGATTGCCCAGGCCACAGCCTGGTGTGTCTTACGGAAGGCCCACTCGGTCCTCTTCTCCTCCGCTTTGAGCCCGTCCAGTGCCTCTGTGGAAACTGGCGATGGGGATGAGAGTGCTGCGACCGGCTGGTCCACCGTCGGGAGAAGTAACAGATCCTCCAGCTCCGGGGCTGAGCAGTAGAGTTTCTTGTCCAGGCTGCTCGGTGTAGTTTGGGAAGCCGGTTGCCCCCAGGCGTTTTGGATGACTTCAGAAAACAGCTGTGGACAGGGGATGCTGTCCTTTTCCTGTTTGGATGACTTGAAGAGGGCGTCGTGGGGCCCCGCTGCAGGAGGTGGAGCCGGGTTCACGTCCCCTGGCATCCCCAGGTTAGTCGTGAGTCGTGCCTTGTGCAGGAGCGACCTAAACAGTGCCGGTCGGAACAGCCCGGTGAAAGCGGGAGTGTCTGGGTTTAGGCCTTCGTCCTCCGAGAACTCGATGTCCTCTGGGGCGTCCTCTGCCTGATCTGATTCCTCGGATGAGGACTCCCGCGCTAGGGGGGCAGGAGTCTTGTTCTGGACTCGATGATGGTGAGACCCCTGGGCCTGTGCTGGTGGCATCGCCTGTTGCCAGCTGGCGGCTAAGAAGGATGAGAGAGCTGTGGAGAACATGGCTTGAAAGTCCATTTGAGGTGGCGGGGCCCCTTGTGTTTCAGCGCCCGGTGCAGGGCTGCGTGATGGGGCCGCAGGTGAGAAAGGAGTTGCCTCACTCCGGGCCGGGGCGGGGGATCCGTCCCTCTGGGGCCCCTTCTCCGCCAATACTGGGGTCGCCGGGGTCTGTATTAAGTCAGTCCAGGTGGCCATTGCTGAGTCTGACTCCCTGGGCGTGGGTGGAGCAGTGCTTTCTGGTCTTGGCCCGCTGTTGGGTGACATAGCCAGCGCCTTTTGTGCCTTGGCGCACTGCCTCTCGAGCGCCTGGTGGCGTCTTTGGGCGTCCCTGTCTTGGAAGGCCAGCCCCGTCCCCGATTTGGACCTGTGGCTGGACGCATCGGGTCGCTTCCGGGCACTTTTTTTGGATGATTTGCCCCCCTTGCGGGGTGGGCTCAATTCCAGGTCCGGGTCCGATGAGAAGGGGGAGTCAGACATGGTGATTGCAGGGATCAGGGCCACCCCTCTCCTCTCGTGTGGCTCTGAGGAGGCTCGTTCACTCTGCCCCGCCGGGGGAGATAAGAGCAGCTGAGAGCCCGAGGGTCTCACCAGCTGACTCCTATTGCAACAGGCACCGCACTTGGGAGATGGCTGGCTGAGCCTCTGAGAGGCGACCCAAGATGGCGGCCCGCAAGGTCTTCAAGATGGCGGGTGCCACGTGGTGCGGGGTTGGTGCCTGTTGGGGGCAACGGACTTATGCTGGAGGCCCGAGGGTCCAGCCAGCTGCCGCGCTTGCAACCCGCTTGAAATGAGGCCCTCGTTGCTGGGGGGGGCTCTGTAGCGTAGCGGCGGCTGGCAGGGCTAGCCGGGCGAACCGCGGCTGCACGCTGCTCTCCGGAGCGATCGGCTCTAATCCTAGCCGATCGCTCTCCTCTTCGCCCCACGCGGTGGCTGCAGACTGCTCCTGGGGCTTGGAGCACTTTTAAATCTGGCGCTGGCTGCGGCGCGCGAGCGGAGGCTTGCTGTGTGGGCGGCTCGGCTTTCCCAGCCCGACGCCCAGCTGATTAGCGCTGCCGCTGTGAGCGGCGATAAGCAAAAAACAAAGAAGCCAAATAAAGAGGCAGAATACTAAAAGAACACCCGGGGAAAAGGAATAATCAAAAATAAAATAAAAGTCCTAAGCGTCCCTGAAGGTAGGGAATGGGAAAAGTAAAAGAAACAGGAGCCAAATACCTTAAGAAATCAGGAGCTCCCGATAAGCACGTCAGCGTTTGCCAAGCAACTGAGCGAAGACTGGGGAATCATGGGAGTGGGGGTGTGGCTAGGCAGAGGGGAAAGGGGAAGTCCTTGTTTTTTAAAATATTTTAACACTCAGTTGTTTGCCAAAGGCTGAAGCATTAACCCATTCCTGGATAGTGGGAGCAGCGCACTGGAAAAGCATAGTCTTCCTCTCTTCTGTTTGGATACAACTGTTATTCAGAAGCATGATGCTTCCAACCCAAAAGTACATGAATTTATCCAATTTCCTTTTGTAGCTATCCAAGCTGGAGATCAACATTTTTATTACAGTAAGCCCTCAATTTAACAAATATCAATTCAGCAGATCTTGGATGCAAGAGATACATTTTTGCTCATCCACCATCCACCATGATATATATCAGCAGTCCCGAACCTTTCTGGCTCGGCAACCTGGCTGGGGAGGGAGGGGGAACTGGGCTGCACAAGCGGCGTGCTGGCGCACATATACACACATCCTTGCGCGAGCGGTGGGATGACACACACACGCAGCTCAGCTTGCGTGAGTGGCGGACCGGCCGGCACGCATGCACGCAATTGCCCACTGGCCCGCCGGCTTGCGCAAGTTGAGCTACATGCACACATTTGCATGCGCTCTGGCCAGCCACTCACACGGCGCAATTCCAAGTAGGCCACGGCCCACTACTAGGTCGTGGCCCATACATATGATATATAGACAGATTTAATGGACATTCTGGCTTAATATTCTATAAACTTGATAAATAAAATAAATGTTAAACTGAAGGTTTATTTATTTATTTATTGAATTTTTATACCGCCCTTCTCCCGAAGGACTCAGGGCGGTGCACAACCACGATAAAACCAACAGTAAATAAAAGTTAAAATTAATTAAAACAAATTAAATAATCTGGTCGAGAACATAATTAAAAACTAAAATTTCCCAATTAAAATTCAATTTTTTTAGGCCAGCCCAGCTTGCTGGAATAAAAACTCCACTATCATGCACTATTCATATTGGTTCTTCAGGGAAGTTCTTAAAAGGCCTATATAGTAATTGGAATCATTTAAAATGTATAGAAACACACTTTTGACCTGACACTATTACATTAATCATTCTCCATCTACCTACTAACAACAGTAGCATTGAATGGTCTCACCAGAACCATTCTCTGAAATCCTACACAATTGTGATGAGGCTGTACTATGGTCTTTAGTTTTATTCTACCTGTAATCAAATCTCTTACAATCCACTCTTTTTTCCTGAGGTTGAGGGGAATTTACTTCCTAAATGGCAGTGCAGAAAATATAATTGCTTGCTTACTACATCTTACTTTGAAGTTTTCCACAACTGTAACAATAGTTCATTATAAATTATGTTTCTTTTTTTTAAAAAAAAGCACATGGTACTGACACAGAAGTCTAGTTGTTGATGTTAATTTAAAAGTTTGGGCCATTAACCTTTTGGATCTTTTCTCTGTTCATTTATTCCTCTAGTTTTGTAAAAGGGAAAAAGAAAAAGAAAGAAAGGCAGGTTGAATAAATTGTTAACTGCCTAGGCTGGAAGCACAAGTTAACTCAATATGCACCAACTGTGACATACTGGGACCTTGTATGATGTGTAAAATAATTCCCAGTTTCCTTTTCAGGTTCTGAAAAAATTCCAAAAGACAGGAATATTTTTCAATGTTTCTAAGATGCAGTTACATTTAATATAAAATATTGTTTTATATTCAAGAGGGAAAAAAAAAACCTCCCACCTAGAATTGGGCGCAGTAGGTGGATGTTTCCAGACTTGTCTAAAAGAGTACTTGTATGTAAAGTGAGTCAAGATGTCAGCCATAGTCACACAATCCAATGTTCCTCCCTCCTGAATGTTGCAGGCATTGCACAACAAAGGGACAAGCCTTCTACTGTTGTGTCCTCCATCCTGACTCATTTTTACATCCTCTCCCTCCTGGGTATCTTCAACAAATTTAACAAGCCCAAACAACCTGCCTGATCCCAACCAACAGTACCCACATCACATCGCTACTCTTTAGCTTATTAGTTTATAGATAGGTTGTAAGTCGTGCCCGTCGTTAAGTGGGTCATTTTATGGGACTATGTCTGATTTTATAACCTTTCTGTGGTAGTTGTAAAGCAAACACATCGTTGTTAAGTGAACGCATTGTTTGCAATAGGTAATTTTTGCTGGAAACCAGAAGTAAATGCTGGTTTCCAACAAAAAAAAGTCATAAATTATGGTCATGTAACCGTGGGATGCTGCAAACAGCTGTTAAGTGTGGGCTGGTTACTAGCAAGAACCCAAAATGGGATCAGATGACTGCAATCTAAGAAATGCAAAACTGTTGTGCTCTGCCAGCAGCCTGCGGAGCTGGCAGCAGAGTCAGACAGTGAGGAGTCTGGGGAGGAACATGGGCCAGTCCTGGAGTCTGGGGAAGGCTCGGATGAGGGCTCTGCGTTGGAAGCAGAGAAGAGACCATCTGGGAGGTACATGCTGCCTTCGGAGTCGGACCTCAGCGAGGGAGAGGAACAGGGACAGCTTGTTCCCAGTGCACTCATGCACAGAATTGCCAGAAGGCAATAACAGTTAAAACAAAAGGGACAACTCAGAGGTAGGGCTTGGAGATGATTGGCCCCTCCCATAAGCCTTAAAAGAGGAGCAAAGGCATGTGGGCCTTTGCAGGAAGCAATGTTGTTAATTCTGTGCAGTTTAAAGTCTGAAGCTCTGTTTGATTCTGGACTCCGTGTGGCTTTGCCAATTAGGTCTTTGGCAGCGTGTCAAGGGAGATAAAGGTGGGTGATTATCAGCCTTATCCCGAAGGACTCTTTACAACTATTTGGGACTCATCTGTGAATGAACAGAATTCACAGCTGTTAAAATAAAACAGGTTTTTGGGACTACTCGTGTGTTTTACTCACTCAGAAAACCTAGGTCAGAACACAAAACCAGGAAGGTTTGTAGTGTCTGAATTCTTTGTGCCATTAGATTGGTTTTCACTTGTCCAACAACAAAGTACATGGTGGCAACAAACTGCATTGAGAAGGGAAGAGGATTCCCATTAATGACTTTTCGTTGTATATTGTAACAAATTTATTTCAACATGGAAACTGAATTCTTCAGGTGTGTTACAGAAACCACAAGGCTTTTCAACATTTCTAGTATCCACATATTAATGAAACGTAACTCATTCTTTCTTTGGAGAAGGAGAGACAAAGGCCCCCGTTTCTCGTACACAAGTAAAAGAATTAGATTTGATCTTATTTCAGGATCAAAAACAGGAACTTACTTGCCTTATACTATGAAATAATGTCGGCACAAGCAACATTCTACAGGGGTTTCCCCTCCTTATTGGATCATTCCCTTCAGAGGTTTAACGTTTTAATTGTTGTTTTACCAAGCTCTGTAATTATTTTTAATCAGCTGAGGGGGGAAAAATATGTTAACCCGAATAGTTCCTTTTCAGTGCCATAGATGCTTGCAGCAAAACTGTTCACAAACAGTTCTTCACAAAAATACATAGAATGGCAGTGTGGTACTGTCACTCAGGTTTTTAAGATCTCCCAGTTCAAATCAATCCACAGCCACAAAACTTTCCTGGGTGATTTGGAGCCAGTCAATCTTTCTATCCCAAGAGATAATGTACAAAATGCTGGATTAGGAGAAGATTCTAGTCCCTGTATAAATCCACTGGACACTTCGGGACATTCAAGTCTTTCGACTGAGATGCCTTCACAGCACAGTTGTTATGGCAAAGTACTGGAGGATCGATCCATCTGAGCTCCTAGATGAAAGGCATGTTCTGACCTAGGCTTTCTTAGAAAGCATGAAGCAAAGTCTTAATCCCGGTAAAACCTCTTTTATTAACACGACTGTGAATTCCGTTCATTCAGTCAACAAGGCTTTGGCAAACAGTCTTTCAGAGGAATGTTTATCAACCCCCACCTTATCTCACTTGGAATGCTGCCAGAAAACCAATTTCCAAATGCAGAGCAAGGCCAAACTTGGCACCGAATCTATTAGAGTCACAAACATAACTTTCCAATCTTGAAACGAGATGAACTAATTGCTTCCTGCAAAAGCCCACATCCCGTTCACTCCTCTTTTATGTCCTATGGGTGGGGCCAATCATCTCCAAGGTATGGCCTTACTCTCAAGTCTACCCTGTTTTCTTAATTGTTGTCTTCTGGCAGCTCTGCACATGCACACACTGGGAACGGGCTCCAGCTGTTCCTCTGCCTCGCTGCTGTCTACCTCCCTCTCTGCCTCCGACGCAGAGCCCTCGTCCGAACTTTCCCCAGACCCCAAGACTGGCCCAAGTTCCTCCTCAACCTCCTCACTGTCCAACTCTGCTGCCAACTCTGCTGGCCGCCAGCGGGCCACAACAAGGAATGGTATAAATTTAACATATAAATAACAATTATTTGGCTATAGCTAAGCTTCTGTTTGTTGAAGATACGGAATTTGAGTGCAAGGCCATGACTCACCATAAGCGTAGACTGTTAAAGGAAATTCTGTTCTCTTTGGTTGTAAAGTTTTGATGCACAAATTCCCTCCCAAGTTCACAAAGGAAGTGCCCAAAGGTATCACAGATCAAGCAAGAAAGTTCATGCTATCAAGCAATGGTAGATTTTGGACCTAATGCAGGGTTGTCAAATTTATGGCCCATGGGCCGGATGCGTCACACGCTGGCCACGCCCAGTTTAGCGAAGGGGTAAAGTTGTGATATGTCACGTGACGATGCCATGACGACGCGAATTTGACAACCTTGATCTAACGCTACTGATTAAATACCTCCCCCCTCTCTCTGATTGATTTAGTCAGTAACACTAAGTCCAATATTGCTTGATAGCATGAACTTTCTTGCTTGATCTGTGATACCTTTGGGTACTTCCTTTGTGAACTTGGAAATTTTGCAGAAGAACTGTGTGTGTGTGTGACTGTTTATGTGTGTGTGAGAGAGACAGACACACACACACACACACACACACACAGAGAGAGAGAGAGAGAGAGAGAGAGAGAGAGAGAGAGAGAGAGTGAGAGAGAGAGAGAGACGGAAAGAGAGAATTTGAAACTTGATGATCTGCGCTTCGTAGCCATTACAACCTCATTGCATAATTCAATGATTGGAAGATCTGCCACCTGAGAATATCTGGAATGTGCTGACTGGTAACCTCGTCAGCCCATCTTGACATGAGTATATAACAATTCATATTGCTGCTAGTTATAATGACAAGTAAATGTCAATCTGCACAAAAATCAACAATGAGACAAGTACATACCGATACTGAAACTATGAAGACGTCTTCCTGACATTTTGGTGAACCATCACTAATCCAAGGTAACAGCCTAGTGGGCCACATCTCTTAGGAAATGTAAGTAAGTTTTCTATACTGTATGCCAAGGCCCATTTCACTCATGCTATGGAACTGTGTGTGCATTATAAACACAGTGGCAGATACTAATTGCTTAGAAGGCTCATTCAAGTGTTTATGGTAATAGACTTTATCTAGTATGGGAGCTACTTATTTAGAAGACCATTTTCAATCAATGTCAATGATATCTACAGGGCAACACAAAGCATTCACAAGAAGAGCATTAAAACAAGTTACTGCACATAAAGCACCTCTTAAAACATTTAAGTAGTTGTGCTCTTTGCTCAGTTGCTTCCAACGCTCTCCTTGACTATCTATCCAAGCATACACCTTTGCTGGCACAACTCACATAGAAAAGTGAGTGTGCACACAAATTTCTGGAAAATCTTGTCAATTTTCTGGAAATCTCATATGATTACACTGGCTGATTAATTTATGGGTTAAGGAGATGTCAATTTAAACCACCAAACTTAGATAGAAATCATAAGCAAATTCTTTCTACTGAATTTGGAGAAATGTTCTTTTTATTCACAAATCTTGAATTCTTATAAACACAGGTAGTCCTTGACTTACGACTGGTCGCTTAGCAACCATTTGAAGTTACAAGAGACCCTCCCTAAAATGTATTAAAAATCCGGTTGGGAATTTATAATGTCTCTCCCCTCAGTCACATGATCACAATTTTGGGTGCTTGGCAACTTGGCATTCATGACCATTTAGAGAATCCCATAATTACATGGCTACAATTTATTATGTTTTTGCCAAAAACTGATGTTTTATTTCTGATACACAGCAAAAATAGGGAATAATGGGTTTGCTTAATGATTTGGGGTTCACTTAATGATTCACTTAACAACCACTGCAAAAAGTTTGTAAAGCAGGGATGACCTGCTTTATGATCATTATGACTTACAATTGTAATGGGCATGTTTCATTACAGTCATAAATTGAAGACTTTTTGTTCTTCTACCTAAGGCTTTTCCACTATGATGTTATAGCATTTAAAGCCTTTGACACTTTTAGTACTTTATTAGAAGTTGATGCATTTTATGTGCCCATAATAGAAACCATAACAGCCACTAATTGCTTTTCAAACCCTATTACCAAATTATGTTCAAAATAAAAATTTTCTGAGAAATGTTAGCGTTTATAAAGGTGCGATTTAAAAAGATAAATTGTGTATCATTGAACAAGACAAATGGCGAATGTTAGACTTTCTGTTACAACACACTGATTGTAATCAGGGAGATGTTTATGTTCTTTTTATTAATCAAAGCAAATCTAAGCCGATGTATCACTGGTAGCAATGACTATCAAAAAGTGTAGTTTCATTTAAAGGTTTGAAATTACCTAAATATTGTAAGCTACAATTTGAACTTGAAGGTTCTTTGTATTAGAAGTGCAAGGTTTTATTTTATTTTTTTCTAAAGCAATTTGGAATGAAAGCTAAAGTTGGCATTTGCTCATAAGTCGACCAAAACTTTTTTTATGGCCATGTCATACGTATATATTTGATCAGTCAGAATTTCAAAAATGGTGCAAGCTGCAATCTAAAACTCCTTGAAGGTACTAGGATACGGAAGGGAGCAGATCTCAAAGATCTCAAATCTCAAAGCAGATGAAGAAATAAAAAACAATAAAGCTCTATGCATATAAAAATTAGTTATGTTCACACATCACATTAAGTCAAAAGTTAAGTTGCTTTGCCCTTAACGTGTTTTGCAAATCCAGCTAGCTCTTCTTGCTTAGTCAGTAATAATTTGTTTTTAGAATTCTATGTGAACTGAGCCAATTATGGTTTATACAACAACCAACTAATGCAGTATCCAAAGTAGTCTACATATGTAAACATCCAACATTTAAATTATCATCATTCAAGAGCTTTTTAAACTATACATTGATTAAGGCATTTAAGAAATATATGATTAATTATATAAACCATTGATCTTCAATAAGTGAACTGCAATTGTTAATATATAGATCATTTATTCTCCTTTTCCAGCTATGAAAGCATCCTTTGGATCTCCTAAAAACACACATTTTCCATCTCAAAGATTCTTCCTCACTGAAACTAACCATGAGAAATTAGTTTATTCAATAATAAATAGAGATCAAAATATAAAGATTCCTGCTGGGGGAAAAGTATTATTGAATGTATGAATTAGGAAAATTGCTGTTGGAGTGCTTTGATTGGAATTATTTAATTAGAAATTAATAACAACAGACTACCAAAAAGGAATGGGAAGCCATCTTTAAAATGTATACCGCATGCAGAAACGTTCCGTTTTGCAATAAACCACTGATCATAGATGGACATACGATGTACAACGTATGATCTCAACTATATTTCCTATAGATTCAGAAGCTGATATTTACTGGAAAAGGAACTGTGACTGAGTTGAAAACCTAGGGTGCATTTACAATTCAGTCAACTCACTGTATTACTTCTTGCCATCTTCTTGCAAAGAGGACCTGGGTTATTCTCCATAGTGTAGAAATGGGAGGTGCCAGTCTGGGTATTCCTTGCTCTAGCTCTATGTCCTGAGCTGAAAAGTTCTGAAGATCCGCCTCCCTGGTGACGTCTCTTCAGTTTTTTTCAGCTCAGCACAGCTCATGGTTGCAAAGTTTTAGCTCCTGAGCTTTGAGCCAGTTTAAATAATTTCTTTTTTCCCTGGATTTTCTTTCTTTTTACTTTCTTTTTATTTTGGAAGCTGCTTTCTCCTCGTTGCTTGCAGGTACTGTTTAAAGGGAAGCTCTCCGGTTTTGGATTGAGCGTGGGGGGGGGGGTGGCTGTTGTTCTCCCCTCAATCTCCCTTATCGTGTGGGCGGCTGTGAGGGGCTAGCCGGCTGGCTTTCGCCCCGGTCCCTCCAAAAATTCTTCGGAAGCCTCTCAGGCTTCACAGACAGCCGCGGGAGCCGCGCGCGCCATTTTGAAGGGCCGCGGCCTCCCTTTGATCACCGCTCGTCAGCTGGGAGGCGGAGAGGCATTTTTGGGCCTTATTTGCCGGTTTGAGGCCTTCTCTATCTTGCTGCAGCCGCACCAGCTGGAATTGGCTGGTGGTTTGGAAGAAGGTGCCTTGGCTGAGGAGTGTGGGCCGGGCGCTGGGCCACGCTACTCCCTGGCTGGCAATGGCGGCCTGTAAGTCGCGGCGGCCTTCGTCCCCGCGCATTTTTTGGCGCGAATTAGTCCAGCCGGCTGTGATCCCCTGGCAACCTTTGAATACAGAGCTGGTGTTTTTTTTCTTTCCTTGGGAAGCAGAGGAGAGAGTGGATTTCTGACCAGCGCAACTTTATCTGCGGGTTTGCTTGGCGGCCTGATCTGGTATTGCTTCTGATTATAGAGAGAGCCTTTCTTTGAACTGGGCAGTTGAGGAGCGGCCATTTTGAGACCTGGGAGCCATTTTGTATTTTTGTTTTTGTTTTTTTGTTTTTTGCAGAGTCTTTGGAATTTGGTTTCCTGTGACTGCCATCTGACTTACCATCATGGGGGATGCTGACAGGCAACCATCTTTCTCTGCTGAGGGCTCCTGGTCACCTCTACCTGATAGGGGTAGGGCCTCTAGGCCACGAACTGCCAGCCTTGCTGCAGCCAATAAAATTAAGGCCAAGGCTAGAGCTCGCCCCGGGCGTTCCAAGGCTGAGGAAAAGTCAGCTCAAGTTAGGCACCGTGCTTTGGACAGAGAATTTGCAAAGGCCGCTGCCATTAATATGGCTGCTGATCCCCCTCAAGCCACTGTGCCTGCGCTTCAGCCATCAGTTCAGCCTGTGGAAGATTCTGTCCCTCAGACTGTCCATTCTCCTACCTTGGCTGGGCCATCCAGGGCATGGTCTCCAGAATTGCAGGCCGAGCCCCAGCAATGTCCAGGGCCTTCTGGTACCAACAAACGCCCTGAAGCCACCTATACCCCCACAGCGGCTGGCCTTCGCCAGGATGAAGGGGGGGAGCAGGAGGTTCAGAATTCCATGAAGTCTTGGGTGGAGCAGGCTATTAGGCAGGGCATTGCAGAAGGGATGCAGCTTCAGTCACAGATGTTTGCCCAAATGTATGCCCTTAGACCTGAGGTGGAGTCCCAGGGATATCTTGCCCCTTCTGAGGATTACCTTGGACAGGTCTCTCCTTCCCCTTCTGAACTAGTTGACTATGCAGAAGATTATCTGGAGGAGGGAGAGATTTCGGATGGGGATCAGATCCAACCATCCAGGCCCGCTTTCAAAGGTTTATTTAATCCAGCCCTTTTGAAACCACTTCTGATTAAGGCCAGGGCCACTGCTCGATTGGGTCCTGACCCAGCACTCTCTGGTACCCTGGGTGCTGGAGAGCAGGATGATTATCTTTTCACAGAACAGGCGGTGGAGGCAGATACTATTCCTATCCCGGGAATGTTTCTGGACATGATCCGTAGACAGTGGGCGACTCCAGCTCTTCCCTCCAGGGCCTCAGGGCTGGACAACCAGTTGTTTACGGTGGATGCGGACATGATCAACTTGCTGGAGGTTCCAAAGGTGGACACTCCGGTGGCGGCTCTCACCTCTTCTTCTGTTTTACCACCTGATGCAGAGGACGCCTTAAAGGCAGAAGATAGGCGAGAGGAGACGGCACTTCGTCGTGCGCACCAGGCGGACGCCTGGGCTATAAGAGCTTCCTCGGCAGCATCCTTTCTCACCAGAGCGTCGGTCAGATGGCTTCGCCAGCTACAAGGCCATTTGGCACCAGATGATGTTCGGGCCCACCAAGACCTTTCTAAGATTCTGGCTGCAGCTGAATACACGGCGGACGCTACCTTAGCAGCTGCCAGGTTCTCTGCCAGGGCCATGGCTTCGTCTGTCACCGCTAGACGTATGCTATGGCTACGCCACTGGCGTATGGACGGGAAGAACAAGTGGAAGTTGGCTTCCGCTCCCTTTGAAGGGGGGTTTCTTTTTGGACAAGCTTTAGATCCCCTACTTATCGAGACTAGGGATAAAAGGAAGGTACTCCCGTCCCAGAGCAGGCGAACGGATTTCCGTTCATCCCCTTACTATAGGCGGCCCTCCTTCCGCCAGGGGGGAGCTGGGCCAAGCTTTCCCCGTCAGCAACGGCCCTTTCACTCCTCCAGACCTAATTATCAGGCAGATAGATCAGCCTTTCCCCGGGGTCGCCAACAGTCATCCAACAAGCCCTTTAGGGGCTCCGGTGGCAGAGGGGCCAGGAGATCTAAGTGACTATCCGTCACTGGATCCTCTTGGGGGCAGGCTCGGCCTGTTTGCAGACCGCTGGGACGACCTCACTACAGACAATTGGGTGAGGGAGACAGTAAGAGCAGGGCTCTCCCTCGAATTCCTTTCATCCCCTCCGAGGCGTTTCCTCCACTGCCCCGTTTCTGGAGACCCGCTCAGGCGGGAACTCATGGAATCGGCTATCCAGCATTTGCTGGATATCCGGGCCATCCAGCCGGTTCCACGGGGGCAGTGGGGGCGAGGGTTCTATTCCATCCTATTTGTCATCCCAAAGGCCTCGGGAGGGTGGAGGGCAATTCTAAATTTGAAGGGCCTCAACGAGTTTATCGTTTACAGGAGGTTCAAAATGCACTCCCTGCATTCCATTTTAGCCGGAATCAGGGAGGGAGACTTCCTAGCCTCCATAGATTTGACCGAAGCCTACCTCCACATCCCAATTCGGCCGGAGCATCGTCAATACCTGAGGTTTTGCTATTCAGGCCGTCACTTTCAATATCTTGCCCTGCCGTTCGGGCTGGCCTCCGCCCCCCGGACGTTTACCAAGATTCTCTCTGCCTTGGCGGCGTATCTCAGGTCTCTTCCCATCAGAATTCAGTGTTACCTCGACGATCTGCTCATTCAAGGGTCCTCCCAGCGGCGAGCGGAACAGGACTTGGCCACGACAATACAGGTATTGAGGGACCACGGGTTCTCGGTGAATCTGGCAAAGTGTCATCTCGTACCGTCTACAAGGTTAGTTCACCTGGGGGCCCTGATAGACACGATAGCGGGACAGGTCTTCTTGTCCCCGGACAGACAGGACAGTATCAGGGCGCTGATTCAGTCCATTCAGGGATCCCAGACAGTTCAGGTAGCCCAGCTATCCCAATTGTTGGGGAAAATGATTTCTTGTATGAACATGTTCCCTGGGCCAGGTTCCATGCGAGACCACTACAGTGGTTCTTGCTCCCCTTTCAGAAGGCAGGAACGAGCTCATCCAAGATGAGGGTTCAGGTTCCCCCACGGGTCCTACGATCCCTGACCTGGTGGACGTCGGGGGCCATCCGGAAGGGGTGCTTCTTCAGGGAACCCCGCAGGGTGATAGTAACGTCGGATGCCAGTCTGACGGGCTGGGGGGGCCATTGCGGGTCTCAGGTGGCCCAGGGCCGCTGGTCCTGCCAGGATCTATTCCATCAGATCAATTGGTTGGAGCTCCGGGCTGCCCGTCTGTCTCTTCAGACCTTTCTACCGCAGGTGAGGGGGCAGCATGTGCTCCTTCTCACAGACAATACGACGACGAAAGCCCATATCAACAGGCAAGGGGGAACTCGTTCCGGGCCTCTAATGCGAGAGGCGGAGACCCTCTGTCTTTGGGCAGAGACTCACCTTTTGTCCCTGACAGCGGACTACATCGCAGGGACGGACAACGTAGAAGCCGACTGGCTGAGCCGAGCCATTGTGGATCCCTCGGAGTGGAGGCTCCATCCCAACTTGTTTGCGGAGATAGTCGACCGGTTCAGCCGCCCGGTAGTGGACCTCTTCGCCTCCCCAGCGAACGCACAACTCCACCTTTTCTTCTCCCGGTTTCCTGCCCCGGGAGCGGCGGGGGTGGATGCTCTGCGGACCCCGTGGCCCAGGGGCCTCCTTTACGCATTCCCTCCCCTACCCCTGGTCCCGGCCGTCATTCGGAAGTTGATACTGGAGGGGGCGGAACTGGTTTTAGTGGCTCCTTATTGGCCCAGACGCCCTTGGTTCGCCGACCTGGTCGACCTGTCGGTCGCCACTCCCTGGCGGATTCCCCCGGACAGAGTCGCGCTCAGCCAGGGCCCGGTTCAGCATCCGGACCCACAGAGACTGCAGTTAGCCGCTTGGAGGTTGAGCGGGGCCTCTTGAGACGGGAGAACTTTCCGACCAGGGTCATCAGGACTATGCAGGCGGCCAGGCGGCCCTCCACCACGCGAATATATGAGGCAACGTGGAACAGGTTTGCCGGGTGGTGTGCCTCCAGACAGTTGAGCCCGACTTCAGCATCGGTGGTGGAGGTGCTGGAGTTCCTGCAGGACGGGTTGGACATGGGACTTTCCACTAACACTCTACGGCGACAGGTGGCTGCGCTAGGCACTGTCTTGACATTTGGGAGGTGGGGCTCCCTTGCTAACCATCCGAGGGTAAAGATCTTTCTGCGTGGGGCGACTAATTTAAGACCGCCGCCCCTTCACCGTTATCCCACTTGGGATCTCGCTAAGGTTCTTCAGGCTTTGACTAAGACACCTTTCGAACCGTTGAGGGAGACTAGTCTCCGTCTCCTTTCGTGTAAGGTTGCTTTCCTTGTGGCCGTCACGTCTGCCCGACGGATCTCAGAGTTGGCGGCTTTATCGGTGCGGAAAGACCTCTGTATTTTTCATCCCAACAGGGTGGTTCTGCGGCTGGACCCTGCCTTCCTTCCTAAGGTCAACTCATTGTTCCACCGAGCACAGGAGTTGATCCTGCCAGACTTCTGTCCTCAGCCTCGGCACGCCTTGGAGCAGAGCTGGCACACCTTGGATGTGAAGAGGGCCCTCCGTATTTACATTTTTAGAACCTCTTCTTTCCGGAAGACGGAGGCTCTCTTTGTCTCTTTTCAGCCGTCGACTCTTGGCCACAGGGTGACCTCCTCCACGGTGGGACGCTGGATTAGGACGTGCATCTCATCTGCATATGAGCTTCAGGCTCTCCCGGTGCCTTCAGGGATAATGGCCCACTCCACCCGCAGTGCTGCCACGACTGCGGCCTGGTCTACTCAGGCGTCAGTGGAAGACATTTGTAGGGCGGCCACATGGACTTCTCCCACTCCCTTCATCCGTCACTATAGACTTGACTCCTTCGCTTCGGCGGAGGCGGCCTTTGGGAGAAGGGTTCTGCAGCGGGTTCATGAAGATCCGGGGTCGTCGGCCCAGGACAGCTCCCTCCCTTAGGGCTGGTCAGTCTTTGGTATATCCCAGACTGGCACCTCCCATTTCTACACTATGGAGAAGGGACGTTGGTCTTACCGTGATACGTTCCTTCTCGTAGTGTAAAATGGGAGGTGCCAGCCCCACCCTGCTTGAGGCTGCCTGGACCGGCTCCCTTGGTGGAGCATGTTGTTTCTATCTTTCAGTCTGCGTACATTGGCTTGAACTGCGTACCATTCGCTTTCGCTTCGCTGGCAAAACTGAAGAGACGTCACCAGGGAGGCGGATCTTCAGAACTTTTCAGCTCAGGACATAGAGCTAGAGCAAGGAATACCCAGACTGGCACCTCCCATTTTACACTACGAGAAGGAACGTATCACGGTAAGACCAACGTCCCATCTGGGCTCTTAATGAAAAAGGAGAAAAGCTTTCAGTGATAAGGGTGCTAGTTCACTTAAAACAAGCCACAAACTATGGACATTAAGACAGTTTAGAACACAAACTGGCGGCCCACGGGCCGGATGCGTTGCACGCAGGCCACGCCCACCCCAGTTCCGCAAAGGGGAAAAATGTTGCGATGTCACATGACAGCAATGTGACACTGTGAGTTTGATACCCGTGGTTTAGAATATATAATGGTGGATATGTTAAGTCTTTCATACTAGCCAATGGAAAATCAGAAAAAGAAGAAATGGAACTTAGTTTAGTGTAACGGTGTATGATCGGTACATGTAAAATCCAAGCCTCAGCCCCTGATCTCTGGAGATAAAGCTGAGCTATAAAACTATCTGAATCGAGATTATTCCACAAGACTTCAATCTGGTCCCTTCAAATGGCTTAGACTGAAATCCTCATAATTGCCTGAAAGCATGGCCACTGCAAACAGCAATCAAGCACTGTTCCAAGTTCCTTGGAAATAACTCCAACTTACAGCTTTCTCTCTTTCCAGCTGCCAATTACTCAGGTTGAGACCTCCAGAGAGTGGAAAGAAATAATCCCTCCAGCTTTGTTTAGCTCCAGTTCTGCCATCTGCTGAATTACTGAAATATGAAAGTCTCTGAAAAAAAGAAGCTATCAAAATGGTTCAACCATATCTGAAAGGAGTGCTGTCGGTATGGTTCCACTGTTATAATGGAGTTTTCTAGACCACAGTTTTTCAAACGTTTTCAGGCTGCAGAATCTGAAGTTTTGGTGTATTCGGGTCTTTTCCCATGATTGAGAGTATCTTGGTGACATTTCAACGGGGTCCCACTCGTCATCTTCAGGCTGGTGCCTTTGGCTTCGTGCCCGTGCGAGCAAAGCGTGAACCGAGCTGCCGTCTCTCTATAAATACTGGTGGGGAGGTGTGGGGTGCTGGCTTTGTTGCTGTGAACGGGTTGGTTGCCTGTGTTGTTACATCTTGATTGGTTGATGGAGTTGATGTTTTCAGATTAGTCGACTGTTTCGTAACATCCTGTGTGGGTGAGGTCCTTGATGTGTGCCCATTAGTCTTTTGTGTTTTAACAACCTGGGTAATGGGCTGTGTGTTAACATCCTGAGTTCTAATGTTGTAATATCATGAGTTTTTTGATGTAATGTCCTGAGCACATGACTGTGATGCCACATCCTAGGCTTTGGTTTGGCTCCGAGTTTGAGGTCTTGCCATGTGTTCATGGCGTGTCTCAGTTTGCTTTGTGTGGGAATCGGAGGGGGGTGCAGCAGCTGGTGATGCCGCCATGGTCTGGCTTCTGGATGGTGGTTGTATTTTGTCTATGGGATGGGTTTGGGTTTGAATCTGATGAGGATGATTAGTGGTGGTGTCATGTGTTATTTTGGGTCCGGTAGATCACTTTGGGAAGCACAGGGTCCAGCTTTGGTGGGTATCTGAAGTGAATAGCTAGAAACAGTCTTCTGATTTGGTGAACTTCTGATGTGCCAGGACTACAGTACACTTCTAAAAGGAGAAGCTTAGGATTCTGGGAATTGCAGTTTTAACATGTACAGAGAGCACTGTGTTGAGAAAGTTAGGGTAAAATTATGATTCTCTGAATGGGCTTCAACAAGACATTCAAGTTGATTTCATAAAACCATTTGGAACACAATATGTCTGCAATGTATATGTCCTTCCTTCCTTCCTTCCTTCCTTCCTTCCTCCCTCCCTCCCTCCCTCCCCTTTTTGGATAGCTAATGTTCTCGGATTCTAATATTTTATTACATTATCAAAATATAAAATACAGAAGTAAAAAAGAAAAATGAAAATATGGGGAAAATCCGTGGTTTCGGGGTGGAGTACCATCAGTACGCTGACGACACCCAGCTGTACATCTCCACCCCAGACCACCCCAACGATGCCCTTGAAGTGATGTCCCGGTGCCTGGAGGCCGTATGGATCTGGATGGGGAGAAACAGGCTCAGGCTCAACCCATCCAAGACCGAGTGGCTGTGGTTTCCGACGTCCCGATATAGTCAGCTGGTGCCATCACTGACTATTGGGGGCGAATCATTGGCCCCCACGGAGAGGGCTCGCAACTTGGGGGTCCTCCTGGATTCACGGCTGTCTTTAGAAGAGCACTTGACGGCCGTGACCGGGAGGATTTTTTATCAGGTTCGCCTGATCCGCCAGTTGCGTCCCTTTCTGGATCGGGACTCGTTACGCACGGTCACTCATGCCCTCATCACCTCCCGTCTGGACTATTGTAACGCTCTCTACATGAGGCTCCCCTTGAGGAACACTCAGAGGCTCCAACTGGTGCAGAGTGCGGCCACGCGGGTGGTGATGGGAGCGACGTGGCGCTCCCATGTAACGCCTCTCCTGCACGAGCTGCACTGGCTCCCGGTGGTCTTCCTAGTGCGCTTCAAGGTTTTGGTTATCACCTTTAGAGCGCTCCATGGCTTAGGACCTGGTTATTTACGGGACCGCCTGCTACCACCAATAGCCTCTCACCGACCAGTACGCTCCCATAGAGAGGGGTTCCTCCAGGTGCCGTCGGCCAAACAATGTCAACTGGCGGCCCCCAGGGGGAGAGCCTTCTCTGTGGGGGCATCTACTATCTGGAACGAGCTCCCCCCGGAGATATGGAGGATCCCAGATTTGCGTACCTTCCGTCGCGCGCTTAAGACGTTCCTATTTCATCAAGCTGGCCTGACCTAAATTTTCCTCTTTTAAATGGGAATTTTAAATTTGGTTTTAAATTATTGGGGTTTTAAAAATGGTTCAGCCAAATTTATTTAATCGGTTTTATCTCTATTTTAAATTTTGTATTTACATGTTTTATTTTTATGGCTGTTCACCGCCCTGAGTCCTTCGGGAGTAGGGCGGTATACAAATTTAATAAATAAATAAATAAAATAAATAAAATAAGGGAGGAAAAGGGGAAGAGAAAAAAAGTGTAGGATAAGGGAGAAAAGAAAAAGAAATACATTGACTTCTGGCTCCTTTTTACGCAGTAGAATAAGGTAATAACATAAAATGAAAAGTATTTTTCTTTTATATAATAATATATACTAGCCATTTCTATGACAACAAACCTATCTAAGCAGTAAAACCCAAAACTGAAGTTTCTTTTTTTTTCCCCATCTCAAGCACAAAGTTCAAAAGTGGTTTCCAAGTAGAAACAAAGTTAATTGTGTTCTTTTCTTTATTCAAAGCAGTCAATTTTGCCATATCTGCTAACTCTATCAATGTTTGCAGCCATTTGTCCATTTTGGGAATCAAAGTACCCTTCCATTTTTGTAGTTAACTAATGTTCCAATTCTGCTTAAGGCAACTTTCCATATTTGGGTTCACATCTTGATGCTGCATCCATTTGCTCTGTTATATATTCTATTGAGCAAAACAAGACTCCTTCCTTTTACTGGAAGGAGTAAAACTGAAGGAAGGATGGTTCCAATGATAAAAGGATGTGCAGGACAGGTGTACGTGGGAAATAAAACTTTGGAACATACTGGCAGCACTTCCAAGTATAACTATAATTCTTTCCTTAAAAAGTGTAATTTGGATGATGCAGGGAGAGAAAAAAATAGGAATATTTGATGGCCAAAGTGGTGCACATACATACTCGTAACAACAAATGCTGTTTCAAGAACTGTAGGGCTGGTTTATACGTTGTTACTTTCTAATGCAAATCCTGCAATCCAACTTCAAATATATGCTAAGGATTTTGTAGCCCTCAGAATAGACAAAATTGGGAAAATTAAAAAGAAAGTGTCCGAAACATATATTCTGCTTTTTTGAGACCAAATAATTTCAAGTAGCACATCAAAAAGCAACCACCACAGCTTATGTCACCCACCAAATTCTAGTTAGTCGCACAATCTGCCAAGTTAAGTCATTTCAAGAGCCTTGATAGTACAGGGGTTTAGTGCACCCTGTTATTAACACAGCTGCCTGCAATTTTTGCTGGTTCGAATCTCTCCAAGGCTCAAGGTTGACTCAGCCTTCCATCCTTTCTAAGGTAGGTGAAATGAGGACCCAGTTTGTGGGGGCAATAAGCTGACTTTGTATAAAATATACAAAAAGAATGAAGACTATTGCTTAACGCATTGTAAGCTGCCCTGAGTCTCCGGAGAAGGGCGGCATATAAATCAAATTAAAAAAAATAAATAAAATAAATAAACTTTGGGCCTGGAGGTACCTGCAGGATTTAAACCTGAAGTGCCCACGGCTCTTGTCGAAGTTTTAAACTTACTAAAATCATTTCAGAGAATCCAACTGTCCAAGGAAACCTTGATACAAAAGGGTCAAGGGAAGTACAGCAGAATGAACAATGTGTCAAGCTAGTTAATGCACCATTCTATAAAATTATCAGAGAAGAAAAAAGCTCGTATTTTTCTTGCTCCGTTCTCCATCCTTTTCAAAGAGAACTGAAATTGGTTTTTTTTTTTTTTTTCCTCATAGCCATGAAATTCTATGAACCAAATTCAAAGAAAATGCCTCTGGGGTTGGCAATGGAGAAGGGCATCAAAGGTCATCCCAACAGGAGTGTGACTGTTCTGTGAAAGCACAGAAAATTAAGAACTATGTACTTCCTTACCCATTTACTACATTCATTAAAAGTCAATTCTACTACTGAAATTTTGGCGTGCTATCCACAACAACAATGGAGTCTCCGTCATGTGGAAGATATCATCTCTGGGGGAACATGGAAGGATTGGGATATTTAATTAAGGACCTCAAGAAATAATTGTACCGTATAAATAACTCAAAATATACTGCAATTGATAACACGTATACACCATTATAGGGATGCGGTGGCTCAGTGGCTAAGACGCTGAACTTGTAGATCAGAAAGGTCGGCAGTTCAACGGTTTGAATCCCTAGTGCCGCGTAACGGGGTGAGCTCCCGTTACTTGTCTCAGCTTCTGTCAACCTAGCAGTTCGAAAGCATGTAAAAAAAAAATGCAAGTAGAAAAATAGGGACCACCTTTGGTGGGAAGCTAACAGCATTCTGTGCGCCCTCCATAACAATCCCAGTATCTTGTGTGGCCCCTTGGGAAAATTAATTGCCTTTCTCTGGTATATAGGATTAAAAATGTTTTGCCAATTTGAAGGTGTGCCTAGCTTCTAAGATGGTATTTACATTTGCCTTGGGTACTTTCAAAACAGGGACGCGATGGTCCGGGCTAAGACGCTGAGCTTGTAGATCAGAAAAGTCAGTAGTTCAGTGGTTCAAATCCCTAGTGCCGCATAATGGGGTGAGCTCCCATTACTTGTCCCAGCTTCTGCCAACCTAGGAGTTCGAAAACACATAAAAATGCAAGTAGAAAAATAGGGACTTTGGTGGGAAGGTGACAGCGTTCCATGCGCCTTTGGCATTTAGTCATGCCGGCCACATGACCACGGAGACGTCTTCAGACAGCGCTGGCTCTTCGGCTTTGAAACAGAGATGAGCACCACCCCCTAGAGTCAGGAACGACTAGCACATATGTGTGAGGGGAACCTTTACCTTTATACACCATTATAGGAGTGAGTAAGTGAAGGGACATATCAGCAACAATAAACAGCAACTTTTGCAATCTTAGTTTTTTTTGTAGCTCCAGATTTCTCGCAAAAAGTTAATCCCATCTCTTTAGATTTTGTTAGGCCAAAAGACAGAATCTATTTATCACTAAAGCCCAGCCATATCTCTCCACTGTAATTCTTGTGATCTCACTCTTTGTTCTTACTTTCCACCATCAGCTGTTGTAGAAGGAAGGTGTAATAGTACAAAGAACCAATAGTATAAAGTAACTTTGCTTAGCAATAACACAAAGAACCGAAGGTAGGTGAAGGATGATTTCATTTGCAGTTGGATGAAAGATACATGACAATGGAAAGGTTAGGTATTTTAGGGGGAGAAAAGATTACCGTCATCACCAGTCTCAAATTGGCAGCAGAAGTCAAATTCTTGTTTACAGAAATCTTATGTCTAGAACTGGAAATGAAACAGAAAACGTAACAATAAAAGCCCTACAGACACACAATCAGCTCCAGAAGAAAAGCAATGCAAAACAACGGATTTTAAAGATTGCTCTAATATCTCACATTCAAGCTAAGTCTATCTACTGGAAATTGCCATGGTGTTGCAACCAATAACTCCAAAAAAAAAAAAAAAAGCGAGAAGAAAATCCATCAGAAAATCTATGAGCCACAAAAGCAACCCCAGGGGGAAAAAGGCATTTGGTTTTTAAGGAGATAAAGTATGTTGTTTACTTCTTTACAATAGAAGTATAGCTTCTGGATGCTGAGCTTGTCGATCAGACAGGTCGGCAGTTCGAATACCTAGTATAGGTCTCCTGAGTGAGCAAGGGGTTTTGACTAGATGACCTCCAAGGTCCCTTCCAACTCTGTTACCCTTACAATCTTGGTCAGATCTAAGGGGCCATTTGATCAACTCTAAGGAAACACAGTTCAAACTGCAATATTCTTTAAAAGGCATGAACATTATGGTGTTATCTTTTGATTGAATGAAGGCACATTCTCATAGTCTAAGACGGGGTGGGCAATTGTGGCTCTTTTACAATCTGTGGACTTCAACTCCCAGAATTCCTGAGACAGCCGTCTCAGGAATTCTGGGAGTTGAAGTCCACAGATTGTAAAAGAGCCACAATTGCCCACCCCTGGTCTAAGATGTTCCCTACTAGCCAACATGGAGATCTTCCATGCCTCTGATGACAGACAGAAAACCTTGTTTGTTCCAAGAGAGAGATGAGCCATGACAGCTCCTCTTTTTCCTTCTTCCTGGTCTTCAACCTATGCACAAGCTAGCCCTTTGTTACAATTCCTTTGCCCATTCATCTGACCGCAACTATTGTTTACTGGATTATTCATAAACCCTCTGCGTGAACGGCCATTCGACTGCTATTGAATGGCACAGCTGCTTCTGGAGGCTGAGGCTTATCCATTGCAGTAGGGCCAAACTCTGGCCAATAACTTAGCTTTGTGAAAGAAACAATGCCAAACTAGATCTTGGATTTCACACCAAAAAAAAAAAAAAATCTGCTTTTACATATGCCAAGGAGTCATGATGAAGGAAACATCAAAATATACTGGATATTAAATTAACTAAATTAGGGGACTGGAGGCTAAAACACACAAAGAACGGTTGCTGGAATTGGGTATGTCCAGTTTAATGAAAAAGACTAGCAGTGCTCCAGTATCTAAGGCGTTGCCACAAACAAGATGGGGGTCAACCTATTCTCTAAAGGGCCTGAGGACAGGACATGAAGCAATGGAGGGAAACTAATCAAGGAGAGATCCAGTGGTGGGATTCAGCCAGTTTGCACCACTTCGGGAGAACCAGTTGTTAACTTTCTGAGCAGTTTGGCAAAGTGGTTGTTGGAAGAAATCATTAGGGCAGAGAACCGGTTATTAAATTACTTGAATCCCACCACTGGAGAGCTCCAACATAGAACTACAGAGAAATTTCCTGGCAGTGAGGACAATTACTTAGTGGATTCTCCAGAAGTCGTGGATGCACCAACAGTGGAAGATTTTAAGGAGAGATTGGACAACCATTTGTGTGAAATGGTGTAGGGCCATGATGGCGAACCTATGGCACGCGTGCCCAAAGTGGCACACGAAGCCATGTCGCCTGGCATGTGCGGCCTTGCCTGTTTGTCTTCTGGGTTTCTGGCATGAATGCGTGCGCAATGATCAAATGTCCTTCGCACGCCCGGCAGTGCCGAAAACCAGCCTGCACATGCGCACAGGCCAGCTGATTATCGGGCGCGCATGCGTGCTAGAAGCTGGAAGTTCGGCTTTTCTGGAGTGCGGCCCTGATGAGCGCGTGTGACGTTTCCGCACGATTTTTTCAGCACTCGGTGCCGAAAAGGTTCGCCATCACTGGTATAGGGTTTTGTGTCTGAGCAGGAGGTTGGACTAGAAATCCTTCAAGGTCCCTTCCAACTCTATTATTCTGTTAAATGGACTGTATTTTCACAAGACTCCAAACCAACGAATGACCCCAAACAAACAATGATCAACATTTATCATGTTTAACATGCTATGTACATATAATAAATGCCGGTGCAACTAGCCTACATTGAAATATGTTATTGGGGGGGGGGATTTAAAGGAGGGTTAGGGTTTGGTGGAAGCACTGGTGGAACTGCAGGCTCCTCTCTTCAAAAGCATTTCCAAAGCGGAAATACATTGATTTCGTCCTACTCCTAAAAGAATGCTGTGTACATTGGAGACAGGGAGATAAAAGGTTTTATACACATGTAGAGATAATAATATTGGGTTATGTTGCACTGGTATGTGGGGAATATTTCCTCTGATTTCTGAAAGATTCATGTGTTTACATTTTATTGTTATTATATGTAACCAATTTAATTGAGCAGCAGCAGAGGTAACTGCTGGATTTGGGGAACAGTTTTATTATCAGTCTAGTGTTTTCTACTCCTTCTACTTCATCAGCAATTGACATTTTGCTAGTGGGAGGCTAATTGCTAATCCAAATGGAAATAAACCATAGATCATAGACTGGTAACAAATTGGTATTTAAGCATATGTTGGGCATTCATTTTCTCTGCTCATTTGAAGGACATTCTAATTTATTCTAGCTGTGCGGAAAGGTTTAATCCCCCCAATAAACTTAATCAGTATGTTGCTAATGTTGCAAGTATTAGAATTTCATTCCTGTTGTTATAAAAGCTCAGATGCCGAAGGCAAAAGCCTTTCACAAGTGATCATTCTGAAGAAACAGAAATTTCCAAATGAGTGATTTCAAGCAAAAATGGTATTTGGAATCTCAACAAATATATAGACTCATTGATTGATTGATTTACAGGGCTTGCAGGCTACTCCAATCAGAAGCAGAATCTAATATGGATGTTCACACACACTTATCTTGATGATGGGGGCAAGTGAAATGAAAATCAGAGAAAACTCCAACTACAGATACCAGAGTCTTAATGCCTTGTGTATGGAAACAACCTAGTAATTACATGAGGAATGACTACTCAAACAGGGCTACTGAACTGTTTATTTAGATAGCAAGAGGACCACTGTTCTCAGAATAGAGAATAAAATATCAAGAGAGACAGATAAATAGCATGAGACTATGAGAAAATCAACTAGGCCATCAGTGAATCTGTCCAGAAGAAATTTTGGAACAAATTGAGGTGTTGTTTAGAAGACATGGGAAGTAGAAAAGCAAGAAGTCTCCCTGGGGAAGAAATTTATTATTAGGCTTTCTGCAAAAGTAGGAGCAAAAATAATCAGACCATGCATTTAGGAAAGTTTGTGCCAATTCAGCCTGAGCACAGAAAACAAGGAAATTCTACTGCTGTTTGATAGGACAGCGTTTAAATGAATGCAGGTAGGAAAATTAACTCATATAAAAATTTAATACCTGATCTACAAGAAAGCAATCATATAGCCTTCTTATAAAGTGGCAGCAATCTGAAAACATTACCCTGTTTCCCCAAAAATAAGACCTCCCCGGATAATAGGCCCAATCGGGCTTTTGAGCGCATGTGCTAAAATAAGCCTTCCCTGAAAATATTTAAATGCATGTGCAGCCAGTCCCCGCCATTTCCTCTGGTTAGGGTTAGGGAGACAGAGCAGGAAATAAGGTAAGATGGCAAGAACAGCCCCGTCTTACTCCATGCGCCCCAAAATAATAAGACCTCCCCGAAAATAAGACCAAGCGCTTATTTCGGGGTTCAAAAAAATATAAGACAGGGTCTTACTTTTGGGGAAACTTGGTAGTAGTATATATAGTCCTTGACACTGCCCATTATGATCATACATTGAAATGGTCATAAAGTGGATCGTTGTGTGAACAGCCCAATTTTATGGCCATTTTGGTAGCAATTCTTAACTGAATGGTTTTTAAGTGAATCTGCAGTTGTTAAACAAAACCACCGTTCGCTCTCTTTTTTTTAGCCAAAAATTGGAAGTAAATGCCAGTTTTCTCCAAAAAAAAAAACAAAAATGTTGTAAATAAGTTGCAGGCTGGTTGCCGAGTGCCTGAAATGTGATCATTGAAACTTTGTAACCTGGTCATAAGTACCTTTTGGGGGATCTGCTGTAACTTTGAATAGTGGGTAAGATTATCAGTCGTGAGTCGAGGACTATATTTATTTCATGGAAATGTGCTAAGAGTTCTTTCATTCCACAGAAAATAAATACATCTAGACCTCACCCTTCCTGGTGATAGAAATGTTTTTTTGTTTTGTTTTATTTTGTAGGCTCATGCTATGACAGAGGAGGTGAGCAACACGGGACTTTACAGATGGTGTTGAGTAGCACCTCCCAACATCTCTCATCACTGCCCGTCAACATCTGGAAGGTGCACTTTACTCATCACTGATTTATCAGGTAGCAGAAATACAGAGAGAACAGTGATTTTGTGCGCGGGTCTCAATGAAAAACAACGCAATAAATAACTTTAAAGACTCTTCACTCAACAGTTTCAATCTCCTCAGATTCAAGCCACCCTAGCAACGGAGACCTCTTGGGAGGGTGTGAAGGTCTACTTGGACAATGCTCAATTGGTATACAACAACAAGCTCACTCGCTCTCGCCCCCTCCCTGCAAGTGAAAGGACCTCTTGTTAGTACAGGCCCAAAAGTTATGATCTGTCAACACTTGAATTGCCCAGTGCAATGTTATTTTATTCAATTCAGCTGTTCAACAGCTGACAGCAATGGAACATTAATACCCTTTGAAGCTCTGAAAAGCCAGTAAGTGCTAGATTAGTCTGGAGGATAATAATAATAATAATAATAATAATAATAATAATAATAATAATAATAATAATAATAATAATAATAATAATAATAATAATAATAATTTTATTTCTATACCGCCCTTCTCCCGAAGGACTCAGGGCGGTGTACAGCCTATTTAAAAACACAGACAAACAACAATTTAAAATTTAAAATAATTAAATAAATTGGCTCAGATTTAAAACCCCAAAAAATTTAAATGCCCCAATTTAAAACTATTTGTTGATAGTCCAGCCTGGCGGAACAACAGGGTCTTCAGTGCGCAGCGAAACACCCGGAAGTCGGAGATCTTACGTATTTCCGGGGGCAGTTCGTTCCACAGGGCTGGGGCTCCCACAGAGAAGGCCCTCCCCCTGGGTGTCGCCAGCCGACATAACTTGGCTGATGGCACTCTGAGGAGACCCTCTCTGTGGGAGCGAACTGGTCGGTGGGAGGCTATTGGTGGCAGGAGACGGTCTCGAAGGTACCCGGGTCCTATGCCATGGAGCGCTTTAAAGGCGGTAACCAACACCTTGAATCGCACCCGGAAGACCACTGGGAGCCAGTGCAGCTCGCGCAGGAGGGGTGTCACATGGACACAACGAGTTGCGCCCATAACCACCTGCGCGGCCGCATTCCGGACCAGTTGGAGCCTCCGAGTGCTCTTCAAGGGGAGCCCCATGTAGAGAGCATTACAATAGTCCAACCGCAAGTAACAAGAGCATGAGTGACCGTGCGTAGGGCGTCCCGGTCCAGAAAGGGCTGCAACTGGCGGATCAGGCGAACCTGATAAAAGGCCACCCTGGCCACGGCCGTCATATGCTCTTCTAAAGACAGCCGTGCGTCCAGGAGGACACCCAGATTGCGAGCCCTCTCCGTGGGGGGCAAAGATTCACCCCCAATAGTCAGCGATGGCACCTGCTGACTATATCGGGGCGCCGGAAGCCACAGCCACTCGGTCTTGGAGGGGTTGAGTCTGAGCCTGTTCCTCCCCATCCAGACCCGCACAGATTAGTCTAGTTCCATTTAAGTTGTTCCCATTAGGTCTACCTTGCCACCATTAGTGACTTGCAGACCCCACCTCTTCCGTAAAGGTATAGAGTCTCTTCTGCCATCATTCATCGCTTTCTTTCTCCGAGTCTTAAAGCGAATATTAGAGAATAAATTTTGCCACCCAACGCAAGGTATTCCAGCTGTTGAAACTAAACCAAAGTGAATGGGATATGAATGTGTAAGAGAAAATAGAAGATCGGCATAAGCAAAAGGACGGTTTCCATGTTATCAACATGAAACGATGCTCAGAGTAGGGGAAACAAATTTTCTCTCCTGCGAGGCTTTTGTTCGCATTGCTCAATCAGATCACTTTATCACATTCCTGAGGAGGCAAAAATCTGGATTCTGATTTGACACACTGTGGCTCGCCACTCTTGGCTGTATTATCACATCACCATAATAAGGCCTTAGTTAAATAGATGATTTGGCATTTAGATCTTCAAAATTATACAGCCAAAGTTTTTTTATACTTCCATTACTCCACAACTAAAGTATCTCCACAGATGATCATAAGATATTTATATAATACCTCTTATGCTCCGCATAGGAGGCACGGTACTCGTTACAGAGATAATAGGTAGATGCAGCTAGTCCTTGACTTACGACCAGTATCAAAGGGCTCCAACTGGTGCAGAATGCGGCCGTGCAGGGGATTATGGGAGCGAGGGGGCGCTCCCATGTGACACCTCTCCTGCGTGAGCTGCATTGGCTTCCAGTGGTCTTCCGGGTGCGCTTCAAGGTGTTGGTCACCACCTTCAAAGCGCTCCATGGCATGGGACCTGTGTATTTGCGGGACCGCCTTCTGCCGCCAATAGCCTCCCACCGACCAGTACGCTCCCACAGAGAGGGACTCCTCAGGGTGCCGTCAGCCAGGCAATGTCGGCTGGCGACCCCCAGGGGGAGGGCCTTCTCTGTGGCAGCTCCTGCCCTCTGGAACGATTTGCCCCCGGAGATACGAAGGATATCGGATCTCCGGGTTTTTCGCCGTGCCCTAAAAACTTTTCTTTTCCATCAGGCAGGGCTGGCGTGAAACCCCCCCCCCTTTTTTTTTTTTAGTCTTTTTAGCTTTTTAAATTGTCAAATGGGTTTTAGTTTTCAATGTTTTAAATTTTTGGGCCACAGTTATTTAATTTTTTTAATAATTTTAAATTTTGTATTGATATGTGTTTTAGTTCTGGCTGTGCACCGCCCTGAGTCCACTTGGAGAAGGGCGGGATATAAATTGAATGAATGAATGAATGAATGAATGAATGAATGAATGAATGGATAGATAGATGATAGATAGATAGATAGATAGATAGATAGATAGATAGATAGATAGATAAATAAATAATAGCAGTTTATGACCTGGATTCAGAATTCTGACCCACACACTCTGCATTTGGCAGTGCTTGGCAATTGGGCTACATTTATAGCTGTTTGCAGCATCCCACAGTCTAGTGACCTCATTTTATTATAGTTTTGCCGAAAACTGACTTTTATTTGTGGTTTCTGGCAAAACCAGCCCACAATGAACCACTGGTTTGCTTAGCAACCATGATGTTTGCCTAACCACCACAGCAAGAAAAGGTCATAAAATCAGGCCACTCATGTGGGTGACCCTATTTCTGACTGTCAAGACTTCCAACCTCTATTACTGTCATAATTCAACGATTACCGTGTATTAATGTTCCATACTCTTAAGAGCACTTATATATGTTCAGACAAAGAGGTTGAGTCAGTAAGTCATATACCGCCCAAGAAGCCTGGCACTCATAAACCAAATTGTCAGAAGTTGTAATTGTCTGAGTAACCACCTCCTATAAAACCAAATATAGACAACTACCAAGCATGATTGCGGGAAACTACCAAGCATGATTGCAAGATTAGCAAATCTGTTTGCTCCCCAACTTCTAATGACTATGTAGATCACAACAATTCAAACAAGGAAAATACAAGAATAACCTGTTTAAAAATAGTACATAAGGTAAGAATGACAGACTGGACAAGGTTGAAGCAAAGGATCTTCATTTTCTCTCTCTCTCCAATGGACTGTTCAAACAGCTAGGTTTTCACAACAGACGTAGAGGCCATCTTGACCTTAGGGGGAACATCATTCCAGAGGTCAGGTACTTCTATTTTCAATATTAAGCAAAAATCAAGAATACAAGAGCCAAGCTGTTTTATAAATCCAAATGCCCCAACCGACAGAAGGGAAGTTCAAAAGGTAATGTTAGAACAGCTGGCTGGGGGATTCTGGGAGTTGAAGTCCACCCATCTTCAAGCTACCAAGGTTGAGAAACACTGTGTTAGAAAGTATTACATCACAGAAAGAATAGTGGAAGCTCGGAACCAACTTCCAGCAGAGGCAGTGGTCAATCATCAGTAATTGAGTTTAAAAATGCTTGGGGTAAACATATGTCCATCATCTAAACAAAAATTGAAAATTAAAAAAAAAAAAGATAAAATATAAAAAATGACAAATAAATAAAACAAAAAACAAATAAACTCAAAGGGCAGACCACTGATGGACTTTTTCTACCGTCAGTATTTTTGTGTCTCTATGTTTCTACACAACTGCATTTCCAGGGTTCTTGGTAGACAACATTTTTTTTTAAAAAAAAAATAGTTATTAAACAAATTTATACACAGTAGCTGCCAAATTCATTCATAGGTGACTCTGGGAAGCTTACAACATTAAAAAAAAACCCACCATGTAATAAAAACCAATTAAAAAAGCTATACCCTACGAACTGTGGCAGCAACAACACAATCAAATCAGTAACTTGATCAGTTCCATCTCCATTCATAGTCCTCTGGCCTGATGACAAAACAGTGTTTTTAGGTCCTTTCTGAAGAGCAACAGGGTCAACTGTATCTTGAATGATGTTTCATGAAGAAGGGGACACCACTTAGAAGGCCCTTTTCCATGGTCCTATATATGCTTATTTTTATTTTATTTTATTATTCATATTTCTATGCCGCCCACTCTCCGAGGACTCTGGGCGGCTTATACCAAAGACAGTATACTAAATAGCATATTACCCCCAACAATCTGGGTCCTCATTTTACCCACCTCGGAAGGATGGAAGGCTGAGTCAACCTTGAGCCGGTGAGATTTGATCCGCTGATCTGCTGAACTATCAGTCAGCTGAAGTAGCTGCAGTACTGCACCCTAACCACTGCGCCACCTTGGGTCTTAATTAATGGGACTCGTAATATGCTCTTTCTCCTCTTCCTATTGGACTGGGTAGATATAATAGGAGGTAGTCCTTCAAATAATTAAAAGTTGTCAAGTTGTAAGCGACTGCTATCACTTATAAGATTCGGTTGAAATCTCCCTTTCTTTACTATTTCAGGCTTGGTTTTCCTGTACTTTGAAGTATCATATTTGCGTTTAATTGGCGTGAGACAATACATGCATACAGACACATATAAGTAAAAGAATGAACTAATGTGAGAATTGCAGGAGAAAATAAACCTTTTGAAAGATTGTTAAAGAGTGAGGGACAAGAAATCCTATAACGTCTTCAGTGAATGAGAGTCCCTCACCGGTCACTCAAATTTTACTTCAACATGTCTATGTTTTCCAGCCTGTTTTTATTGTGTATAATAAATTGCTCTTCATTGTTTTTGTTTACATTATGGGTTTATTTTTGTAAGTTTTAGAACCATCCAAGTGGTGTGTAGACATTAGGCAAGAAAAAGTCGCTTATTGCCAGGAATGCATCAATAAATTAAACTTAGATGAGTTTCAAAGGATCTGAATGGCTGAGATGATCTTAGAAAAAGCACCACAATTTGGTGTAATGTTTTTCTGACACAGCTGCTTATACAATATTAGGGCTGGAAACCGAATGCTGAAACTGTCCTTTTTCATTCATTTCCCATCTTCTCTTTTTATTAATTTTATTTACTATAATGATTTATAGAGCCGTTCATCTCATCAGCTGTGAGTTTGATAAGCCTAAGGATTGGATTGGATTGTTTCCATTGCTCTCAGTCTTTATCGCTGAAAATTAGATTCAGATGCTTCAAACATAATACAGGAAGGTGACCTTATTTTCTCAAACGCATTACTTAAGATTCTGCTTAGGAAAATGGTACATGATGCTTTGACAATAATCAGTCACTAATCAATTGCTAGGAGCTGAATGTGAAATTAGCATCTAATTCAGTGGATCAACGGTGTAACATTTCATGAGACCCCTTCTTTTTTTCCACTGATCCTGTCTCCTTGTTCAACACATGCCAGCTATAACAACTCCCGGAACCCTGTTTGGGAAATATATCATCTTCCGTTATACATCTAATCTTTTGTGACATTTTTTTTCCAATAGTCAATTGTTGCTGCCTCTCATGCAGCCTCATCCATTTTTCATCCTAAAGCTTTTTGACTTGTCATTAGCCAGAAGAATTCCTCCACCGTTGCTGGCTTCCATATCCACTATGAAGACTTGCATGCAACACAGATTTGCAACTTTGCAATCTAGGTGGAATCCCCACATTCTCAAACACAATTTCCTATGTGAAAAAATAACTTCCAGTTCAGTGGATTATTTCTCTGCTTAGGCTATCCGTAAACAGTAGTTTAGCATGATGCGCTGTTCCATTCAATCGCTCAGTTGAATTACTTGAACTTCTGATGAACTGCACTAAAAGGAGGAGGGAAATTAACGAATGCCTCATTTGCTCTTGTGACTATTCAAGCTTATATTCTCATTCCTTTTTAATCTTCTCTATCTATTCTTCTCTTTAATTTATACGTTATGTATCTGATACTTCTGTGAATGTTTCCTTTGTAGTTTGCCATGAACAAGAATAACTCAGAAAGTTTTTTAGTTACCTCCTATATAATTTTCTAAAAGAAAAAAAAGAAAATCACTGAAACAGTGTTTAAAGTTTTTCCCACCCTCCACCCCCACATCTGCACAATCAGTAAACACACAGCTGCTTTCAATTTTCACAAAAACCCGGAAAGAAATATTAGAAAATCGGAACACATGATATTTATAATAAACATCCTAGGAAGACAACTTCCTTAATTCAGGTTTCTTAGAGGCTATTAAAAAAAAAAACCAAGTACATTTGCATTGTCCATCTGCTTCTTTAGTTAAGCTGTTTTATAAATCCAAATGTTCCAATTCAACTGACTGGTTTCTCATAATATCATCCATGCAACTTTAATAATCTCATCAGTGTGCTTTGAATTCTACCTACTCTGGCGATTCCTGTGGTTTTTTTGGCCTTTACATACTTTGGTTCCTTCAAAATGCTGGGCTATAAAAGTATTTCATCCCAACCAAGGCTTTGAACCTACTGGGAAAAACTGGCTCAGACCTTACTATTATGAAATGTTTCTGCACAATGCCATTTTTCTACCTTGCAAAGTTCAATAAAATATTTAGATCAGAGGTCTTCAAACTTGGCAGCTTTAAGACTTGTGGACTTCAACTCCCAGAATTCTCTAGCCAGCATAGCTTTCATTTAGCTAATAGGAAACATTTCTGCAAGGAAAAACATGGATTGTTTCAGTCCACCACCATTGTACACTTAGTGGCAATGGAACCCCAGGAGCTCTGAAAAGAAGGATTTCCAAAATCTTTCCAAGAACTAAATGTTGAGTCTGCTAAAGGCAAAGCCCATGCTTTACTTACATTTAATGAAAGGAAATGCTACCAGGGAAAATGGACTACTGTGATTTTCCTGGAGAGCGAGCACAACAAGAAAATAAAAATGCTTACGTTCAACACTACAAAATATTAACAGACTGTTCACGATTTTGTTTTTGAGTGCAACAAAGCTAGCTAGGAAAAAATTGACCTCTTATGCAATGCAGTATTGAACATGTCTTTGCAGGCCTATCCACGCTCAAACACTTGCATATTAAATTAGGGGTCAAACAGTGTGAGTCCCTAAAGCCATTTCTGTCCTCATCCAAACTTGTTCCAAAGACTGCCAATGAGTAGGGGAGGGAAGTCTTTACTAATTAAGCAAGAGACAGAAGCCCTAAGCTCTCGTTGCCCTAGGAATCAATATACTTCCGGGCAAGTATTCAATTAGGATTAGTCAGATCAAGATCTGAACTCATTGGAAGAGCATAAGCCTTGTATTCAGGTTCAAGACCTAGAATCACCACTGGAAATGAACTCAAGAGATCAGAAGGAACTCAAAGCTAAGCTTAAAAAAAAAAATCAACAGCCCAGCTCCATATGAAGCATCTTTGCATATTAAAGCGATTTAGTGGAAATGCAAGAACTGTTATTCTCAAATCTTTTATGTTCTCTTCACTCTCTCTTCATGCAAATACTCCCTTCCCTCCCTTCTCTTTGCCATCGCCACTGCTAGTGGAGAAGATAAAGATATAAGCACATTCTTATTTTAAAACTGGTATATCTGAGGATAATGTCTTATGGGAATATCCCCAGGTACCTCTGAATATATTAAGCACAGGCTGGCAGCTATCACAGTATCACTGTGGCAAAGAAGAAAAAAAGGACCTTTTCCCCCAGATCTTCTCTGTGGTAGGCCTCATTTTCCAAAGTTTCCTTTTGCCAAAAGGAAAGGGAGAAATTATTAAAGATAGAGTACGTCATACCTCTGTTTCTCTTGCTGGTCTCAAATCTGTCATTTGTTAGCTATGACAACTCATTATTTATTAACTCTTCATCTTCATAACAATACACAAAAATAGTATTAGTAATCAACCTCCTAATATGCTGTGAAAACTATATTCCATTATAAGAAACTACAAACTTCCACCTAGTAGGGGAGCCAACTCTCTCTAAGTCCCAAAGGGCTAAGGCCATTGCTGCCACTCCGTTAGCCACTTGACTTCAGGTGTTCTTCTCCTCTCAAACTACCATTACCTCTTGATATCTTCATGGCCAACTATGCCAACTTTCCACCAGTTCACTTGAATTTTCAAAACTGGAAATCTTATCAGTGTGAATTTAGTTGAGAACATAGTGGAAGGTCAAGATAATGAGGAGGGACATAACAGCAGTGGCCTGCATTAGGCAAGAGGTGGGCATTTGAGTTGAGGGTGATGGTGGCAGCCTCACCACAGCTGGGAAGGCAGCAGATAGGCTGGTAGGGCAGGGCAGTAAAAGGTAGAGAATAAATAAGGTTGGAGGTGAACCAAGGACTCTTTTGCCCTTTTGCACTGTTCCTTCTGCTCTTCTTTTGGAGGTTGTTCTTCAACGTCAAAAACATAATCAGGAAACACCATCACTCAAGCACTCTCTGGAGGTGATCAGGGTGGTTATTTTCATCCCCTTACCCTAAAAACCTTGTTTTAATTTGTGCAACTTAATTGTTGTTGTTGTAAGTTGCGAAGTCGTGTCCGATCCATCGCAACCCCATGGACAACATTCCTCCAGGCCTTCCTGGAGTCCATTTAATCTCACGCCGACTGCTTCAGTGACTCCATCCAGCCATCTCGTTCTCTGTCGTCCCCTTCTTCTTTTGCCCTCAATCATTCCCAGCATTAGGCTCTTCTCCAGGGAGTCCTTCCTTCTCATTAGGTGGCCAAGTATTTGAGTTTCATCTTCAGGATCTGGCCTTCTAAAGAGCAGTCAGGGTTGATCTCCTCTAGGACTGACCGGTTGGATCGCCTTGCGGTCCAAGGGACTCACAGGAGTCTTCTCCAGCACCATAGTTCAAAGGCCTCAATTCTTTGGTGTTCAGCCTTCCTTATGGTCCAACTTTCACAACCATACATTGCAACTGGGAAACCATAGTCTTGACTATATGCACTTTTGTTGGCAGGGTGATGTCTCTGCTTTTCTCTGCTTTTTATTATGCTGGCAACTTAATTAGACGTCTAGTTTAAGAGATGGTAAAGAATAAGGGGATTCTTTCTACCAACTAATCCATTAAAATAAGATGTTACTGTTCCTACATTTCATTTTTATAATTATCCATCCATGAGACCTAAAGTAGTGCAATGATTAAGGTACTGGACTAGGAATGGGGAGAGTCAGTTCTGGTCTTCCCTCAGATACAGAATATACCTGGATGATTTTGAGACAATCATCTTCTCAGACCTGGACTAGGAAGTAAAAAAATATCTACCTATCAATGTGCAGGGAACCAACGTGGTAGCCAATAATCTTGTATTTTCATTGAAGAGACCTTCATCCTATGATAAAGATAGTTTTGGGTTGATATTACATGTTATCCCAAAAGCTTATTGTACATGCTCAGACACACAAAGTATATCTTTTAGTCACATCCGTCTTATCTTATATTCATCGCTTAATTGCATTTATCCATTCAACCGTCTTCTGTATGCTATTGTAAGAAACATATCATAATTAACTGCCAGTAAAACAGAGTACAATATCAGTTGATTTAGCAGATACGAAATTAGTTGCCTACTGTTCTGCCCCAGTTCTGGATCCCAAGGAGTGTGACACACACAAGGCTCCAAAAACTCCATTTAATACAAACAGACCCCTTTCAAAATGCAGGCTTTCAGTGCAAATGTCCTTATCAGCCTGATATGAATTACAGAGAATAAACAAAGTCCGACAAGGGTTGGCAACCAGCCCAGAAACCACGATGTAACAAGAAACTCACTCTCAAAATGCTCTGCGTAGTAATTAAACGTTGTTTCCAGCAGCGTGTGCTATCTGTGTGCGAACTAAAATAGGCTAAGGGAGTGGCCAATTAGCCCCAAGCCTTACTCTTGAGGAGACCTCCTCCTGAGTAGCCACTCCTGCCTTTTGGCAGCCCTGCGCGCTCGAGCATTGAGAAGAGGCTCTTCCACTTCGCTCTCTCCACTTGAAAGAGCCTCTGGAGGTTCTGAAGGCCCTGGCTAAGTCTCTGCCTCTGGCACCACATCCTCTTCAGCCGCCTTGCTGTCCGACTCAAGCGCCGGCTGCACAGGCTGCTGGCGCGACACCACACCAGCCTCCTTGTCGTCGGGATCAGCCACAATCCGTGCAGGCCACTGGCAGGCCACAACACCTTCCTATAACATTTACACAGTGCATGTCTCCACTAAAAACTTCGGTTTCATTTGTACTTGACATATTCAGTTTCAAAATGTAGGGAAAGGTTTGGATCTTTAATTTCCAAATCTGTTTCCCTGCTACAAAATCTGTGCTCACACCTTAGTTTAAAAACCAGAAGTACTATTTTAAAAAAAAAAAATGGGTATCAAAGTTCTTTCTACATGTTTTCAAAATATAACAATACTCTTGAGTGTGAATTCTAAATTAAGACATGTTTATAATTGGTTGATGATAACTGGGGTTCTGCTCGTTCATTAATATATATGGGGCAATGAAACATATTTTTCTGATCTGTATTTCAGTACTGCTATGAAAGCATGGCTTGTATGAGTCTCCATCACAGGGGTGTTTATTTTGAAAGAAACAGGGTAGAATGCAACCCTAGAAGGAATATGTAGAACCACTGGAAAGCGAAATCTGTCAGCTGTTTCCCCTTGGTCTCCAAGGAGCAAGTGAGACTCCAACCTAAAGATATGCCATGATCTCATCCCTGTCTTTTTGGTTTCCCCACACTCAGAAAAGCCAGCAAATTTAGTGACAAAGGAGAGGAGAGGAGAGGAGAGGAGAGGAGAGGAGAGGAGAGGAGAGGAGAGGAGAGGAGAGGAGAGGAGAGGAGAGGATTCTTTATTGGCCAAGTGTGATTGGACAAACAAGGAATTTGTCTTTGGTGCATATGCTCTCAGTGTACATAAGGAGAATAAAATAGATTCATCAAGAATAAAAAGATACAACCCTTAGTGATAGTAAAGTTACTAATAAACTATCGAATCGTACTAGTAAACAAATAAAACAATATAAATTGAAAGATACAAGCAACATGGTTATAGTCATAAGTTGGAAGTGATAGATACTAGGAAGGAAGAGAAGAATTATAGCAATATAGTCTCAAGGCTATGACATAGCTTCATACATTTTTCTATTTTCTAGAATTTAGCAAAGAAATTTTTAGCTTTCGTGTAAGCCATCTTATCTTCTATATTTCCTGGCCTTGATGTGAAGTCATATTATCTATTTCCCCCCCCCCTTTTATTCACTTATTTTTAAAAGAGCACAAGAAATACCAGGACATAATTGTTTTTCTCTAGTAATGGAGGGAAGGGAAAGAATCCTCTGCAGATTACATGCTTTCAGAGTTCATGCCGATATGACTTGTTTTCACAGACAGACATTTCCTGCTTTAGCCATATCTGGAAACTGGGTTTCACAGTGCATAACCTTATACTGTACCACTACAAGAACAAAGAAGAAGGTTTTGTTATGATCAAAGCCATCGTTGGCTAATGAGACAAGTGTGGACTGAGGGATTTTAACAATTCTTAAATTCTCATCCTGAATTGAATATTTTTCACATTGTCTTTCAGCGGTTTCCACATACAAGATTTGATGGGGTGAAATCACTAAATATGAAACTGAAGAAAGTTTGGGGGATTTTGCGGGGATTCCCAAACAGGTCAGAAAGACACGTCACATAAATTTTGCAAAAGAGATGAGAGATGAGATTAAGCTATTGAGGTCTGTGTAAAGAAAGTCTCTAAATCCGTTTCTTATAAAGTCATCTCTATATTCATTGACAGTTTTCCTTTACCTGGATTCTGCTTGGGAAATTAAGGGGGAGCCTCAGGTGAGGATTTTATGGCTGTAATTTTCTACATTACCATTCTGTCATTTTAAAATGAGGGGAGACACCGAACAACCATTTCCCCTTTCACTTAAAATAAAAGGGCAAAATGTTCAGATCACACAGCACACTGATCCCCAAATCTATTGTTATGGTCATGTGGCATGATATCCTCAAACAAATGAAAGACACAATTGCTTACAGTGTTGGCCTGTTTATACTGCACAGTAAACAGTTACTGGACTCTCACTGCACACTGAATTTTAAATTAATCCAATTCAATGTTAATTCGGTTTTACTATATTGTAGAAACCCAAAAATTGCAACCTTTATCAAAACAGCACACTTAAACCTTCAGACCAGTGGTGAAATCTGAACTGTTCACACTGCATGCACAGTACACACTATGCACCAAATGCGAGGCATGCAAGCACGCACACAATGCACACCAAAAGGAGGCATGGAGTAAGTAGGACAGCGCATGTGGGGGGGGGATGATCAGCTGTGGCGGGCGATCTTTTTTTTTTTTTTTACTTTTAAAAGCAATGTTTTACAACCTATTCGGGCGAATAGATTGTAAAAAAAATGCTTTTAAAAGTTAAAAAAAAAGGCTCTGACGATTGCACAGCTCAGTTGTGATCATCGGAGCCTTTTTTTCTTTTACTTTTTTAAAGCATTTTTATTACCGGTTCCGGACAACCAGTAGTAAAAAAAATGCTAAAAAAGTAAAAAAAAAAATAAAAAAAAATAGTTCCGACGATCGCGTGTCCCTCACCTGATTGTCGGAACTTTTTTTTTTTTACAGTTTTTACTACCGGTTTGGTGAACCAGTAGCCTTTTTTACTACCAGTTCAGGCGAACCGGACTAAACCGAGAGCATTTCACACCTGCTTCAGACGGAATAAAATATACAAGACTGTCCATTATCTTCAAACCAAGTAATCCTTTGCAGTTCATTAGCAATACCGACGATCTCCTTGAAAGAAAAATATTATTCTGATTTCTTTCTTTTTTTTCATTACCCTTTGAGAGCAAAGTAGACCCTTGTTCTTTCCTACCTAGAAAATGTAGTATAGATGGGAGTATCACTGGAAGTCAAAGAAGGTATCTTTATGATGGCTTTTGACCAGCCTTCAGGTTATCCCTGCTATATCCAAGTAATTTGAAAAACAGAGAACCAGGATTTGGTATCTTTCTAGATTCTTTGTACCCAACTCCTCCAACATTGAACAAAACAAAAATGAACACTTGAAGGACCAAATACTGTCTATTTCAATAATAGGCTACACACCCAGGAGCCCAGTAATTACAGGACCATTAAACTCACTGGATAACATTTAACCCTTTTCCAAATGTCAGCCTAACCTATCCTGCAGAATGTGAATGAAATTTGTGCCAGGGGGAGGGGGGGTCCTATATGTTACTTCCTTCTTTCCAAGAGTGATAAAGTAACCATGTCAAATGCTATATATGCCAACAATTGCTGCCTAATGAAAGTCATCAAAGGAACAACCAAACTGGGTGAAAGACTAAGATCTTTTATAAACTCAGTCCAAACAAAACATCATGTATCATATCATAAAAGGTAAAAGGTAAAGGTTCCCCTTACACATATGTGCTAGTCGTTCCTGACTCTAGGGGACGGTGCTCATCTCCGTTTAAAAGCCCAAGAGCCAGTGCTGTCCGAAGACATCTCCGTGGTCATGTGGCCGGCATGACTAAATGGCAAAGGCGCACAGAACGCTGTTACCTTCCCACCAAAGGTGGTTCCTATTTTTCTACTTGCATTTTTTACGTGCTTTTGAACTGCTAGGTTGGCAGAAGCTGGGACAAGTAATGGGAGCTCACCCCTTCATACGGCACTAGGGATTCGAACCGCTGAAATGCCAACCTTTCGATCAACAAGCTCAGTGTCTTAGCTACTGAGCCACCGCGTCCCTCTATATATCATATCATACAATATGATATACAAATCTGCCCATTTATGTCCCGCCTGATCTTACAAAATATAGCCATGCCAAGAAGATGGAAAACCCAGAACATTTTCCAACATCCTTCCTTCCGATAATAAACACACAATCATCTCTTAATCAATTTGCTGGCTTCCTTTATTCCAAAACAAACATGGATTTGCTAATGCATTCTTGATGGCAATACTCATGAGTGTAAAGTGTGTGGGGGGGGGGGGAGAATATCCTTTGGGCAGTCTATTAATGGTATCAAAGGGGGGAAAAACATGGAGCAGTAACATGTTTCTGATAGGCCACATCAAAGGCCAAGTAGCTAAGTAAAAAAGAAAGGCCAGTGTTGGTTTTTTAAAATAATATTTGAGAATGAGACTTCTGTTGCCTGTTCTAATATTGATTTAAGTAAACAGGAGCTTAACTCTGACATTACGCACTACATGTAATTATCCACAATTATCTTAAAAGAAACTCTTCATTCCCTTGAGTAAATGAACCCAACAGCCGAGCAGAAATACAGCAAAATGGAAACTGCATGGAATGTGATACGATTTATAAATTTAGTCCCACAGACAGAAATATAGATAAAGGCAAAAACTGACAATATTTAGCCACACATAATTGGATATTTAATATGATAATTTGGGGGTTTTTAGAGCACTCTTTGTGGACTAATCACACACAGGTTATTGGCTTGATCGCAATACTTACCCAAACATGAATTGTGTTAGCCTTTGTTATGAATCAGGATTCAAACATTTTTAAAAATCCTTTTAATTACTCATATTTCCAATCTTTGAACTAGGGTATCCACACATAACAGCTTCAAAACAAACCAGGACACAAAATGGTTTAGGTTATCACCATATCACGTGCCCAATCAAGACAACCCACAACATTCAAGTTATACATTTATGTTTCAGGGGTCCAGGATTTTCAAAGGTTATTTTTATAGTGACTACTTTTTAGGAAGTTGTCGGAATGGATGATTAAAAGTAAAGGATTTCCTAGGATGAAGCATATAAATGACACTCGCTCCACTCCACTACCATCCTTTGAGCTCAAGGAAGTTCTTAATGTCTCCTTTTCAAAATGACATGGCATAATTCAGTTCCATAAAATGCAATGAACTTGCCTACAGTCAAATTTTAAGAGCAGACAGTGAGATATTCCAACAATTGGATTTCAAAGCCCTGCACATTTCCTTTCACTCCTTTTTTTTGCTACAGTACATCACTGTGGTTACTAGAGAGCCTCTGTTAACTTAAGGATGCAACTATTTAAGTCAGTATTACAGGTAGTCTTTTTTTTTTTTTGATCTTTACATCTTCTTTTCAACATTTTCGCATCAGTAATCTATATTTATACATTTTCTCTTTTTTAGCTTAATCTATCTCTTATACATATATTCCTAGTATATTATATATATATATATATATATATATATATATATATATATATATATATATATATATTCAGCAACCTGCAGTAAGAGGGCTGCGAATTTATGACCAACATTTGCTTCCAGGTTCAGTTAACGACTACAGTGTTCACTTAATGACCACAACAAAAGAGGTTGTAAAATTGGGTGGGATCACTTGGGTGCAATCCCTTAACTGTTGCAATAACTTACAACCATAATTCTGGGCTCATTTGTGGTCATACATCAAGGACTATCTATATCTGCAAAGCTGTCAACAGCTCTATGGGGTTTTCTTTAAAAAGGGTTCTAAAAATGGACGATGAGATTCTTTGTGACACTACACGATTGATCCAGCATTATATTTCATGCATGTTTCATCCGAGACTGTATTTTGAGCTACTCAGTCATAAAATGCACTCCACTTTATTTGTCTACTCCACTTCTTACAAAAGTGGCTTTTCTAAAGGCTCTCATTCCATAAAGAATGTTGTAAGCAACCATTAAAGATCAATTTTTACTTTGTAAGTAACTAGTCTGCAACTCTACAAATGCTTATTTGGGGGGGTGGGAATTAGAACAAAATACAGCATGACAACAGATTCTTCTGAATATTTTAAAATTTAATGGAGCTGATCATACTTTATGATGCAGTGAGTCATTGTTTTTAATAAGCAATAATGTGAAAAGGTTCTGAACTCTTGACTAAAGTATGAAGTCATATACACTTTATTCTTGCAGATGGAAAAGCAATTTGAGAAATTTAAATAGTTTGAAGTAAAGCAGGTGTTTTTATTTTTTATTTTTTTTCACTTTACTGGATGTGTATTTTAACACCCTGTTTTAGCCAAAGGCATGTGCGGAAGAGAGTGTCATATTGTAATATTTATGAACTGCCTTTAAGGTGGAGCGTGAGTTGAGGAAGGGGATAAGGTTCATTATTGTTGTTGTTAATAGCAATAGCATTTAGACTTATATACCATTTTACAGCCGTTTCTAAGCTGTTTACAGAGTCAGCCTATTGCCCCCAGCAATCTGGGTGCTCATTTTACCCACCTCGGAAGGCTGGAAGGCTGAGTCAACCTTGAGCCTGGTGACATTCGAACTGCCAAATTGCAGGCAGCCGGCAGGCAGCAGAAGTAGCCTGCAGTACTACACTCTAACCACTGTGTCACTGTGGCTCATGTTTAATTGTTACAAAAACATTTTTAAACAAAATTTAAAAGGCAAAGCATTATTATTTAGATTTTTCTCCCATTTGTTTATTCTGTTTTATGAAACTGAAAACAGAGTGAACAAAATACATTGGTTTAGATACAGGTTTAGATACTTGACTTACAACCATCCGTTTAGTGACCGTTTAAAGTTACAACGACACTGAAAAAAGTGACTTATGGCCAGTTTTCATACTTTATGACCTTTGCAACATCCCCATGGTCACATGATCAAAATTTGGATGCCTGGCGACTGGCCTGTATTTATGACAGTTGCCCTGTCCTGGGGTCATGTGATCTCCATTTGTACCTTTCCAGCCGGCTTCCAACAAGCAAATTCAATGGGGGAAGCCAAATTTGCTTAATGACTGAATGATTCATTTAATAACTGCAGTGGTTCATTTAACAACGGTTGCAATAAAGGTTATAAAATGGGGGGAAACTCACTTAACAACTGCTTTGCTTAGCAATGGAAATTTTGGGTTCAACTGTGATCGTAAATTGAGGACTACTTGTATCTGCAAATACTACGATTAATCCAGGGATGAAATCCAGCAGGTTCTGGAGAACCGGTAGCGGAAATTTTTAGTTGTTTGGAGAACCAGCAAATATGACCTCTGGCTGGCCCCAGAATGGGTTGGAAATGGAGATTTTGCACTATCCTTCCCCCAGGAGTGGGATGGAAATGGGGATTTTGCAGTATCCTTCCCCTGACATGCCCACTAAGCCATGCCCACAGAACCGGTAGTAAAAAAAATTTGGATTTCACCACTGGATTAATCCACCATTGATCCATCTACTCAAATGAGGAAAAGACTTACTTCTCTTTGGGTGTACCTATGGCAGAAAGGCAGTGAAGGGCCTGAGGGCTGGTATATTGGTATATAACAATTTGAAATTAAACAAAATACAGAATTACTTTGGCACTATTTACATTACAGATATCTCTTGACTTACAAGTGCAACTGGGACCGGAATTGCAGTCATTAAGTCATGACCACTGTAAAATCAAGGTACCCATGGAACCAGACCCAATTTTACAACTGGTGTTATGATGTTATTAAACAAATCAGGTGGTCATAAATCTGAACCTGTTCTCCCTAAGTGGTGGGGTTTTTTTTGCTATGTCAGCCAAAAAAAATAGTGCCATAAACCAGGGGAAATCACATGACTATGGGATGCTGCAACCAGTCATAAATGAGAGTGGGTTGCCAAGTGCCCCGTGTGCAGTCATGTGACCACAGGGACGGAGCGGGGACTCACACAATATTTTACAACTGCCAGAGGTGCTTTTATGGATCATAGAACACCTTTTCCAAGGTTGATGTAAGTTGAGGAGTACTCATACTGATAAATCTTTTGGTCATTCGCATTGTCTGGCATTGGAAAATCATGCCTAGCTATGTTCTCTAAAACCAGGAAATACTTGCTAATCAGCCAACTGCAGAATTCCATGCCAGATCATATTAAACCAAGGCCCCATTAAATCCAAGCATAGTAGCAACTGAAAAATCAGAATACTGTTGCTGATCCTACTATCTGGAACGAGCTCCCCCCGGAGATACGGAGGATCCCGGATCTGCGCACTTTCCGCTGTGCTTTGAAGACACTCCTATTCCAGCAGGCCGGCCTGGCCTATTTTTTTCCCCTTCTTTTAAATTTTTAAACTCAAATTTTAATTTGTTTTAAATTATTGGGAGTTTTAAATTGTCTCGGGCAAAAATTATTTAATTAGGTTTTAATCATGTTTTAACTTCCGTATTTATGTGTTTTATTTTGTGCCTGTTCACCGCCCTGAGTCCTTCGGGAGTAGGGCAGTATACAAATTTAATAAAATGAAAAAAATGAAAATCTAGAGGCACACTGTTACACAGCACTGTTTGTTTCCAGAATGTATTTTTATTTCTCCACTCAACTGATTGAGGCCAATGTGACTTGTTTGTTAGCCTCCAGCAATAACACCACCTAACCAATCCTTGTATCTTTCTGTTTATTGTGCTATGAAGATACGCAACAATGACAATGTATTGCAGGCAGAGAACACGTGAGGCTACAAGGAGAGGAATCTTCAAAAGCTTAAACCAAAGCAAAACATTCTCTACTTTTGTAAGAAAACATCAAAGGCCACTGTCCAGAAAAGTTCTTTTAAAAGGACTTGAGCACACTCTTTCTTTTACACCCTCAAATAGCTAAAGCATAAGGACGGAGCACAACAGTGTGAAAATATGCTACAACCTGTTCTTTAAAAAATGAGATCACTGTTTAGCATTTTCATGCGAAAGATCACATTTAAATTTTACTGAGACTGTATTATTTATACTGAAATTAATTCTCTTCCCACAGGCACACAAATAAATCTCCTCTCCTTATCACAGTGCCTTGCTTCTGGGCATATTTTAAGAACAATGAGATTTAAAATACCATAGTCAGACATCCTTTACTAGACTAGGGAAAAAAAGTAATGATTGTTAGCAGGGATTGGGCATTAAAAGAAAGGAGTAAGCTAGGGAGCAAGAAAAGACAGCAGCAATCTAAGGGTTGGAGCAGCTTTTGAGAAAGAATATATGAATAGCTGGATAAAGACAGAAGTACTTAAGAAGTTTACAAATATTGCAATGTATTTAATTCTACTTTTAAAAAACCATTCACAACAAAAACATTCCATTTTACCCCCTATTCTAATTTCCAGTTCCACCAGCAATACTAGAGAAAAAGAAGATGGATGGATGGATGGATGGATGGATGGATGGATGGATGGATGGATGGATGGATACAGACAGACGGATGGACACACAGACGGAGATGGATTAGAGAGAGGGAGAGAGGGAGGGAGGGAGAGAGAGAGAGACTAAGAGAGAGAGAGATGGATGGATGGATGATGGATGGATCAATTAAATTAATCATAACCCTAACCAATGTAAACAAGAGTTCTGGTTACTTTTTCAGTGCCTTCATGACTTTGAACAGCCACTAAACAGGGCAGTTATTAAGTGAGGACTATCTATAAAGCCAATTTTATTTAAAACAACTTCAAACACAAAAACACATTTTAGGCGACTTACCATTGGTCGTGCATTGATAGGTAGAAGGTTTCCTCTTAGGAGCCTCCTATCACAGGAAGATGGTACTGAAATACAAAAAGTAAAGGCAAGGTTTAATTTGGGACAATTGCTCAGACAGATTTTAAAGAGTAAGGCTGACATTTTTGACTTTCGAATTTTAAAGGAGGAAAATGCTAGTGTCAGTTTTCAAATGAAAACAGAAGGAACTGTTGATTTACAAAGTTTTGTTTGGAACGGGCTTATTTCCATATTAAAATAGCCTACAGAGATGGTGATGACAGCTCAGGGGCCAATATTTCAAGTCTATTAAAGATCGTTGTCGCAATGCATTAGCCATTTTACCTTACCAAACCAAGGCTTTAAAGAATATGGCTTAGTTCATTTTGTAATAGCCACCAATAAAGCTTCCCCAAACAAAGCTAGATAAAGTTGTAAGAATCTCCAATGCATACTTAGAGGGAATCATGCTCACAAAGCAATAATTACATTAATCCCACTGGTGCAGGAAATGGGATGTGGGAAAGGGGAGAGGAGAATTATTTTTTTAATAGCATCTAAATCTGTGTGCAGGCAATGCTTAGAGAAAGGCTAACTTGACAGCTATCATCTTAAAAGTCCATGTTCGAATTAACAAAAAATCCTTTTTATGTATAGATATATTTTTTATGATGGAAGAATCTGATTGAAGTTGCAGACTGAATCCAAAGAGCACTCAGGTACACACCCAGAGGATACCAAAACTGCCAATAAAACTCAGAACCGAAAACACTGGTTGAGGAAAACAAAGCAGGAACTCTTTTGCAAATAGCAGCCTCACTCTCAAAAATGACAGTGTTTATTTTCTTTCTTCCATGTATAAGCTGTGTCTGTTCAAAGAGGAAAAAAGAACTCTGTTGCAAGATCGCACAGACTGACTACAAACAACAGCATGACAAAGTAGCAACAATGGTGCATTGGAATATATGCAAGAAATAGCACTTGTCTGCAAGCGAGGACTGGTGGGGCCACAAAACAGGCAAGTCATAGAAAATGCTCTGGGACTTTAGCGTTCAAACAGATAGGCACCTGCCACATAACACCCCAAGTCAAAAAGTCTGGATAGTGGAGAGAAAGAAATTGAGAAAATCACAAAATACAAATTATTATTATGTATTATATGTATTTTATCTGGCTGTTCACCGCCCTGAGTCCTTCGGGAGTAGGGCGGTATACAAATTCAATCAATCAATCAATCAATCAATCAATCAATCAATACCTACCTACCTGCAAATAAAAATAAAACAACATCTATCTAAATCCAGGTACTTTTAAGGAAATTGATAGGTGGATAAAAATGCAAAATCAGCTTAAACTGCAGTGTAACTAACCATAATATCCTAGGTCTACAACCACATCATCAATGCCATAAAGACAGGAAGTAGGGAACTATCTCACAGGGCAATTGTGGTTACAGATATGTCTCCAAGGGCCCATAAAATGACATAACAACTAACAGGACAGAAAGACAAAACTTAACTGAATAGTCTGGCAGATAACTGAAGCAAAGGTTTTATAGATGATACACTTTGAATTATCTTATCCAATGAATTGTTAGATAACACTGCTACCTTCAGAAGAATGCAGCCCTCTGAAAGATTTCCTATCCCATGGTTTCAGAAGGCAAAATATATATTTATATGTAATGTACGGTAATGCAGTATGTTATTACATGTTATATGACAGTGATGGCTATTTTGCCATCGCGTGCCAGGAGGGGACGGCGGGGGGGTCGTGCGTGTGCGTGCCCACAACCATAATTCTGTGCCCCGCCCCTGCATGCGCGAACTCCCCCTCCCCCCAACTCCTAGCACGCGACTGGAAGTTGTCAAATGGGGCATTTTTGGCCTCCGGAGGACCTCTGGGGGGGGTGACGAAGGCCGTTTTCTCCCTCCCCAGACTCCTAGAGAGGCCCTGGAGGCTGGGGACAGCAAAAAACGGGCCACCAGAAGTTGTTAAATGGGCCGTTTTTGGTCTCCAGAGGACCCCCAGGGGGCTAGGGAAAGCCGTTTTCGCCGTTCCCAGAGGCCCTGGAGCAGTGGTGAAATGCAAAATTTGTTACTACCGGTTCTATGGGCGTGGCTTGGTGGGGGGTAATGTGACTGGGTGGGCGTGGCCAACTTTTTTTTTTTTTTTTTACTTTTAAAAGCATTTTTTTCTACAACCTCTTCGGCCGAAGAGGTTGTAGAAAAAATGCTTTTAAAAGGCTCTGACGATCTCAGCTGAGCCGCACGATCATCAGAGGCTTTTTTTTACTTTTAAAAGCATTTTTTTGGCCGAAGAAAAAATGCTTTTAAAAGTAAAAAAAAAAAAAGCCTCTGATGATCGCGCAGCTCAGCTGGGCATGGGGGGTGGGCAGGGATTTTTACTACCGGTTCTCCGAACCACCCACCATCATCACTACCAGATCGGGTGATCCGGTCTGAAACGGGAGCATTTCACTCCTGCCCTGGAGCCAGGTGAAAAAGAAAAACGGGCCTTCCCCACCCCCCACAGGCCCTCCAGAGGCAGGAACCAGCCTGTTTCCCTACTTCTGGTGGGCCCAGAAGACCCGAAAATCAGCTGGCCAATGCGCGTATGTGCGCCAGAGCTGAGTTCGCATGTCCACTGATAGGGCTACGTGTGCCATAGGTTTGCCATCACCGTTGCTACATTATGTTATGAGATGTGTGTTACATGTTGTGATGTTATGTAATACGTGATTGTGATATGTGATATGTTCTGATACTGTACTGAGTAATAAGGAATGTGCTGAAAGAATAAAATATTTATATATTTAATCTATGAAATAAATACTTAACAGTAAAAACTATTCTCCAACATTGGACAACCGTATGTTTTCAAGAGATCCAGAAGTGCCTTAATATACAAGACAACATACTCTCATATCTATTTATCATAACTTTTTTTAAAAACTAAAACAATTAGGAGTCATAAGCAATTTCCTATTAAATAATAAATCTAATTCAGTTCCACATTAAACTCAGCTGTAGAAAAAAAAATCTACTTAAAATGTAAACAAATTAACTTCAAAATATTTCTGAACATCAGTTTTAAAAGTATGTTTCCTGTTTATTTTTCATGTTCTATTTTTTGTGTGTGTATGTATTCCCATACCCTTAGTGTTCAAGGTCTGGTGGTTAATCCTACTCCCTGGGGTTTCTATTGAGAGAGGGGGGTAATATCTGAAGAGGTGAGGATCAGGTCAAAGTTGAATGCGACTTAAAAACCTCTATGGAGCTGATCTCAAGCCCTTCTAATGCAATTGTGTTATTTTCTTAGCAGTATTGTGAAAGTGTCTTCACCAAGATGTTTTGTGGGTTTTTTTGACAGTCCAGTCCACCCTAGAAATCCTACGATATTTAGGTGATTCCCCATCACTGACCTGCTTAGCTTTCAAAGTCAGATATAAATTTTACCCAATGAGAATAATTAGCACAATTATGTGTCAATAGACATAAACTGGATAATTGGATGGAGACATGATACAGGTAAGTCTTCACTTAACAATGGTAGTTGGGACAGCAATTCTGTTATAAGCAATGCAGCTGTTAAGTGAAACATCACATGATCATGCTGACTTATGACATCAGTTCTATTGCAATTGTTAAGCAAATCAACCACGTTCATCAAATGTGACTTCAGGTGATCATGACTTATTTCCAGCTACCTCGTTGACTTTGCTTGTCAGAAACTGGATATGATGGTTGCAAATGGCGTTCGTATAACCGTAGGACGCTACAGCTGTCCTAAATGCACACCGGTGTCAAAGCACCCAAATCACACTCACACAACCGCAGAGAATCTGAGACAAATTGTTACGCCACAAGCTACCTGGAAAGGAATCAAATTTACACCTGCAGAATCCATGCCTCATCTTTAATACACTTTCTTCTTTATCTTGACCTTGCAAATTTCCCTTTCAGCAGAGGGAAGGGAAAAACACTGAATTGATTTCTTGTAACAGTAAGAAAGGAAAGCATAGAGAGAGAAATGACTACAGTATTAGCATTGCAGATAGTGGCTAATTCAGCATTCATACAGAATTATCTTATCTGACAAGTGTTACTGACTTAATATAAAATATCATGATCCTTTGTGCTAAGTGTATGCTAATTTATTTATTTATGCCAATTTACTCATTCAATTATTGAGGCATCCTAAGTAGTTGTGTTCAGCTTTCGTTGGAGGATACCCAGATGCTCATTACCTTTTTTTTTTTAAAAAAAAGTTTCAATGTGAATACACAATAACAATTGCCATCAACTGAAGCTGCAAAGCCAAAGAAAAATAGTCGGAAGGCCACACAGCAAAAAAAAATAAGAGCTGGAACAGCTTTGTCTGGATAAATACTGCAAATTCTTTTCACAGGAACCAATATAATACAATAAAACAGGACCACAAAGCTGTTTATCTAAACAGGACAGCAGGACATGAAATGATATTGTTGTCTGATCTCTTACAGATAGTCGCTTGAGTTACAACTATTCGTTTAGCGACTCTTCGTAGTTACATTGAAAAAAGTGATTTACAGCCACTTCTCTCACTTACAATTGTTGCAGTGTAACCATAGTCACATGATCAAAATTCAGGCCCTTGGCAACTGGCATGCATTTACAATGGTTGCAGCATCCAAGGGTCACATGTTTGTGATTTGTGATCTTCCCAGCTAGCTTCCAACAGGCAAAGTCAATTGGGAAAGCTGGATTTGTTTAATGACTTAATGACATAACGACCACAGTCATAGCAAAAAAAGCCATAAAATTTGGCATGGCACACTTAACAACCTCATTACTTAGCAATAGAAAGTCTGGTTCCAATCATAAGTTGAGGACCACCTGTACATCCTTGAGTTATACATTATACATATTATATATCACCTCATGCAATCTCTATTAAGAGTCGTGGTGGTGCAATGGTTAGAATGAAGTATTGCAGACTCACTCTGTTCACTGCCAGGAGTTCAATCTTGACTGGCTCAAGGTTGTCTCAGCCTTCCATCCTTCTGAGGTTGGTAAAATGAGGACCAAGATTGTTGGAGGCTGTATACTGATTCTGTAAACCATTTAGATTGTGCTCTAAAGCAGGGATCCCCAATCTGTGGGCCACTGTCCACTAACGGGCCGTGATCTTTTGGTCACTGGGCCGCGTGAGTGGCTGCCCAGTGCATGCTAGTGTAACCATGAGTGGCATGGGCGCTAGTGTCACCGAAGCGCTGCTCCCCCTTTCCCTCCATGCCACCAATTCAGAAAAGTTGGGGAACTCTGCTATCAAGCACTATGAAATATGTACTAGAAAGTGGTATATAAGTCTAAGTGCTACGGTATTACTATTGTTATCAAGCATAAAACCAGACTCTGAAACCAAGAGGGCAATATAATGTCCAGAAGTACTAAATCAACCCATTTCCCCTGGTGTTTTCAACCCCCCCACAATTTATCCGACTTACAAGCACCATAAATAAATGGAAAGCTGACAATAACACAAGAGGTAAATTGCTTCGTCTATCATATTTAACATTTAATACAAACTGGTGAGATTTTTGTCTATTTTAAAGATGATATAATTAATACCCCTAATACATGAAATACAAGAGTTTATCTCAGCAACCTACACATTTAATTAACTCGATTAAATGGCACTCAATCATTATCAATCATCATCAGCACTCAATCATCATCAGGACTAAAACGGTCCCTGAGTTCTACTCTAAATGTCATGCTCAGTATCTCAGAATAATTTCGTCCAGCATCTGGAGAAAAATGTCTACCTTATCCAATAGCAGAATTAAGCGCACAGTCTTTTTGCCACGAAGTACATGTAATCAAGGTGCGAGGTATATGATATTGATATGGTCTGAACAATTGACTTCGCTGGAGTTCACACTGACATCTTTTCTTCTCTTCCAAACTGGGAGATGGCAAGACCAGTATTAGAGGAGTACTTTAAACTCTGTTCTGGACAAATGACACAACTTTCGGAAGAATTGTGACTTTGGGACACTTCTAAGTTCCCAGTTAACTTCTAAATAGGCAAGTAAAGGTTGTGGTGGTAGTGGTGTGTGGATGTGGGTGTTTGTCCAGCATTTTCTCTGTGCCAGGTGTAATCTTATAGGGAACAAGACGGAAGCAGTAGCCCATGCCCTCATTACTACCCACTTGGACACAAGATGTTCGATATGGAGCTGACTTTAAAGATTATTCAGAATCCAGAACCAATCCAGAACCAATCCAGAATATAGCCTGGTTGTTGGCGTACTGTATATTGTGTACTGAATACTGCTATACTGTAGATGAGTATATTATAGTAATAGCACTTACTTATATACCGCTTCACAGTGCTTTACAGCCCTAGCTAAGCGGTTTACAGAGTCAGCATATTGCTCCCAACAATCTTGAGTCCTCATTTTATCGACCTCTGAAGGATGGAAGGCTGCGTCAACCTTGAGTCGGTGAGAATCGAACAGCCGAACTGCAGGCAGTCAGCCGTTAGCAGAAGTAGCCTGCAGTACTACATTCTAACCACTGTGTCACCTGTGCTTCAGATCCTGCACTGGCACTATTAGCTTCCTGGTACAATCCAGAAGTTTTTGCTAGTTTTGTTCTTTAGACTAAAGCTAACTTAACACTAAGGTACATTCATCAATGCCTTCCCATCCCAGAGTTGGCCCATCTGTTCAAAAGTCTCAGTACAATTTATTGTGACATCCTCTCCTTTTCTATGTCTCTGGGAGAGATTTGTATGTGGTTTTTTGTTTTTGTTTTTTTTTGTGATGATCCACAGGAAAACTGGAGACTTTCAAAGATGGGCTGATGCTAACAGGCTGACTGATTATTATGTGATCCTTTATTTATTTATTTATTTTTAATTCTTGTATTTCTACTGTTTTGCAGTAGATTTTACTGTATTTAAATAAACATGGTACATAGTATCACTCTAGTAAACAAGTCCAATAATAATAAAATAAATTAGAAAGTATGTTTCTAATACAGATCCCAATAAGTCAGATGGGAGTTATTGGGTTAGAGATATCAATAATTCTAAGCACATAATGCCTAAGAGAAAGCCGAGCAAACATTCATGGTCTTCCTAAATTAAATACTTGTTAAAATGTGTGTGAGGGGTGTTTATTATTTTTTTTTTAAGAAAGCTTGTGTTTTAAGGCAATGTGACATAAACTTGCAAGATTTGGGGCATTTTTAATTGACAAAATATATCTGAAGGACACGTGGAAAGATTGTCATCTCACAAACACAGTAGATAATTTAGCAGTGCATTTGTTTCTTGCAAGATTTGCAATACACCAGAAGAAGAAATATAAGTGGATGGACAGCAATAATCATGTGCTTTTGTACCTAACTTACATTATGGCAGTTGATAATTTTTTTTAACTAATATAAGGAACAATTTTGTCAATACATGCTATCATCCATGAGCGATATGAAATTTACCCATGAATCATCACAGAAAAAGATCTAGTTGAGTCTTATATATATATACTACAAAAAAAACAAAAACTTGTAGCTAAGGAAGCAGATGTTTAAGCTTACAACTTCTCCCTATGTACAACGATGAGCCCACCAGAAGTCTTTATATTTTGCAAGATTGATGCAAAAAAAAAATGCAGTTTAGAATCATTTACATAAAGGCAGACAGTGCTATATTCTAATTCTTTCTTTCCTGTATACAAGCCACTCATCCCATTCAACATTCATTCTATTAAATTAGAGCCAAAGATTTCTCCCTTTTCTGCCGTTTCTCAAAAGCTCTTTATGGAGAGCTTGGACAGTCAGACAGGTTGCACTGTAACTAGCCAATCTACAGGGACCCACAACATACAAAACTAAACAGTAAATCTTAATAGCAGCAGAAACCTAAGAAAACACCCAGTTCTGGCATTCCCACTTTTCTGTCGTTTATGCAGGATGTTACTACAGATGAGATAGCTCAATTGTTTTGTTTAAAGAGCACTACAAAGACCAGCTTCAACACAATACATGTTAAAGATCTAGCTATGCATAAGCACCACATGCAAATTGTATTTAGCTTTAACCATAGTTATTTAACTTAATGCGTGATTGAGTACATTATGTGAATTCAGGCATACTGAATAATTCTAAGATCCCGAAAGTGATATTCACCCTTGCAAGTCTCACTTGATGGCCTTTAGATGGCCCATCCCACAAATATTTAGAAACAAAGTGCAAAAACAAGGGACAATCTTCCATAATAATCTTGTTCCTAAAAAATGTGCTTGGATTCCATAAGGACCAAATTATATATTAGAAAATCTAGTACAGCAGCATAGATATGCTCCAGGTCATGTCAGTCACTTAGCTTTTCAATCATTGTGTCCACCCTATGAAACTTTCTCCCATTGGAGGTTAAGATGGTTTCAACTGGCTGGTCATTGTTCGGTGGCCAGATCTGTGGATCCCCAGTATGGATCCCCAGTGTGTGAAGGGACCTCTCTCCTGGCTATGCTAGCAACTGTTGATTGTGATATCTTCCTCAGCTGTTGTGCATTATTAATTTTTGCACGTTATTGGAATTGTTTTTAATTTATTTTAAGATTGTTTGCCCCCAGACTAATTTGTTTAGTTGAGTGTCCATGCAAATTGAATGAGTAGATAAGATAAATCAGTAGATAAGTAGATATGATGAATCAAATCAAGTCTAATCAATGGCTTATTTATAAATGTGTCAACTTCTTTCAAAAAGACAAGAAACATCAGGGCCCCTCAATTTCATTGAGGGCCGCATCAGGGCTGTAGTTGACCTCGGGGGCCGGCCAGGCATGGCTAACTGGGTAGACCGGGCCGAAGCTATGTCAGCCTGATCTTTCCCCTTCGCACTGGGTAGACCAGGCCGAAGCTATGTCAGCCTGATCTTTCCCCTTCGCACTGGGTAGACCGGGCCGAAGCTACGGTGACCTGATCTTTCCTCTTCGCATTGGGTAGACCAGGACGGTCCCATGGGCTGGATCCAACCACATCATGGGCCAGATCCAGCCCACGGGCCTTGAGTTTGACACCCCTGTCCTACACGCTAGAGAAGATGGTTATTGGACAAACGTATACATTTGCCTTCTATAAACCAGTATTTAATGACACCCACTGTGTCATTTTGTGAATGGCTAAGTTCAGCAAACAATGCTTTTCTTTAAACTAACATGACTAGTTCTCAAAATGTTCAAAAAATGGAAAGAACAAAAACATTGGGAAAGTGTCACTATAATGCTGAAGGTTCTTCCTTTTAAGGGAAATTTAAGTGACCTGTAGGCAAAGGTGTACCATATTTTTCGGAGCATAAGACGCTCCGGAGTATAAGACGCACATTAGTTTTTAGGGAGGAAAAGAAGAAAAAAAAAGTCTGCCTCTGCCTACCAGCATCCATTGGTTTTCATCTGGCTAGCGTCTTTGCAGCAAACAGCCTGGTCAGGGTTCAGCACGTTATCGCAGCCTGATTCAGCACAAGCAGCTGATTGGCAGTTGGATCGGCCTCCTGGAATACAGCCAATCAGCTGTTTCAGGCTGCAGGATTGTGACAGCCCATCGCCGCCTCCATGTGAAAACAGGCTTTTTTCAGGCCATTTTCTGGGCTGTTTTTGGCCCAAAAATGGCCCGAAAAACAGTCTGAAAACGATTCAGAAAACAGCCTGAAAAACAGCCCAAAAACAGGCCAGCGAAAACGCACACTGGCCAGCTGATCTTGGGGTTTCTGGCGCTTCGGCGCGCACACATGCACACACATACACGTGGGTTCCGGTTTGGGCATTTGGTGCCGAAAAGGTTTGCCATTACTGTCCATTTCAGGCAAGTGATTGTCCAGTCTCTTCTTAAAAACCTCCAGTGATAAAGCAGCAGTAAAGTCTAACGGCAAACTGTTTCATTGGTTAATTGTCCTCACTGGTAGGAAGTTTTTCCTTAATTCCAAGTTGCTTCTCTCCTTGATTAGTTAAATATGCATTAACTGCACCCTAATTTCCTGAAATAACTAACTCATGGGTTCACTGTGTTTCTTTGCTCCTGTTAAACCCAAGTGGGTTGGATGGCATGGCAATTAGGAGTATTAATATCAGATGCAACCAGCAATCTTGCAAAAGAGACTGTGCAATATTGGGATTTCTGCACTGAGCAAGCATTTGGATTCAATTAATTAAATGACCATTTCTCCTGCATGATTCTATGTTAAATCAGCCCAAGGAACTGGGCTATATTGGATTATTCAATGTTAATTCTTAGAAAAGATATCTGACAAAGGTAAATGCAGTATTTGTTGCCTTAGGACATGGTATAATTTACAGAAGTATTCCCTTAAAATGCACAATGTGTGTGGAACTGCAGAATTTCTGGCTGACAAGCTTTTTTCCACATAGGTATTTAATTTATTGGAGAGCCTTCTCTGTGGCGGAGATACGCACAATACCAGACCTCCGGACTTTTCGTTGGGCCCTGAAAACTTATTTATTTCACCTAGCCGGGCTGGCTTGATCCCACTGTTTCGGTTAAATTGAATTGATTTTAATTGGGTTGTTTTAAATTGTGGCCAAAAATATTTAATTATTTTTTAAACTGTTTTTAAATTTTGTATGTTCTGTTTTTATTCTGGCTGTTCACCGCCCTGAGTCCTGCTGGAGAAGGGCGGTATACAAATTAAAACAAATAAAATAAAATAAAACAAATAAAAACTCTCTTAACTCTTCTCTGAGTAGCAAGCATGGACCAGGAATTTCATCAGAAGTTAACTACTAAAATTTGATAATCCCCCTTCTTTCCTATTCTTTCAGGCTGACTGTACCGAAGGGTGGAAGGGGATGGGGGAATAATGAGATATCTATAGTCTCCAAAGGCAAGAAAGGATTTCAATCAGAAGATCTGGGTACAATTTCTTTTCCTGTTTTGTTTAACTCAGGTTCAACTAATGCCCAGAAGAGACCTACTCACTTCTATTTACATTTCACTTTGGCATAATGGTAAGGAAATAATGACTTTGAAAAAGTTGCTTAGTTACAACTTGATGAATTTTCCACCAATGGTGATTTGGAATGGGAGTTGAAATTCAGCAGTTTCTGGTTGGTTTCTCATCCCTAAAGCTAAGTCAGAATCCAATCTTCATTTGCAGGCATCAAAATGGGAGCGATGTTTTCATTATACTCAGGAGTGAAGAAACAGATTTTAGTGACTGATATATTCCTTCTCTCTAGGCTATTTTTTAGTCTATGCTATTTCATCACAGACACACAAAAATGAAGGAAAGTTGCACTTCATTTTTCTTCAAAATACTCCTCCTCAAAATAATGTGTTCAGGCAAGCCTAGATTTTGTTTGTTTTGCTTGTGTTAAACCCAGGCTGGTATCCTCCAGGTGCACAAGCAGTCCTCGACTTAGGACCAAAATTGGGACAATAATTTCCATTGCTAAGTAAGGCGGCTGAGTTCCGAGTTGTGCACAAGTGAGTTGTGCACAATTGTACAACTGAATCACTGCAGTTAAGTGATTAATGCAGACCTTAAGCCAATCTCGCTTCCCCCATTGACTTCGCTTGTCAGAAGCCGGCTAGGAATGTTGCAAACGACAATCACGTAACCTCAGGATGCTGCAACTACAGATGCCAAGCGACAAGAGCCCAAATTTTGATCTTGGGGATGCGACATCCTTCATAATTGCAAAAACCAGTTGCAAGACACATTTTTCAGTGGTCTTGTAATTTTGAATGGTCGCTAAACAAATGGTTATAAGTCAAGGACTACTTATAGTGAGATATTTCCCTTCTTGAAATTTTACAGTTTATCAAGAATTGATGACCAAAGATACTCATCTCTTATTCTTCTACTCAACCCTACAGAAAAGCCATTCATCTAGGCAGAGAAGAGGTGACACATTTAGAAACACTGCTACAGAGGTCAACAACAACTGTTATTCTGTTAGTACCGTATTTCCCAAAAAATAAGCCTTCCCCTGAAAATATTTAAATGCATATGCAGCCATTTCTTCTGGTTAGGGTTAGAGAGACAGAGCTGGAAATCAGGTAAGATGGCAAGAGGATCCCCGTCTCGCTCCACGCACCCCAAAATAATAAGAACTATCTGAAAATAAGGCCAAGGGGTTCAAAAAAATACAAAACAGGGTCTTATTTTTGGGAAAACACAGCACTTATAAATTCACTGGATCCCTTGCTATGCAAAGATATATGATTAGAGCAAACAATAGCATTTAGTGATCCTGCAATTCTCTTTTCTGACCAATCAAATTATCTCCGTAAAAAAGGGCATATAAATGCAAATTTTTAATTACAGCCGGCCATTTATTCAGTCATTCCAGTTTCAATAATGAAGACTTCTCTTGCCTCTTCCTGGCATCCAGATCTTTCACTGCTACCAGGATCCCCCAAGGGATCAAAATATCATTTAAAATATTATTTAAAATATCATTGATTTCAGGAATTGGGAAGTCATACCCAACTTCCAATGATTTTTCCACTCTTAAAATACAGTGAGAATGGGTGCGGTCAGCTTCAAAGCTGAAAGAGAAAAAAAGGGCAATTCCCAGGAAAGAATAACACTGCAAGGGAAGGGAAAATTGTTCCTTCAACAATATTTTTTTTACATAATGTAGATGCAATTATTTGCCATGGAGAAGGCTCAAAGGCCAGCCTTTGGGAACTAAAAATAAACCACAGTATTAAGTGGTTCAACTATTTCAATGGATTTTGAACTTTGAAGCATACATACAAATGATGCTGATAAATTAAAAATTAACATTAATAATTAAAAATAAGAAATAAATTAAGAAAACAAAAACAAATGAAAATTCATAGGGCAGACTCAATATACCACTGGATCTTTTTCAGTTGTCAGTTTTCTATGTTTCTATAACAACATTATGCACCAAGTTCTAACATGTATATTCAACACATACAAAGATTCTCAGATGTTTTGGACTACAACTCCTAGTATCACAATCAATTTTCTTGAAACTATGGGAGATGCCATCTCAAGAAACATGCCATTTTTATGCTGCCTCTGCAACCTCCAAAGATTGCAAGAAAACAAGGTGCACTTTTAAGAATAATTATGTCTCCCCCAAACATCACCTTTGATACAAGTGTCATAGTGTTAAACTAAGGATCAGGGAGATCCATCTTAAAATACCAAAACTCTAAAGCTAAAGGTTCCCCTCGCACATATGTACTCGTCATTCCCAACTCTAGGGGGCGGTGCTCATCATTGCATTTTTTATGTGCTTTCGAACTGCTAGGTTGGCAGAAGCTGGGGCAAGTAATGGGAGCTCACCCTGTTACGCGGCCCTAGAGATTCAAACCGCTGAACTGCCGACCTTTCAATTGACAAGCTCAGCGTTTTAGCCACTGAGCCACCACATCCCGTAACTCTAAACCGAAACTCTAACCTAACCGAAACTGTAGCCTAACCATATTCCCACAGCCCAAACTACTCCATAGATTTCACAATTCCAGAAATGAAAATTGAAGGGTGTATTATGTATCGTGCCTTGAGTTGATAGAGGAAAGCTAATATATATAAATATGTTCAATTGATGAAGTGTGCGTTTAGATGTACATACCCACAAATTTTAAAAAGCCATTGTGAATTCTTCACAAATGAACTTAAAAACTCACAAGTTATTAGTGTACTATGTCCCATCCTGTTTTCAATTGCCACCCAGCACCCTAATTTCTTAAAAATACAATGCTGTTTTTTCTTATCTTGTGTTTTCCTCTTCTCCTTCTCCATCCCTATTCAAGATAAACATACTAGGCTTTTCATACTGATATATTTTAGGATTATGACCTTAATGTAATGAAGAACCCTGGAGGATGTAGCAATGCAAGGACTTTTGAATAAAGCATTGTATTGATTCAGAATGGCAACAGGGATTTAGCTAAGGATAACTTTTTCTTACATAAATACAATGAATATCCTCAAGCTGCTGTCACCAGAATTAAAAGCCAGGAATTGTAAAGACTATATATGGAAACTAGCAAACAAAATGGGATGCCAAGCAAATATTAATTTTCCTTCCTCTTATATTTCAGTGGGGACAGAAGCAAATGATGCAGGGTGAAGGCCCAGCTCATGCTCAGGAGTAGCAGTCTAAAAATGTAAATAGTTAGAAGTAGGAATCTACTCCTGGGCACAATGAAAGTTTCTCGTTCTCATCTTCTCAACCTACAAAATCAACCTGTCGCCATCATTAATCTGATAAGAGTTGAGAAACTGTGGCCCCTTTGCCACCTATGAACTTACAAATCCCAGAATTCTGAGAGCTGAAGTCCACAAGTAGTAAAGAGTCTGAAGCTCCCCATCTTGGGCTGGATACTGTGTCCATAAGATTATCATGCTGAGCTCACCTCAATGTAGCCAACAACTGAGCATGTAAAATGCAAACAAATCATGTTTCCTTCCTCCCCATCTTTTAACCACAATTTTGTTATCCATATTTTATTGTGTCACTATCTCTATATCTCTATCATCTATATGTATAGAGAGATATTCGTTTCATTTCTGGATCGGGACTCCCTATGCACGGTCATTCATGCCCTCGTCACTTCCCGCCTCGACTACTGCAATGCTCTCTACATGGGGCTCCCCTTGAGGAGCACTCGGAGGCTCCAACTGGTGCAGAATGCGGCCACGCGGGGTACTTATGGGGGCGACATGGCGCTCCCACGTGACACCTCTCCTGCGCGAGCTGCATTGGCTTCCAGTGGTCTTCCGAGTGCGCTTCAAGGTGTTGGTTCTCATCTTCAAAGCGCTCCATGGCTTAGGACCCAGTTACTTACGAGACCACCTTCTGCCTCCGATAACCTCCCACCGGCCAACACGCTCCCACAGAGAGGGCCTCCTCAGGGTGCCGTCTGTCAGGCAATGTCGGCCGGTGACCCCCCGGGGAACAGCCTTCTCTGTGGGGGCACCCGCCCTCTGGAATGAGCTACCCCCAGGGATACGACTAATCCCGGACCTCCGGACCTTCCGCCGGGCCCTGAAGACTTTTTTATTTCAGCAAGCCAGGCTGGGTTAACAATTTTTTAATTGGGGAATTTTATAGGTAAGGGGTTTTAAATTGGAGAAGCCAAAGATAATTTAATTTCATTTTAATGTATTTTAATATTTGTATTGTGTGTTTTTAATTCTGGCTGTTCGCCGCCCCGAGTCCTTCGGGAGAGGGGGCGGTATAAAAATTTAATAAATAAATAAATAAATTACTTTTCACCTTGTAAGCCATTCAAAGTTGCCTTGCGGTGAGATGGAGAGCAAACCAATTTAATAAATAAATTACAAATTAAAAAATAATTACTTTGAAAAAGAGATGGAAGGAATGCTTACCAAATTTGCAGCTGGCAAAATTAAATGGGATAACGAACCGTCTGGAACAAAAAATAAATGAAATTCAAAACTATCTTGGTATATTAGAGAAATGAGCTAAAAATTACAGAATAAAATCCAAAATAGCTCATTTAAAACAAAACAAAACTGAACCATATAGTGTAGGAGATTGATGCCTGGCTTGCTGAGAGTATTTGTACAAAGATCTCAGAATAATTGTGGACTGCAAACAGAATTAGCAGTATCGTACAGCTGCAAAAAAGAACAAATGTAATTTTAGACTGCAGCAACAGTAGTGTACTTTGCAAAGCATGGGAAGGAATCATTTGCTTTAATGAGGCTCTATCTAAAGTATCTACTTCTGGATTGACTTTGCTTGTGGGAAGCTGGCAGAGCGTGTTGGATGATCATGCGACCACGACTGACTGTGGTGACATTTGAAGTGGCCACAATTTTGCCAACTTTCAATCCCACGGGAGTAAATAGGTGCTAGATTTTGGATGCATTTTTTAAGTTATTCTGTTTGAGGTATGTTGAAACAAACATTATTTCCCTATGAGGCATTATTCATCCAATTGAAGGTTAGGAACAGAGAGAAGAATGAGTGAGTGAGTGTGTGTTTGTGTTTGTAGTATATATACATAAAGGTAAAGGTTCGCCTTGCACATATGTGCTAGTCGTTCCTGACTCTATGGGGTAGTGCTCATCTCCGTTTCAAAGCCAAAGAGCCAGCGCTGTCCGAAGACATATGGCTGGCATGACTAAGCGCCAAAGGTGCACGGAACGCTGTTACCTTCCCATCAAAGGTGGTCCCTATTTTTCTACTTGCATTTTTTACATGCTTTCAAACTGCTAGGGTGACAGAAGCTGGGACAAGTAACGGGAGCTCACCCCGTTATGTGGCAGTAGGGATTCGAACCGCTGAATTGCCGACCTTTCGATTGACAAGCTCAGCGTCTTAGCCACTGAGCCAGGGGTCTGCAACCTTAAACACTCAAAGAGCCATTTGGACCTGTTTCCCACAGAAAAGAAAACACCGAGAGCCACAAAACCTGGGTGGGTGTGGCCAACTCGATGTCACTCACTTCTACCAGTCACATGACCCTCCTCCCCAGCAACACCTCCCCAGCCGGTCATTAGGGCAGAGAACTAGTTGTTAAAAAACACTGGGAACCACAAAACCCTTTTCACATATCTCTCTCTACCGTCCCTCCCTCCCTCCCCTCTCTCTCTCCCTCTCTCTCTCTGTGTCTCTCTATGTCTGTCTCTCTCCCACTCTCTCTGTATCTCTCTGTCTCTGCCTTGGCCTCTTCTCCATCCCCCGCCATCGCCCTTACCATCTCAGGCCAATCGAGGAATGACTGGGAGGGGGGTTGAGGGCTGCGGCCAGCCAGTGGTGGGATCACCTGACAGGAGCCACAGCAGAGGGCTCAAAGAGCTGCATGTGGCTCCGGAGCCGCAGGTTGCTGACCCCTGCACTAAGCCATATATAGTATGTATGTATGTATGTATGTATGTATGTATGTATGTATGTATGTATGTATGTATGTAAGTATGTATGTACATTCACAAAAGAAAAAGTTTATAATCCCATACCAATCTTTAGCTGGAAGATTTTAGAAAACATAAGCTATTAGATTCAAAATAAAACAAGCTACTTGTAGAAGCCTGGTCTGGGGGGGGGGGGAACCAATCAGAAGTTTAAAACAGACTGTAAAAGAAACATGGATTTCATCACAATAAGACTTACAAGATGAAAGAACATGGCTTGATCACTTTCATTGACTTTTGAGCTCTGCAAATAATCAGGCTTCATCTGCAGCATATTTATTAGCCATCATTTCAAAGATTATTATTAATACCATGTGTGTGTGCCACTATGCATTATGTATTTCTTGGTTTAAAAAACTGAAAAAAAAACATTTAAACTATATTTAAACTATGTGAGAAATAAAGATGTGTTCAGATGGTGATAACCATTCAGAAAATTTTACACAGGGTTTGAAAACTTAATAGAATCAATCCAGATTGTGCTTAAACCAATTTTCATTCAAAAATGTGTATTTAAGGTAGGAAAGGGATGGGTTAATCCTGTCAGATGTCGGTGTCTGAACATGTATTCAATAATATAATTACAACCCTGCCACTCAAATTTTACAGGATGTTTCCAGCAAATATTGGCCTACGTACAGTAAATATTCATCACCAAAGCCTCACACCTACAAGAAGGAATTGGCAGTTCATTAATTGAGAGATGAGCGTTTCATCCTATATAATGTCACCATGGTAACTCAACAGCTTGATCCCCCTCACTTTCTCACCTTGCTTGGTTTCTATTCTGGTTTCCATAGAGTAGTCCATCAGAGACAGCATTACGCAACCTTTTCTTTTCTGTTATGATGGATCTTCCTTCAGCTAATTGACAGATATCGTATCAGGTGGTAGCAAGAGGGACATTCTGGTTTTATAAACGCATGTAACCCATAATTAGCAGAATGACTAACCTTAGATTTGTCACATTCCAAAGCTTTCTAGAAAAGCAAAATATAAGGATGACAACCCAGAGGCAGCAGCAAAGGGCTCGCATCCAGCACCAAGAAAGGAAAATATCTGGCACAACACGTTTTCAAAAATCAGTTTATCGAGCATACAACTTTACAGTGATAATCACTTAGAGGAAGACAGAAATATGAATCAATACATATAAACCCTAGATTGTTGGATCCCCTCCCCCCCAAAAAATGCTGAGGTAAACAAAAACAAATGCTATTTAGAAATATCTGAAGGACAAGGAAAAGGAAATGAACCAGAAATCAATTAAAACAAGCGAAGAAAACACGTAGCCCACTAATTAATCCTACATTCAATGGCTTGAGGAGATTTAGTTTTTATTGGACAGTTTCACAATAACTCTAAAACAAAGAGAAACTGTGATGCTCCAGAGGTTGCTGTAATGTATCGTATTTTTCAGAGTATAAAATGCACTTCCCCCCCCCAAAAAGTGGGTGGAAATGTCTGGGCATCTTATACAGCGAATGTTGCCCACCCACCAACTGGCTCCCACCCTTCGGCTGTTTTCAGCCGCCATGCGCCACATTGTTGGTCTCTGCGCATCATATTTTCGGCCTCCAAACACCCCGTTTTTGGCCTCCGCAAGTTGCATTTTCAGCCAGTTCCAGACTGTGGGGATCGGCGGTGATCCCCGCTACCTGGAACGGGCCAAAAATGCAATGCGCAGAGGCCAAAAATGGGGCATGCGGAGGCCAAAAACGTGATGTGCGCAGGTGGCGATCATCAGCGATGTGCTGTGGCGATCCTCACAGCCTGGAATGGGTCTAAAACATGGCGCTTGGAGGCCAAAAATGCAACACGCAGAGGTGGCAGTGGGCAGCAGGAATCCTGCAGCCTGGAACAGCTGATTGGCGGTATTCCAAGAGGCCGATCCAACCGCCAATCAGCTGCTCATGCTGAATCAGGCTGCAATAACGTGCTGAAGCTGACCAGGCTGTTTGCTGCAAGGACACTAACCAGATGAATACCGATGGATGCTGATAGGCAAAAGCAGAATTTTTTTTTCTTCTTTTCTTCCCCAAAAACTAATGTGTGTTTTATACTCCGGAGCGTCTTCTACTCCGAAAAATACAATATTTCCTAGTATTGGCTGGAGCTACCAGAAACTGCATTTCATAGGCTCCCCATCCAGGGATAATAAAAAGGTAGAAATGCTTCACACTGGAGAAACTATTACAGGTAGTCCTTGACTTACAATCATTCATTTAGTGACTGTTCGAACTTACAATGACACTGAAAAAAGTGATTTATGACCATTTTTCACATTTACGAACATTGCAGCACAAAATTTGGCAACTGGCTCATGTTTATGATGGTTGCAGTGCCCACGGGAGTGCTGCAACAGTCATGAATGAGAAAAACGGTCGTACGTCATTTTTTCAGAGCCACTTTCATTTCAAACGGTCACTAAGTGATTGGTTGTAAATCGAGAACTACATGTATAGATAACCAACACGATGAGATAGACAGCAAACAAATTTAATAATAAATTATAAAAAATGTAACAAAAATGGGAGCCTGTGAAGGCTGTAAAGCATGTGTAATTTTTTCCCTAAAAATTTATGGTACAACACTTTTTTTTTAATTCCCCTTAAATCCCCTTTGTTAAATTTTTTTTTTAAAAAAAAAATTGAATTTGTATACCACCCTACTCCCGAAGGACTCAGGGCAGACTCAGACTCTATGGGAGCGTACTGGTCGGTGAGAGGCTACTGGTGGCAGAAGGTCTCGTAAATACCCCGGTCCTAAGCCATGGAGCCCTCTAAAGGTGGTAACCAAAACCTTGAAGCGCATCCGGAAGACCACCGGGAGCCAGTGCAGCTCGCGTAGGAGGGGGGTCACATGGGAGCGCCCCGTCGCTCCCATAACCACCCGCGCGGCCGCATTCTGGACCAGCTGGAGCCTCCAGGTGCTCCTCAAGGGGAGCCCCATGTAGAGAGCATTGCAGTAGTCCAGGCGGGAAGTGACGAGGGCATGAGTGACTGTATTTAACGAGTCCCGACCCAAAAAGGGATGCAAACTGGCGAATCAGGCGAACCTGATAAAACGCCCTCCCGGCCACAGCCGTCAAGTGCTCTTCTAAAGACAGCTGTGAGTCCAGGAGGACTCCCAAGTTGCGAGCCCTCTCCGTGGGGGCCAATGACTCACCCCCAATAGTCAGTGATGGCACCAACTGACTATATCGGGATGTCGGAAACCACAGCCACTCGGTCTTGGATGGGTTGAGCCTGAGTCTGTTCCTCCCATCCAGATCCGTACAGCCTCCAGGCACCGGGACATCACTTCAAGGGCATCACTGGGATGGTCCGGGGTGGAGATGTACAGCTGGGTGTCATCAGCGTACTGGTGGTACTTCACCCCGAAACCACGGATGATCTCACCCAGCGGCTTCACATAAATGTTGAACAGAAGGGGCGAGAGGACCGACCCTTGTGGCACCCCACATACAAGGGGCCTCGGGGTCGACCTCTGCCCCCGTACCAACACTGACTGCAACCGGTCGGAGAGGAAGGAGGAGAACCACCACAACACGGTGCCTCCCACCCCTAGCTCTTCCAGCCGGTGCAGCATGATACCATGGTCGATGGTATCAAAAGCCGCTGAGAGGTCTAATAGGACCAGGACAGAGGAGCAACCCCTGTCCCGAGCCCTCCAGAGATCAGCGACCAATGCGACCAATGCCGTTTCCGTGCTGTACCCAGGCCTGAAGCCAGACTGGAATGGATCCAAAATAAGCCTTCCTGTTAACAGGAAGGGGACATTATTAGGTTGATTAGAGACATAAGTATATTTATTTATGCTTATGATGTCTTATTGTAGAATGAGAATACAAATTATTTGCAACCAATGTTAGATATAGTGTACTTTCTGTTTTAGAATAGTGGTTTCACTGAATTAAAGTAATTTGTGCATCTTACGGTCATGTCCAACTTTTCACTAAAAATCCTTCTAAGCAGATTGTATGTCTATAAGGGAAGATTAATGGATGGCTGAGTTTACATTTTGCTATTTTCTTTTATTGTGAAATTAAAATATGGTACATATCCAAGCACAGATGTCTGAGTGCTACGTGAAGGAATTTTTAAAAGAATCTTGTCAAAATATCTCATACATATCATCAATGTTCTGAATAATCTATCAGAATACCTATCCATCTCTAAGGTATTTCAGTAAAACTGAATGCAATTCTATGTTAGATCTATTTTCTTAATTTCACTTAATAATGCACATGAAAGCTTATTTATGTATTTGTTTTGCATTGGTTTCTCCGCAGCTTCATTCTTCCTTTTATTGCTTTAAGTTTTGCAGCTTCAGAAATTGAAGGAGTGATTTTATAAAAATACAGTTTAGCTTTTTAGTGAATCTAGTTCTTAGGTGTTTTTTTTAAAATAAAGGTTGCATTTTTACTTAAGAATAAATTTAACAGTAATTCGGACTTATTTCTAAGCAGAAGTGCTTAAAATGCAAAAGTATCTTACCCTGCAATCGCTTTGTTTTAAGCAACAGCTTGCTCTTTAATTTAGTTTCATAAAAATATCTTATGTGCCTACCCATCATGATACAGGTAGTTCTTGGCTTACAACAGTTCATTTAGTGACTATTCAAAGTTACAATGGCATTGAAAAAATTGACTTCTGACCATTTGTCACACTTATGGCCATTGCAGTACCTCCATGGTCATGTGATCAAAATTCAGACACTTGGCAACTAACTCATATTTATGATGATTGCAGTGGCCTGGGGTCATGTGATTACCTTTTTACAACCTGACAAGCCAATGGGAAAGCCAGATTCACTTAACCATGTTGCTAACTTAAAAATGGCAGTGATTCGTTTAACAACTGTGGTTATAAAGCTGGGGAAAATTTACTTAACTGTCTCACGTAGCAACAGAAATTTGGGGCTCAATTGTGGTTATAGGTTGAGGACTACTTGTACTTCCTTTCCAGGTAAACAACTTTATGCAAAATGCAGAAAAATAGTAAAATCATACACCAAATAAATTAAGAAATAAGGATAGTTGAGTTTAGCAATCCCATTCACCACGCCTTCCCTTATTTTTCTACCCTTGCAGACTATTCACGCTTTGATCATGTCCATGGATTGTTTTATCTTAAGTTCTTACCTGTTTTGCGTTAAGGACATTGCCAACTCCAGGCAACAATGAGTTTCTCGGACTTTCCATTCTCCATTGTGGGTGGAGACAGCAGCCAGGATGGGTTTCACTCGTCTGTTCAGATTGGAGGACTGAGTCTGTCAAGTCTTTAAGACCTGCCCTTGTTGCTAGGGGCTCCAGCTTTTGACTCGGTCCTCAGTCCAACTAGTCCAACTCCCTGCTCAGGAAACCCTGTACCATTTCAGACAAATGGTTGTCCAATCTCTTCTTAAAAACTTCCAGTGTTCACTACTTCTGGAGGTAAGTTGTTCCACAGATTAATTGTTCTAACAGTCAGGAAATTTCTGCTTAGTTCTAGGTTGGTTCTCTCCTTGATTAGTTTCCATTCTTTCTTGTCCTGCCTTCAGGTTCTTTGGAAAATAGCTTGACTCTTGTCTTTTTTGTAGCAATCCCTGAGATATTGGAACACTACTTATCATGTCACCGTATGTGCTCTGCAATCCAATCCTCTTCTATCTGAATGACCAAACCAGTTCAACATACTTCCTTTTTAAAGGGTCACTCATTTTGGTAATAAATCCGTATTCATTCAGGAAATATTTCCTCTTGACACCTTTCTATATCTTTTTATTTTAACATACACTTTTTTAAAATTGCATCTTCACTGCATTTGACTTTTATTTCTTCCTATGTAACCAATTCTCACTTCCACATAATACAGCGGCTACAGAAGAATATTCTTACATTCAGCCATGTTTTTTTTCTCCAACAAATATTATTTCCTCACCACATTCTACCTAATACCGACCACAACCATTCTATTATTTGCATGTCTTACTTTTTTCTTCTATTTTCCCATCTTTGATAAAGACTTTATGAAGGGACACAGGTCTATCTACATGTTCCAGTTTTCAATCACTTAAATGTAACTTGCAATCACTCCCTCCATTTCCCTTATCAAACACAACTGCCTTGGTCTTTGATACATTAATTTTCAGAACAATTCCCTCGTTACATCATACAATGTAATTAACATTTGCTGCAAATCATTTATATTCTCATTCAACAGTAAGACATCATGAGTATAAATAGGGCACATACTGTATTTTTCGGAGTATAAGACACTCCGGACTATAAGACGCACTACCTTTTTTGGTGAGGAAAACAAGAAATCTGCCTCTGCCTCCCAGCAATTTTGCCTCGTTGCAGCAAACAGCAAATAGCCTGCTTTACTTTCATTTTCATTTTCAGGGCAGCCTGATTAGCACAAGAAAAAAAAAATCTGCTCCCAGCAATTTACCTCCTTGCAACAAGCAGCAAGAGCCCTGCGCAAAACAGCTGAGAGCAAAACAGCTGAGTCAGGAGGCCGATCCAATCAACTTGTGCTAATTAGGCTGTGCTGAAGCTGAAACGAGCTGTTTCTTCTTGCTGCTTGCTGCAAGGAGGTAAACTGCTGGAAGGCAGAGGCCAAAGGTTGGGGGCCAGTGGGTGGGCAGGGCTACATTCGGTGTATAAGACGCACCTAAATTTTCACCCCCTTTTAGGGGAGAAAAAGGTGCATCTTATACTCCGAAAAATACGGTACATTTATGTCTCCAATCAACACACTGCTATTGTGCCTACCAGTACTCCAAATATATTTATCACTAAAAATATTAACCAATGAAAGGGAATTATTCCTTGCTTAGTTTTAAAGCAGTTTTCTATTTTTTGTCAAATATTCTTTATCTTCATCAAAAATTACCCCAATGCGCAACTGCTAGTAGCCCTCAATTTATGTCCACTTGTTCGACAACTGTTGTAAGTTATGGCTGAGTTGAATGAAGGCACTTACAACCTATACCCAAAGCTACGGGCCTCGAAGCACCCCTTGTGGGCATAGGGGCTGAAATAGAAGCCTGCGGCCCAGCTAGCTTCCACTACCTCCCAAATCTCGTAACATATATATTATATATATAATAAATTTTCATCAACTTCATCTCACCATTTTTCTGCTTTTGTTTCATTTCTTCAACAATTTAATTCATATTGAACTCCGCTACCTATCTTGGCTTTGGTAATTCAAGTATTTCACATAATTATTTTTTGTAACAAAGGCACAGTACAGACTGGTTTATCACCCAGTCATCACATATCCCATTCCTTGCAAACAATATGAACGGCACCAAATGGATTTGGCACCAAATATGCCCCAGGTACAACCAAATCCTAGTTTTTCCCAATGCTCATATATCATTATGCAATATTTGGGATCTTTAATCTTGCACACCAACATACCGTTGCCTGATTCATATCAATTAGGAGCACGTACAATATAGAGATGCACATTCAGGAATTTATTTTTTAAAAAAGCATATATATGAAGATACAATCATTATTAAAAGCAAAGGTTTTGAAATCAAATGGTACATAAAAAACAATGGAAAATGTATGCAAGTTAATTTTTTTCTACCGTGTTTCCCCGAAAATAAGACATCCCCTGATAATAAACCCAATCTGGCTTTTGAGTGCATGCACTAAAATAAGACCCCACCCGAAAATATTTAAATGCATGTGCAGCCCGTCCCCGCCATTTCCTCTGGTTAGGGTTAGGGAGACAGAGCTGGAAATCAGGTAAGACAGCAAGAGGAGCCCCGTCTTGCTCCACGCTCCCCAAAATATTAAAACCTCCCCGAAAATAAGGCCAAGCGCTTATTTTCGGGTTAAAACAAATATAAGACAAGGACTTATTTTCGGGGAAACACAGTAGTTAGGTTGATGTTAATTTTCATGAAAATGCAATAATGACTAGTGTTCTTTCTGAATCTTCATTAGATCTGTGCAGCATCTAGATGCATCTGCACGCAGAACATTTATAAGACACTTGAAAGCAGAAACACCCAGTCTTTTGTTCCTGAGGTCCACTGCAGCAGTGAAGGTTTCTTTATTCCACAAATTTGAGTTTTTACAGTTTTTGCATGAAAGAAAGCAACATCTGTATAGCAATGACAACATGAAGGAAAAGCTTTGCGGCATATGCAACGGGTCAAACTCCCCAGGGTAAAAAAGCAGGTAGTCTTTTAATTAAATCAATCTTCCCCAATCTGTTGGCTAGCAAAACAAACAAGACCACATTAGATTAGTGCTTCAAGGCCTTCATTAGCCCCTATCAGCTCCCAAGTGCAATGCAACGCACTGGTTTTAACCTTTGGTAGCATTTCATGGCTTGGCCCCAAATTGCCTGAAGGCCTTCTTTAGCTGAAATTGATATATCCAATTTACACATCCAAGGATAAAGTGTTTGTGGTTCCTTACTGGAAACAGAAAAACTGAGACCCACAGGTACTTCTCAGTGAGGTGTCTCTGTTATAAGGCAAAGCCTTCCACTGGCAATCAGTTTAGCCTTGATACTGTACTTTATGGTTTTCCATAAGCTTTTAAAATTAAACTGCTATGGAGAGCTTACAGTAATTGAAATGATGCTTGCTGGTTTATCAATATTGATTTACTGGTATTTTACTATTCATTTTATATTATGGATGCTTTATTGTGTTTTATCGTTCATTTGCTGCATTGGTGATTTCTATCTGATTACTGTTAACTAGTGGGAGTCTGTGATGGCAATGAGTACCTCTTTAGTAAATGATCTGCTGCCCTTCAATTGTTTTAATTTTCCAGTTCCTTCACCACTAACCCCTCTGGTGTTTGTTTTCGTAGAAAGCTGATTATTTTCTGCAGTTCCACATATTTGAACAGGGCAACATCGAAGAAGGCATTCCTTGCAGTGTTATTAGAATAAATGGAACAACACCTGCATAATGAGATGCGTATAAAAAAAAAATCATAGCATCCATTTCTGCAAACTGAGATGAAAGGAAGCATTTAAGGCATCAAATCCAACCTTCAGCTCGGCGTAGGCATCCAAAGTAAAGCATCTCTGACAAATGGCTGTTGAGCGTCTACTCAAATACATCTAGTGAAAAGGAGCCCACCACCACTCTGTATAATTGGTTCTACTGTCAACTGCTCTTATTGCTATGATACTTTTTTCAACATGCAATCAGAATCTGCCTTCCTATAACTAACATCCATTATTGAATGTCTTACTTTGTGAACACCTTCTGGGTGACATCCTTTCAAATACTTGAACAGTGGTAATCCATCCCCCACCCATTCTTGCAGTTTATTAAATCAAATAAGAAGGTTTAATGGCCAATCTCAAACCAAGAGTTATTCTAATATAACAAACTGGCTTTTAGGGGGCCACATCATCATAATTGAGATCAGTGGTGAAATCCAAATTTTTTTACTACCGGTTCTATGGACGTGGCTTGGTGGGCATGGTGTGGCTTGGTGGGCATGACAGGGGAAGGATACTGCAAAACCTCCATTCCCATTCTCCATTCCACTCTGGGGCCAGCCAGAGGTGGCATCTGCCAGTTCTCCGAACTACTCAAAATTTCCGCTACCGGTTCTCCAGAACCTGTCAGAACCTACTGGATTTCACCCCTGACTGAGATTCACATTAAAACTGTTAGGTTTACCCACATGCACGTACATATGGGTAGAAATTATTCTCATTGTGGTTTCATCAATCAGAATCTCTGGCTTCTTGATAATGTTGAATGAAACCTACACTTGCATAACTTAATAAAGATTTGGGATGTGGATTCTGCATCTCCCAATTCACAACCAATACAAAAATTTAAGAGGTGTGTGTCTCTTAGTGTTGTTGTTATTAACTAATAATAAAAACTGACAAACTATCAAAAATAGCTCTGTCAGCTAGAGGGGGTAACATTACTTCCTGCACTGTCCTGTAAGCTACACATTAACCCTGCACCTACAGTAGTTTATTAAATAAGGTACTAGAGTTCAACCTGAAGCATCCATATGCAAGAGAGGTTTTTATCAGTTAAGATTAAAAACTTTAAATTTCATCAGTCTAGAATCTGAGAAGTTATCTCTTTGTCTCAACTTATGATGAATCCACTACGCAACTTCTGCAATCACTTCTCCACACATCGGAGACTATATTCCAACTATTGATAGAATTATAAGATTCACCAATCCAGTTTTTTGTCTCTCTCTCTTTTGACATCCGTCATGTAATACATGTCATGGAGCGCAGGGATGATTTGCTAAGTCAATATGCTTCCATAAGCTACGGGAAATGTTTTAATTGCACATGGAATGGATAGGAAAGATTTACTTTTCCATTCCATGGTTTAGCTTATAACAACAATCGACCTCTTAACATTATAAACCTGAAAAAAATAGGCTGAAAAAAACAATAGTATTGTCTTATGTCTACGTATATTTACCCATACTTGATATTCTTATTGGGATGATGATGATGATGATGAGGATGATGATGATGATGATGATGATGATGTTGCTTTGCATATCCAATTGAGAGCTTCTTCACCGGAGACAAATTCCTTGTTTGTCCAACCACACTTAGCCAATAAAGAATTCTATTCTATTCTATTCTATTCTATTCTATTCTATTCTATTCTATTCTATTCTATTCTATTCTATTCTATTATTAGAAATGCATTAAGATATATTAGTCATTGAGAACTAGCATTTGCAGATAATAGTCCCTGATGATGGTCACATCAGAAACAGCAGCAGGCTGAACCAAAACCTATTCCTCATACCTGTAACCTGTGTAAAGGATCCCCACCTGTCATCACCTCAAAATAATACTGAGAAAGAATCCCACAACCTATCTGAATCCCTACATTGTCACTTTCATTTGATATAAACTAGAGAACATAACCTGAAGCTCTTTACCCTACAAAAGTTTAGGAATATCTCCCAAGTAAAACTGCCCAGCCATAATGTTGCAGCCAAAAGTTAAAAAGAGGTTCTTATTAAATGTACTTAATAAAACAATATTAAAATTTAATTTTACATTTAATTTTCAACTTGATCTCAATCACTTTATCTTGGCCTCATAATTGTAGAGTGCAACCTACAGTATGTTTCTTAACATCCCTACATACAAACACAGATAAAGGATTGCACCGGGATCCTTTTTATTTTATTTTATTTTATTTTATTTTATTTTATTTTATTATTTTATTTTATTTTATTATTTATTTTATTTTATTTTATTTTATTTATTTTATTATTTATTTTATTATTTTATTTTATTTTATTTTATTTTATTTTATTTTATTTTATTTTATTTTATTTTATTATTTTATTATTTTATTTTATTTTATTTTATTTTATTATTTATTTATTTATTTAAATTTTTATATTCAGCAGGTTATGACAGGTTCTGGAGAACCAGCAGCAGAAATTTTGAGTAGTTCAAAGAACCGGCAAATACCACCTCTGGCTGGCCCCAGAGTGGGGTGGGAATGGAGATTTTGTAATATCCTTACCCCAGGAGTGGGGAGGGAATGGGGATTTTGCAGTATCCTTCCCCTGCCACGCCCACCAAGCCAAACCATGCCCATCAAGCCACGCCCACAGAACCGGTAATAAAAAAATTTGAATTCCACCACTGGATTGCACACTCCTAACATATGCAATATAGAACTAGGTAGTCATTCTCAATATACAGCAACTTAATATTTACATACATAAATAATGTATAAACTGTAACTGTGTAATAATTTAAAGTGTTTTGTTTAGACATGGACTAACACTATTGATTAATAAGAATAAAACACACAGCTCAGGGTTTTTTACAAGAGTTCAGGAAGTCAAGTTTTTATGTCTCTGAAGTTCATTATACTGTGTTAAAAGAGGCAAATCCTGAAACACTAACTTCACTGTAGCTGGCACAAAAGCGATTATAAAAGAAACTGCTGCCTCCCACTTCTGCTCTAAATCCTTGATTTATTTGGGGAGACAGAGACAAGACTGAAAAGCTGCCATTTTAAATACTCCAGACAGCATAAGTACAATATAGGTCACCCTATCACTGCCTGCCATTTACTGAGGGAGGACTAAGCAAAAGACATGTGTCATCGGGCAATTTACACCTGCACAATTTTTCCTAATATATATGACCTTTGGGAGACTTTGGAAGTGGATTTTTCCAAGGAACTTTTTCTGGATGAATCTATAGGAAGATGCAAAATTGGAAGCCCTCAAATGAGGGAATTTTGAAAAAGAATTTGAAAAGCAAGTCAGCTGAGCAAATCAATGTACAATTCACTGCTAGAAATAGAACATTTTGAGCACATGAAAATATATCAGTGTGTATGCACTCAGGTGGTTATGTAAAGCTAATTAGTCACACTGACATCTATGCAATCTTTACACCTCTCTCAATCTTATAATGATTAGTTAGGCCTGGCTTCTAAAATTGTGCTTTTGAAAAAATATAAACCCATGTCATATTTCTTTTCAAAGTATCTTTCTTAACCACCTAGTATTTTTTAACGAACTGGCTGCTATGACTCTGTAATATTTTCTTTTCATGTTTTTCATCATCTGTTTACCTTTCAAATGTCTGCTTAAGTTTGTGTACTTATATTTGCTCTAACGTCATCTGTGTGGAGGGGAGCTTTTTTTAAAAAAATAAATAATGGTAGAAAAGTATTTTGAAATAGGAAGTTAAAGATCAGAAAACAGAAAAATACGCAAAAAATGAAATTAAGATGCACCTGTCAGCATAAAACCTTTATTCATATTCCAAAGATATTGGGTGCCGAGTTAACAATTCTAACAAACTCACAACCTGGTATCTTCTTGATTTCTAGTCATTGTTCCCACCACACTTATGTGTGTTCTAAAAGTTGTCCATATCACACAAATTGAAGCCAACCCCGCCAGGGGTGAAATGCTCCCGGTTCGGACCGGATCGCCCAATCCGGTAGCGATGGCGGCGGGTGGTTCAGAGAAAATCCCTGCACGCCCACCACCCCCACCACCACCATGCCCAGCTGAACCACACGATCATCAAAGGCTTTTCTTTTTTTACTTTTAAAAGCATTTTTTCTAAAACCTCTTCCAACGAAAAAAATGCTTTTAAAAGTGTAAAAAAAAAAGCCTCTGATGATTGTGCGGCTCAGCTGGGATCGTCAGAGGCTTTTCAAAGCATTTTTTTCTGCAACCTCTTGGCCGAAGGGGTGGTGAAAAAAATGCTTTGAAAAGTCTCTGACGATCCCAGCTGAGTTGCTTGCTTGATCGTCAGAGAGGCATTTTTTTAAAAGCCTCTCTGACAATCCCAGCTGAGTTGCAGAGGCTTTTCAAAGCATTAGAAAAAATGCTTTGAAATTTTTTTTTTAAAAGAAGTTGGCTACGCCCACCCAGTCACATTACCCCCCCCCACCAAGCCATGCCCACAGAACCAGTAGTAACAAATTTTACATTTCACCCCTGAACCCCATTCCAAAAACAAGGCAAGCAAAGAAAACACTAACATCACTATTGTAAAACCTTGTAATAAATTTGTTTTACTGCACACTCAATACATTCTGGCAGAGTGGGTCACTCCAGGGTGCCTGTATTAAATATTGTCATCATGTGGATGGCCAAGAAACCCATGCTTTGCCTATTGTGGACCTCACCCTCTGGAATAGCATCCCCCAAAGGACAACATCCTCACTCCTAGGTTCTGGAAAGCCTGAAAACCTGTCTTTGGGCCCAAATTTGGTTTTGATGTACTATCGTTTCTCTATGGCCTGTGTTTTTCTTTATTTCTGTGCCTTTAAGATTATTTCTGTCTGGGCTGTCCATATCCTTTGATGTTTTTATTTATTTTTATAGTTTTCTAGTTCCGTATGCCAAATAATAACACAGAGCAACATAAAACAAAACTGCTGGATGCATCTGAAATGTTGAGAGCCCTCTGCAATATAACGAATATCTGTGTTTTTACCATCAGTACTGTGAGTGGGAGGGGTAGATATGGCGGGAGCAGGGGGCCATATGTTAAGGGAGCACACACCCGCTGTCTCCAAGCGGTAGGGTGCTCCGGCCCCCAAGGCTCCACCCGTTTGCCAGGTTGCACAGATCCTCACGGCCCGGGCCTTCGTCTGATGTTGTGCAATGCCAGGTCCGTAGTAAATAAAGCCCCCCTCATCTGTGATCTTGTTCAGGAGGGGGGAGCGGACCTGGCGGGTATTACGGAGACCTGGTTGGGCCCAGAGGGAGGGGTCCCTCTGGTAGAAATGTGCCCACCAGGCTTCCGTGCATTCCCTCAGCCGAGGTCACAAGGGAGGGGCGGGGGAGTAGCGGTTATTATTAGAGAAGGCCTTAGGCCCAGGGAGACCACTGTACCTCAGACAGCTGGTTGTGAGTCCCTCCTTGTGAAGTGGGGCCATGGGGTTCAGATGGGCTTGCTGATCACGTACCTGACTCCCTGCCGCGTGGCAGCAACCCTGCCTGAGCTACTCAACGTTATTGCTGCGGTGGCGGTTGATACCCCCAGACTGATGGTCATGGGGGATTTCAACCTGCCATCCGTGGGCGAGACGTCTGAGGTGGCTCGGGAGTTCATGGCTTCCATGACGGCCATGGATCTGACCCAACTAATTCATGGCCCTACGCACACTGGGGGAAACACACTGGACTTGCTTTTTGTCTCTGGACAGTGGTTGAGTGATCTTGAGATAGGGGATGTAGTCATCGAGCCCTTGTCATGGTCGGATCACTCTCTCCTTCGCCTTGACCTTCGTACCGCGGCACCCCGCTGCAGGGAGGCGGAACCGATAAGATGGTACCGCCCCAGGTGCCTGATGGAACCCGATAGGTTCCAGACGGAGCTTGGGCCAATTCCTGAGGTTCTGGCTCACGCCTCGACTGGAGACCTAGTGGCCGCCTGGGATAGGGCGGCCGCTGGGGCCCTGGATCGAGTCGTGCCTTTGCGGCCTCTGACCCGGCACGGATCTCGCCTTGCTCCTTGGTTTACCGAGGAGCTGAGGGAGATGAAGCGCCGGAAAAGACGCCTAGAGAGTAGTTGGAGAGCTAGTCTTTCTGAATCGGACCGGACACTGGTTAGATCCCATATTAGGACTTACCTAGTGGCGATAAAAGCAGCAAAATGTACGCATTTTGCTGCTCTTATTGCGTCATCAGATAATCGCCCGGCTGCCCTGTTTAGGGTGACCTGCTCCCTGCTCCACCAGGAAGCGCGGGAGGACCCCTTGGAGGGAAGAGCCGAGGATTTTGTTCAGTATCTGTATGACAAAATCACTCAGATTCGGGAAGGTCTGGACTCTGACTGGGTAGATCCAGCGAGAGTGACGGAGGCAGGTCTTGAGACTGTTATCTGGGATGAGTTTGATCCTGTGACCCCAGATGACGTGGACAGGATTCTGGGTAGATTGAACGCGACCACATGTTTGTTGGACCCGTGTCCTTCCTGGTTAGTGCTGGCTTCCCGGGAGGTGACGCGAGGCTGGCTCCAGGGGATTATAAATGCTTCATTGGGTGAGGGTGTCTTCCCCGCCGCCCTTAAGGAGGCGGTGGTGAGGCCCCTCCTCAAGAAGCCTTCCCTGGACCCGGCAATATTGGCTAATTATCGTCCAGTCTCCAACCTTCGTTTTGTGGCGAAGGTTGTTGAGAGTGTGGTTGCGGGACAGCTTCCCCAGTACCTGGATGAAGCGTCGTATCTGGATCCGTTCCAGTCGGGTTTCAGGCCTGGATACAGCACGGAAACGGCATTGGTCGCGTTGGTTGATGATCTCTGGAGGGCTCGGGACAGGGGCTGCTCCTCTGTCCTGGTCCTGTTAGATCTCTCAGCGGCTTTTGATACCATCGACCATGGTATCATGCTGCACCGGTTGGAAGAGTTGGGGGTGGGAGGCACCGTACTAAGGTGGTTATCCTCCTTTCTCTCCGACCGGTCGCAGTCTGTGTTGACAGGGGGGCAGAGGTCGACCTCGAGGCCCCTCATATGTGGGGTGCCGCAGGGATCGGTCCTCTCGCCCCTTTTGTTCAACATTTATGTAAAGCCGCTGGGCGAGATCATCCGTGGTTTTGGGGTGGAGTACCATCAGTACGCTGACGACACCCAGCTGTACATCTCCACCCCGGACCACCCCAACGATGCCCTTGAAGTGATGTCCCAGTGCCTGGAGGCCATACGGATCTGGATGGGGAGGAACAGGCTCAGGCTCAACCCATCCAAGACCGAGTGGCTGTGGTTTCCGACGTCCCGATATAGTCAGCTAATGCCATCGCTGACTATTGGGGGCGAATCATTGGCCCCCACGGATAGGGCTCGCAACTTGGGTGTCCTCCTGGATTCACGGCTGTCGTTAGAAGAGCATGTGACGGCCGTGTCCGGGAGGATTTTTCATCAGGTTCGCCTGATCCGCCAGTTGCGTCCCTATCTAGATCGGGACTCCCTACACACAGTCACTCATGCCCTCGTTACTTCTCGTCTGGATTACTGCAACGCTCTCTACATGGGGCTCCCCTTGAGGTGCACTCGGAGGCTCCAACTGGCGCAGAGTGCGGCCGCGCGGGTGGTGATGGGAGCGACATGGAGTTCCCATGTGACACCTCTCCTGCGCGAGCTGCACTGGCTCCCGGTGGTCTTCCGAGTGCGCTTCAAGGTTCTGGTTATCACCTTTAAAGCGCTCCATGGCTTAGGACCTGGTTATTTACGGGACCGCCTGCTACCACCAATAGCCTCCCACCGGCCAGTACGCTCCCATAGAGAGGGGCTCCTCCGGGTGCCGTCGGCCAAATAATGTCGGCTGTCGGCCCCTAGGGGGAGAGCCTTCTCTGTGGGGGCACCTACGATTTGGAACGAGCTCCCCCCGGAGATACGTAGGATCCCGGATCTGCGCACCTTCCGCCGCGCGCTTAAGACTTTTCTATTTTATCAAGCTGGCCTGGCCTAAATCTTCCCCCTTTTAAATGTGGAAATTTTAAATTTTTAAATTTTAAATTCGTCTTTTTATAGGGGTATGGGTAAGGCATTTTAAATTGGGGAGCCATTTTAGATTTAATTCTGTTTTAAACGTATTTTAATTGTTTATATTGTATGTTTTTAACTTTGCCTGTGCACCGCCCCGAGTCCTTCGGGAGAGGGGGCGGTATAAAAATCTAATAAATAAATAAATAAATAAATAAATAAATAAATAAATAAATAAAATGGCTGCTATGGGAAGGAGAGGCATACACTTATTAAACAATTTCAATAATAATATCTGAAGGACAAATAATATCAGGGGAACACCAAGAAAGTAAAGGGCACCATGTTCCTGAGCTGAGTCATACTCAATGAACTTTGACCCAATACCAAAAGAATCTATTCCAGAAAATACACAAAGAAAATAATCAATAAGTCCAAGTTAAGCTTCTTTCTTCAAAGCCTATTTCTGATCAAAGAATCTACACATTGTTACCATGACCTACCATAGTTCTCCTCTAATGTCAAAAATGGAAAAGTAATTGATCTGACGGCCACCCCATCTTGGATCTAGAGAAGGTCCATTCTCATACTTCTACACTAGCCATCTTTCCAGTTCATTAATTGGCCAGTCTAACCTTCCCCACCAAGATTTTGCAATATGCTACAACAGGGGTGTCAAACTCAAGGCCCGGGGCCAGATCCAGCCCGCGGGGTGCTTAGATCTGGTCCATAGGGCTGCCCAGGCAACAGGAAAGCACTGGCCCGCAGTGCCTGTGCCATGGACCTTCTGAGCTCTGTTCCGCTGGCAGAGGGTTGCAGGAAGCTGTCGCAGCCGAGAGCAGAGCTCGGGAGCCCATCTTCACTGGCACAGTGATCGGGTCAGTACAGTTGCCCCCAGCACAAATGATGTCGAGCTGGCCATGCCCCGCCCCCGGCCCCTTGAGGTCAAACACAACCCTAATGCAGCCCTCAATGAAATCTGGCTTAACACCCCTGTTCTACAACAATCTAGAAATGTAAATGAATATGTGCAAATCTCCCACACCCGCCATGCATAAAGTTAATGAGACTAGAATTACAATTAGGAAGAAATATAACTGTTATTTTTAATAAATAAACATTAAAATTTCATTATTTCATAAAACATTTAAGTGGAATGAACAAGGTTCCTTATTTTGAATAATGCAAAAAAAACATGGATTTTATTTTCAGGACAGGCACTCTTATTTCTTATTTCCCATTTATTTTGATCCTCTTCAGAGCAGCAACTATAAAAAAATACTGATTCACAGTTTTGGGATATTACAAATCGAATCTCTGCACACACAGCTTTCTCACTTGGGTTTGGTTTTTTTTAATTCATTTTTCACACTGATCCAAAATTCAGGGACACACGCTATTGTAAGTGCCAGAAAATACATCATGAATTGCTCCTTCTTGATAACAAGAATGTACATTTCTACACACACTCCAAAAGACTATGAAATTATTAATATATGCCCTTTTAACAGAGATGCTAGAGAAGCACAAACATTTCTAGCCATGGTAGTGAAGTGGTTAGAATGCAGTACTGCAGGCTAACTCACTATTTACTCCAGGAGTTAGATTCTGACCGGTTCAAGGTTGACTCAGTCTTCCATCCTTCCAAGGGAAATGAGGTCCCAGACTGTTGGGGGCAATATGCTGACTCTGTAAACCACTCAGAGAACTGGTTGTGACGAACTATGAAGTGGTATATAAATCTAAGTGCTATTGCTATTTCTAGGACAAACGAAACACAACTATTTGTAGTCACTCATTAGATCACCAATATCCAATAAAAGTGTACTACGTAATCAAGAAATGACAAATGTTGTAATAGGAATAGGTGTTTTGTCTATTTCAACTGAATTAAAAAAAACTTTCCTCCAAAACAATTTTGCAATGCAAATTTTTAAAAAGGACAAGATAGGAGTGGCAAACATAGTAGGTGACATAGTAGGCACCTAGTAGGTGGCAGCTGCATAATGATGTTTTTGCTGCCATATTGTGGGCATCCAGATTTTTCTACCCCGAATCAAGTAGCTCTAACAGACTTCTTTAACAGAATTAAAAGAATAATAGAGTTGGAAAGGACCTTTGAGATCTTCAAGTCCAACCCCCTGCTCAAGCAGGACACCCTGTATCATTTCAGACAAATGGCTGTCCAGTCTCTTCTTAAAAACCTCCAGTGATGGAACACCCACAACTTCTGGAAGCAGGTTGTTCCACTGGTAAATTGTTTTCACACCCTTAGGAAATTTCTCCTTAGTTCTAGGTTGCCTCATTTGGATGACTCCATTGAAGAGCAAGCTATATTCATTGGTCGAAATCACTCCTTTTAGCTCTTCGTTGTTAGTTGCGAAGTCGTGTCTGACTCATCACAACCCCATGGACAACGTTCCTCCAGGCCTTCCTGTCCTCTATCATCCTCTGGAGTCCATTTATGCTCACGCCTATTGCTTCAGTGACTCCATCCAGCCACCTCCTTCTCTGTCGTCCCATTCTTCTTTTGCCCTCAATCTTTCCCAGCATTAGGCTCTTCTCCAGTGAGTCCTTCCTTCTCATTAAGTGGCCAAAGTATTCGAGTTTCATCTTCAAGACCTGGCCTTCTAAAGAGCATTCAGGGTTGATCTCCTCTAGGACTGACCGGTTTGATCACCTTGCAGTCCAAGGGACTTGCAGGAGTCTTCTCCAGCACCATAGTTCAAAGGCCTCAATTCTTTGGTGCTCAGCCTTTCTTATGGTCCAACTTTCACAGCCATACATTGTATCTGGGGAAACCCTTTAGCTCTATTTTTCTATTATTCAATCAATACTTCACTGCATTTAATAATATTTAAAGTTGAGCATATGGTTATAGCAATTAAAAATGAACCTTGTTTGCTTTAAGATAGGTCACATTTCTCTAGAATTTCTACATATGATTTGCTATTTTCACAATCTTCAATAATGTTCAACCAAAAGTTATCAATTTATTATAAAATCTTATATCTTGGTTTCTCTCCTTCTTTTCATAACAGAGCAGTCTTATTTTAACCAGTTTGTAATCTGTGGTAATACAGACCAACTATTAGCAAAATAATTTATGACATCCTCGCAACTACTTTCTTGCTATGGTCAAAGCTCTTAAAATGTGCATATCAAATTAGAAGTAAGCTAACAAGAAACAGATGGTAGAACAGCATGCATTAGGTTATTATTGGTAAAGACTTGAAATATAGGGCCATATCGAATAATCATCATTACTATACAGTAAAAAGGAATGTGTTCCCAAACTGGTCTAAACTTGAATATTTCTTCCAGATTTTTATACTAATTTATGCTAATTTCACACCTTCAAAATAGAAGTAGTAGCCAAATACAAAACACATGTTATTTGTATATTTGGGGGAAAAAAGTCAGTTCTCAAAAATCTCTAGTATATCTATCAATAATCAGATTTAAAAATGCAGTCAATAATTGGGAAAATGCCTTCAAAACCGAACACTGGGGAAAGTATGCACAGAAAACTTTTGGGGGAAAAAAACCTAGTGCTCCATAGAGAGTTACCGGAGTATAAGACGTACCTTCCCCCCCCCCTCAAAAAGGGGTGAAAATTTAGGGGCATCTTATACACCAAATGTAGCCCCAACCACCCACTGGCCCCCACCCTTTGGCCTCTGCCTCGCAGCAGTTACCTCCTTGCAAGCAAACAGCAAGAAAAAACAGCTCCTTTCAGCTTCAGCACAACCTAATTAGCACAATATGATTGGATTGGCCTCCCGACTCTCAGCTGATTTGCTCTCAGCTGATTTTGCGCAGGGCTCTACTGCTTCCTACAAAGAGGTAAATTGCTGGAGCAGATTTTTTTCCTTGTGCTAATCAAGCTATGCTGAAAACAAAAATGAAAGTAAAGCAGGCTGTTTGCTGTTTGCTGCAAAGGCAAAATTGCTCAGAGGCAGAGGGATATTTCTTTTTCTTCTTTTCCTCACCAAAAAAGGTAGGTGCGTCTTATACTCCGGTGCATCTTATACTCAGAAAAATACAGGAGAAGCACAGGTGAGAATATGGAAGGTTTTGGTTGTTGTTTTTTTTCAAATTTATATTTACATCATTTCATTTGTGGAACTAAAATTTGAAACACAGTTCAAAAAAGAAAAAGAAAAAAGAAATTTACAACACTATAACTGTTGTAAATCACTGGAAGGATATCACTGAATCCAAGTAAAGAACTATTCTGTTTGCTTGACTATTCGTATGTGTGGGGCAGAAACCAGCATATGTCAGGCCAGACAATACTATTATATTAACACTGAATCAATGTTTCTAATTCTCAAAGCTGACGGCCCAAAATCTAACGACTTTAACTGGTGAGAAAGAAAGGTTTAGAATGTAAATCCCGGAACAGATATTAGGTTTTATTTCTGTTCTGCAGTCAGCAGACCTTCTATGTTTATATGATTTCTTTGTAACCTGCGATAAAGCAACTTCTGGAAAGTCAAAATTTATTGACATGTCTGGTGTGAAGCCTGACAGGTGGGATATAAGCCAAATAAATAATATGAAATGGCCAGACAGAACACATTCTAAGAATAATGGTGGTTTCTATTCTAAAGGAGCATTAAAAAAAAAACTACTGCCACAGAATTCAGATTCCAAATCAAAACATTTTTTTCCCCAGTTTTAAGACTAAATTAGACAATCCATCCTCCATTGGATTATCATTTCAGAGATATTTCCTGACCTAAACAGAGAAACAGAATGACCAAGGGTAGGCAAAAAGGCAGTAGGAGCAGGAGCAATTTTTGACTTCCTGCTGGTTTCCCCAGTGAGAATTCTAAACACAATGCTATCTACCCTGTTTTCCCAAAAATAAGACCCAACCGGAAAATAAGTCCTAGCAAAAATTTTCAAGATGCTTGTAATATAAGCCCTACTCCCAAAATAAGCCCCAGTTAAGATTGTCAGCCAGATGGGTGCATTTTGTACTGTATTTCCCCCAAAATAAGATCTAACCAGAAAATAAGTCCTAATGCGTCTTTTGGAGCAAAACTTAATATAAGACCCGGTCTTATTTTCAGGAAAACACGGGTAGCTTCAAAGATGGCATAATCTTGAAAACAAAAGGACCCCAAAATCCATAGCCATTCAGTTTTTACAAGGGTTCAGCTGAATTTTTCAGTTTTGAAATAATGTTCCAGTTATGGTGAAAAAAATGGAGACAAGAATTATATCTATGTTATTATTCCTAAGCACCTGAAAGAGAGGCATGGTATGAAACTGAAGGAGTAAAATAAAGAATAAGAGTATTAATTTATGTGATGCACTAATGATGAAAACAGGACCACAAACAAATCCACACTGCTATCTATGCATCAGTTCATATATTTTTTTTCTGACCTCAAAATTTGGATAACCTTCCATTACAATTTAGTTTTAAAAAGTCAGTATTTTTTTTTTAAAAAAAAGCTTACTTGTGTTTTGCAGACTTTTAAATAGCTGGCCTCACATATATTCTTATCTAAGACTGTAGATTACAATGAACACCCTTCTGTGTTTTCAGATAGCTGACTCAATGCATGGTTTCTAGTATAATTTTTAACCAAGTAGGAATGTGGAATGTTAGTCCATTGCCAGGACAGTCTCTATTGCTGTATCAGCCAAGCCGATGTGGACAGAAAAAAAAATTCCCTATGTGACTTAAGTGTTTTCCCAGAGAGTGGGGCCGGATTGAAACTCAATCAAGACACAGTTGGGGAACTGTTTATCCAACTCAATGCCTAAGAATTTCTAAACAAGGCTGAAGCCATCCGCCAAGCGATTATAATGCCAATATCACCAACATGGCATGGTTATTGGACTGCCTGCAACTGATATTGGACCGGCATCACTGTGGAAGAAAAAAAAGGGAAAGCTCTGAAAACAACTCATTAGGGCAGGAGTCTCCAACCTTGGTAACTTTAAGCCTGGCGGACTTCAACTCCTAGAATTCCCCAGCCAGCTTTGCTTTGCTGGCTGGGGAATTCTGGGAGTTGAAGTTCGCCAGGCTTACAGTTGCCAAGGTTGGAAACCCCTGCATTAGGGCATCCAAAGTCCTTTTCTTGCAGAAAAGCCTGGTTTCAGAACGAGCTACTGGGAGAGAAATAAATCTGCTCCAAACAAACACAGATAATGCCCTGAAACACGAGATTACAACGCGGAGATAAATGAGCCCTCGTCACAGAGAGTTGAGGCAAGACTCAAGGACATTCATTTTGTGGCGTCACAAAATGAAGCGCTGAATCGATAGGCTGTTTGCCATAGATAAGCAGTTTGGACAAGGATTGAAAATCTTATTTCCATGAACTCAAGTTGGGATCCGTGCACCACAAAAGGTCATAAAAACACAACTGAACCCATTTTAGTTTCACTTGTGGTCTCTGGGTTGTTTCTTTCTGCAAATCGGTAGCCCTTACTTCAGGGTAGCTAGATTTGAGATTAAGAATTTAATCTTCATTTTCATATGAGTGATGTTCTGACATCATTTTAAATTTCCCGTTAAAAAACAAGTCTTATCCATTTTTATATCATTTTCCATACCACAAGTCGTATTTCAATATGAAACAAGAGATTAATTTAACCGTTCATATTTTACTACCTAAATAGATAATTTTAAAAAAACCCAAATTTCTCAAATTTGTAGACAAGATAGGAAAAGCCTGACTGAAGGCAATATAGATGATCCTCAACATAAAACTGGGAATGAATTTTGCCCCATTTTACGACCCTTCTTGCCACAGTTGTTAAGGGGATCACTGTAGTTGTTAAGTAATATGTTTGTTAAGTGAATCACTGACTGCTTGCCAGAAGGTTACAAAAGGTGATCATATAACTCAAGGATACTGCAACCATCATAAACATGGATCAATTGCCAAGCATCTGAATTTTTATCAGATAACCATGGGGAAGTTGCAATGGCCGTTAACTGTGAAAAGCGTAAGTCACCATTTTCCAGTGCCGTTGTAACTTTCAACAGTCACTAAATGAACTGCTGTAAATCAAGGTTAGTACACCAAGTCAAAATTTGTAAGCATAGTAGCAGCCATGTGATTTTTCATTTATCAGCTGTTTCGCTGAATAGCCAAGTAAGCCATTCCCAATTGCAGTGGTTAAACATGGACTACGTGTAGTAAATTTATTATTTTGGGACTTATATACCGCTTTTTTACAGTCCCTCTCTAAGCGGTTTACAGACTCTGCATATTGTCCCCAACAATCTGGGTCCTCATTTTACCGACCTCAGAAGGATGGAAGGCTGAGTCAACCTTGAGCCTGGTGAGATTCAAACTGCCATATTGTGGGCAGCCAGCAGTCAGCAGAAGTAGCCTGCAATATTGCATTCCCACCACTGCACCACCGCGGCTCGTACATTTCTATATTATATCTTTACTGAAATAAGAATTGGTGATTAAAGCATGCAACAGGGCCCTAGCAAGGTGTTTTGGAAAAGTTAAGAGGAACCATCAAGCAGGCTGACACAGATTAGGTTGCTGTTGATTAGGATTCTCACATATTTAGGAAACAAGGCAATGTGATGGCAAGAGAAGCCGTTCTGATAAAAATATCACGTCTTGATGTATCCCTTGATCAGTATTCGGAACACATCCTCATATAAAATCTATAGTAACCCTCTGGAAAACAGAAAACGCACAGTAGCAAGATTACAAAAAAAGAACTGCATTGCTATGCCATTTCCTTGTGTCAAGGGAGAGTAACAATGGCTTCTTGGTAAGAAATTTTCAAGGAGGGAAGAGAAAAGCAAAAGCATTAGAGCAAAAGGTATTATGTAACCACAATTCTGTGCCGCTTTGTTTTCCCCAGCATCACAGCTGCTACGCAGACTAGAAGGGTTTAGTTACACTAAAAATACAAACAATGCTTGCTTTTAAAAGGCTGAATTCCTTAAAAAAAAACAAAACCAGAAGTTCAAATATGGTATATAGCTGATTATACATTCATACCAAGCTGGGGAGAAATGAAAAATGACTTCACTTACTGAGCAAACTAAATGAACTGAACATAGAAAGATTTGCTTGTTTTCCCCTTCTTTTTCCCTTTGAAATATGTTGGATTTCGAACTTTGAAAATTATCTTTCTTCAATCATGTTAGAAAGTGCCAGGTTGGGAAAAGGAGGTATAGGGGTTAAAGGAAGAATAAATTGCAAAAACTTCAGGGTCTTTTTGTATTTAAAAACTTTTCATTTTTTTTCTTACACAAGTCTCTGATTGGATTTACATATTAAGTGCAAAAGCATGGTATGATTGTTTGAGCATATTCAGCCACTGTAGTCTAGAAACCATGATTGTGTTTAATGTGTTGTGTGAACTCTGGAAATGGTTAATTTTAGCAAAAAGAGAGACTACTGCCTCGCAAAATAATGTTTGAACACAGTCTCTCAATCTTGGTTCCATTTTGGATCAATGATAAATCTGTAAGGCGATTATGCTATCTATTAAACCTGATTGTGACCGATTACTCTAGTAAATATTTCTGAAATTTTTACACCAAGTCAATTCAACTGGATTTTAGGCACACAAACCATATCTCCAATGGTCTGCATTTTCCAGTCATTTCCAAATAAGGCATTGCAAAATTTGTCTCTTTGGCTTGAGACAATGATAAGAGATCCCACATTTCTTTAAATACTTTAAAGTAATACTTTAAATAATAACTTACAGGTAATTGTCAACTTACAACTGTTCAAAGTACAAAGAGGCTGAAAAAAATTACTTGCGTCTGGTCCTCCCACTTTTGACTGTTGCAGCTTCTCCGCAGTCATGTGAGTACGATTCAGACCCTTAGCTAGTGGTATGAATTTACAACATTTGCAGAGTCTCGGAGTCATGTAAATGTCATTTTCCAACATGCAAAATCAGGGGAGGAGGGCCGGATTTACTTAACGACCATGTGATTTGCTTAACAACCACAGTAAAAAACGTTATAAAATTGAGTGATGTGATGACTCACTTAATGACAGCATTGCTTAACAACCAAAGTTTTGGTCCCAACCGTGGTCATAAGCTTAGGGAGAAACTAACGATAATTAACTAATTAATTAACTAATTAACTACTAATAATTAACGTATTATCACGTAACAGCTGAGTTCAGAGAAGTACACTTCCTCTCCTTTGTGATAACCGTTCAAAAAGATGAAGACTGGAAGAGCTCTCCCTTTAGTTGTCTATTTTCTATAGTAGAGGTCCCCAACCCCCAGTCCGTACACGGCTGAGGGCTGCCAGAAACCGGGCCATGCTAATAAGCTGCAGTGATTCACTTAACAAATGTGGCAAGGAAAGTCATACAATGGGGCAAGACTCATTTAACTAATTTCTCACTTAACAACGTAAATTTTGGGCTCAATTGTGATCGTAAATTGAGGACTACCTGTGGTGAACTTGCATAATTTGTCCACAGTAAACCCACGTTAGCTCCTGTTAATTGGAGCTTGTCCATCAGGTTCTGCAACCATCTCCATTAGTTTCCTCAGTACTCTGGGAAGTACTTCATTGGACCTAGGGAGTCACATTCCTTAAAATTAGCCAAGTTTCTCCTTATCTATACTAAGTTGCAGTTCCCTCCTTCCCCCAGTGGCAGAACCATGATTAGCTACGGTTCTACTTCCCTTCTGACAGATGCAATATAGACATTCAGTTGTTCTGGCTTTTCGCCCCCACAATGTCACTTCATCACCTTCTCTTTGTAATACACTTACAATCCCTTCGACTTGCCTTTTATTTCCAACTTACACAAAGAACCTTTCATTGTTGTTTTAGATATCTCACACAATCCTCAATTCATTCTGAGCTTTGGCATTTATGAAAGCTTCCGGAGACTGGTATTTCTCATATTTACCTCTGGTTGTGGTTCCCCTCCTTTCTTTTCTTACATAGGCCATTTTTTTATGTTTTGTATTTTCATATATCCATACTTGCTTTTTTATTAGATTTCTTATACTTTTTCATGTTGTGGGGTTATGTATGATTATGATTTAAGGATTTCTCTTCACAAATTTTTAAACACCCTTCCTGAATAGTTCCCTCCCTAATGATTTGAAGCTAGTGGAGCTGACCAACTTTTCCTCAGAATTGATCGAATTCCTGTTCAAGTCTTCCTAGTTCCTTCTATGTATCATAAACTCTAGGATGACATGACTGCCCCTCCTCAAGGAGTCAGTCACTTTCACTTCATCTAATTCCTTCTTTGTAGTGAAGTTTAGACTGTTCTTTTACTTTCTCTTAATTGAAGTTGTCCACGAAAGAGGGCAGTAATTTGTTGGATCTGTGACTCTTGATAAAGAGTTAGATATCCAACAGATGTCAGAATAAGTGAAATTATCCCATAAACACTATTGAACACCTCTTTGAAATACTGATCATCTGATCTAAAGGAGCATTGTCTCACCTGAACTCCTCTTCTCAGTGGCTGCGGAATAGTCCAGGAATGGTAGCAATACCCATTCCTGGACTATTCCGCAGCTACACTAGAGAATAAGACCTTATTTGTGTCTACTATTTGTGTAGAAGTCTACAATAAACTCCCACAGCTATTACTGTTTTCTTTCTCCCTTATTCTTAGCCAGATAATTTCAATAAGATTTCCATGTGTTCCTGGGTTGTTCTTTTTTGAAAAAAAAAATTGAAGTCTTCCAATATTATGTGCTAATTATATGTATCATCTCGTCAGGTTTCAATGATGCCTATCTCATTATATTTGTTTTTCTCAGTTAAGGTCTTTCATTCTTCCTGTTTACTTCCCATTCTCTGTCCAGAAATGCAATTGTTCAACTGAGAAACACAGTGCAAGTTTGCAATTTTACATGATCCAAGCAAACAACAATCGTGACTGAAATTTAAAAAATAAAACTTTATGTGATCACACATAACATAATTCCAAACCTTTTTTTAAAAAAAAAACTGCAAAAAATATCCTAGAAAATATACATGTAAGTAAAAAAGATGTCAAAAATCTTACATTTACTTCAACCCTTTAGAATATCAGCATACAACCTCTTTTAATTGCTTACCTTAATTGTATGCAACGCATTCCCAAAAGTTCTGTTAATTGGGTATCTTAAAAACAGAAACTTGTGAAATCTGTTCAAGCACTTACATATATATGAGGTTTAGCTAAAATCCAATTACAAGGATTTAACATGCATATCTGTGTTGAACATTTTAATATATGGGGAAAATATTACTGGACGCTAACAGTAATTGCTGTATCAACTATTCTGTTCATCTGTATTTTTTTTTCAAACACTTTAGGCTTTAAGTGTTAGTTTGGTAGGCCGAACTCATTCATTTGCAACAATAGCTTAACTTACTGGCTGTAGACTAGGATCAGAAAAGCTTTAAATTATTCCACTGTAACTAAGAAGCTGCAAGAATGCTCAAAGTTTAGGCTATACATTGCACCCGATGTATATGCAGAAATTATTTCTCAGCGATTGCCATAAACTTTTTATAATAGAAATATTCAAATATTGTGAAAGGGTCAAACAATCCGTATGGGAATTTGGCACAGTTTTTTTGTGTGATTTTTAATCGCAATATCCTTCTTTAGCACATTGTGGTTTAGGTGGGCCTACTTCAATTAACTACGGGCAAGGAAAACATAATTTATGTAGGCGGGTGAAGGAACGCAACAGTGTCGGTGTGTGTAAGGCTGTGTGTTTGAATTCAATAGTGTCACAAGAAAAATGAACCATGGCGGAGATGGAAGTCTGCTTATTTCTGTGGAATAGCAATTGTGAGGGTATGGTTCTAACCTACAAAATTGGCCTATAGAGAATTAGTTTGCTATAGTAATGAAAGGTACCACAAGTCTCAGTCTAGAGGCATTTACCAATCTGCTTTTTCTTTTATCTTTGCACAATTACCAATTCAGAAACACATCGTGATAACTTCAAATGAACATAAACATATTCAAACATATTCCCCCATCCTCAAATTAACAAACTCCTGCTGTTAAACCTAATAGAGAAGAAAACTATTTAGAAGCCATGTCGGTGTAGTGAGGCGATTATGTTAGATTTACCAAACGGAAAATGTTGATCCAATAACAGTAATTTGCTCCAATCGTTCTATGTTTCTTATATCAAGAGGTTTCATTTTAGTCAATACTAGGGCAAATCAGAGACAGCATCTTAATATTTGTGGGATTACTTTGCATGCAAGTGTTTTATTCAGCCAATGTAAACAAAATTTGTACTACGAAGTCAGAAAGGACAACAGATACAAAGGTCATCCAGCCTATTGATTTTCAAGTTAAAATTGCAACGCATAAATGGGACCTTATCAACAACATTCTAATCCAGATTGTAATAAAGTGGCAGGAAAGGAAGACAGAAAAAAAAAATTGGGGGAATGAAAGGAAAGACAAAAAAAGAAAAACAAAATAAAATTGAAGATTGGGACCCACTGAATATTGAACAGCAGTACCGTATTTTTCGGAGTATAAGATGCATCTTTTTCCCCCCTAAAAGGGGGTGTAAATTTAGGTGTGTTTTATACACCGAATGTAGCCCCGCCCACCCACTGGCCCCCACTCTTTGCCCTCTGCCTTGCAGCAGTTACCTCCTTGCAAGCAAACAGCAAGAAAAAACAGCTCCTTTCAGCTTCAGCACAGCCTAATTAGCACAAGTTAATTGGATCGGCCTCCCGACTCTCGCTGATTTGCTCTCAGCTATTTTGTGCATGCTCTACTGCTTGCTGCAAAGAGATAAATTGCTGGAGCAGATTTTTTTTCCCTTGTGCTAATCAAGCTATGCTGAAAACGAAAATGAAAGTAAAGCAGGCTGTTTGCTGCAACGAAGCAAAATTGCTCAGAAGCAGAGGCAGATTTCTTTTTCTTCTATCCTCACCAAAAAAGGTAGGTGTGTCTTTTACTCTGGTGCGTGTTATACTCTGAAAAATACAGTAGTTCTTGACTTACACCAGTTCATTTCATGACCATTCAGTTATAACAGAACTGAAAAAATTAACTTGACTGTTTTTCATACTTATGACTCTTGCAGCATCCCTAGGGTCATGTGATCAAAATTCAAATGTTTGTTCCATTGATTCATATTTATGACCGTTCCAATGTCCCAGGGTCATGTGATCACTTTTGGCAACCTTCTGACAAGCAAAGTCAATGGGGAAGCCAGATTCACTTAACTGTGTCACTAACTTAACAATTGCAGTTATTCCCCTAACAACTGTGGCAAGAAAAGCTGTAAAATGGGGCAAAACTCCCTTAACAACTGCCTCAACAACTGACTATCTGTACTGAAATGTACAAACAAGCAGAAATCGGAAACAATTGTTATAAAACCCAACCTTATGAAATTAAGTGTTCAAATGTGTTGGCAATTGTTCACCTAATATGTGTAGTATTCAAAATATTTTTAAGTAAAAATTAACTTGATCCATTCAGTTTGGAAATGACTGCAGTTCAAAGTAGCAGATTTTGAGTTGAGAATAGAGCAGTTTCAAGGTCAAGATACTTCCAGGATAATTAAACAGAGCATTCCAAATTTGAGACAGATTAAAAGCAGCACTTGAAATTTGGAGGGCAAATAAGCAAACATGAAAAAAAAAAATTACGCCAGAAAATTCTAGACATCGGATTACCTCAGTATCTGGATAATAAAAAAATCTTCAATTTCTGAATAAACCACTCAGTCCTATGAGGCAGACCAGACTAGGAAAGTCATGCAGGTCTATACTCGGGGTGAAATGCTACCGATTCAGATCGGTTCAGCTGAACCGGTAGCGATGGCGGCGGGTAGTTCAGAGAACCGGTAGTGACGGCAGCACGAGGCTCTGCCCACCCGCCCAGTCATCTGTTTTTTACCCTCTGCGCATGTGCAGAGGGTCCGCGTGCGGCGAGTGCACTTCAAAACTGGTTGGGAAGATAAGTAGATTTCACATACTGCTTTTCTTACCAAGATGTAATAACAGAATCTTGCAAGTCTAAATATGCTTCCCTCTTCCTTTATCTTTGGTTCACTAGTTAGGGTCTCACCTGAGAGCTTTCTCAACTTTTCTCAGTTTTAGCCTTAGACGCAGATTACTTTTATCTGATTACTGTTTTAATAGAAGTTCTTCCTATCCCTCAAGGCTATTCCTCCAACCCAGGGCAGTCAAACTCGCGGTCAGCGGGCCCGATGAGTCATGCGCTGGCCACACCCACACCTGGTTTAGCAAAGGGGGGGGGAGTTGTGATACATCATGTGACGCCACTGTGATGACACAAGTTTTTCACCCCTGCTCTAACCACTTCAGAACCAGAATTTTTGTGGGGGAGACCTTAAAAAATGTCATTCTTGTAGCTAAAACTGTAAACCTCCAACCAGCCTTATATACTTTCAAGAACATTAGCTTTACACCAGGACTCTTAACTAAACATACCATGTTCAACAAAAAATATTTGCTAGTTACTTATGTACACATGACCAGGAGAGACAGCCCTACCACCTAATAAATAACTGGCATATTTCCATTTTGGTCTTGACTCATTTAATCTGCATCAAAATCATCATTATTTTTTTGTCAAATTTCAGTAAGCTGGTCAACATCCAATTGCTTTCCTCAGTCTAATCTGTCCTTCAAAATGTTTTGCTACTATGTTGGTCATCACTAACATTTTGAGACACTAGTCACTTATTCTTTCTGAGTCAATGAAGTGTTAATACCACTTTATAATGCCTTGGTAAGGTCATACTTGGAATATTGCATCCAGTTTTGGTCACCACGATATAAAAAAGATGTTGAGACTCTAGAAAGAGTATAGAGAAGAATAACAAAGATGATGAGGGGACTGACGACTAAAACATATGAAGAACGGTTATCACATCTTCCTTCTCTAGGGCATATTCTGATGCAAGAATAAGGTTGCATATCATTTTCTAAAAATACTTTCAATAGCACAGTTTCCTTCCCAATTTTCCTATTCTCTGGTTATATGTCTGAAATAAATAAGTTCCTCCATCACTGGTCAACCAAAATCAGCTCCACACAGCAAATGCCAATGCTTTGTTCCGGCAACATGTCCTGGCCCCCTATTCCACGTAAGATTGGGATGATTAAGGAAGCAGATTTATTGCAGAGAATTAAGTAGCCATAGAGAGAAGTTCAGGTTTAGAAAAAGGCTGTTTTCTGGAATGATAATAAGAATCAAATTCCCAATTCACCAGGTTCAGTAGGAGGCTGAGCCACTGAAGTGTCAGCTTCATCAATCTGGCAAGAGGAAGGACGATTAGAAAAACCGGGGGGGGGGGGGGGGGGGTTGGGCTGTGATTAGTCTTCACATCAAGTCTTAAACTATGGCTTACAAACCAGTGGATGAATTCACACATTACACTAGACAAGAAATGTAAATTATACCTTAGCACAAACTTCCAAATATTGGTGCCTTCCAAATCTGTGGAATTCAGCTTCTAGAATACTTAGTAATATTGATGATGTTAATGTTTACCTATTGTGCCTGTTGAGAAGAAACTGGTTTGGTTTGATGTGCGAATTGAGCCAAATCAAAGAGAGGAAAGGGGAAGATTCAATAAACATTGTCAGTTACCTGTAGAGATAATCAATTATGGATACTACAGAAATAAAAGGCTTCAATAAGACTTTAAGGGAATCTGGTAGACCAGGGGTGGGCAATTAATTTTCCTATGAGAAACCGGTATTGTTGTGGAAAACCGAATGAATAAGTTTGTAAAGGTGCATAGGCACATAACACATGCATGTACATGTGTAAACTGAAAAAAGGAGTTGCCTTCAAAATAAAAGCAATGCAGTTATATTGTATGCATGCCATACAGCTATTTACATTTGATTCCCAATTTCCTGTTGACTTCACACAGGTCAGACAGGGACAGTCAAATGAACGAATGTGGCCTGGGAGTCATAACATACCCAGGTCTGCGGTAGAGTATGGGAATTTAGTCTTGGACTAAAGAGCTTTTAAAAATAAATGGAATTTACATAGCTGCCCAACTCATTTGAATGTGACTCTGAGTGGCTTCTGCAAATAAAACAAAGAATAGTCCACATAATAAATAAAATATAACGTTCAGATTCCTTCATCCTTCCCATTTTTTAAAAAACCATATTGGTTGTGCTAAGGATTAAGAAGACTTGAATGCAATATCCAAGGGCACTAACCGGGGTGAAATTCAGCAGGTTCTGACAGGTTCTGGAGAACCAGTAGCGGAAATTTTGAGTAGTTCGGAGAACCAGCAAATACCACCTATGGCTGGCCCCAGAGTGGGGTGGGAATGGAGATTTTGCAATATCCTTCTCCCAGGAGTGGGGAGGGAAAGGGGATTTTGTAGTATCTTTCCCCTGAAGTGGGGAGGGTATGGGAATTTTGCAGTATCCTTCTCTTGCCACACCCACCCAAGCCACACCAAGCCACGCCCACAGAACCAGTAGTAAGAAAAACTGAATTTCACCACTGGCCCTACACTTCTTACACTGAATTTCTTCACAGAGAAAATAAGACTTCCAAACAACAGTTGGGTTGAGTCCCTATTCTCCAAAGTAATACAAAGCAAAATGAAGACATAAAAGCTCCTGGAGGGATACTTTCAATAACACAAAGAACCAACTTATTTTAAACAATGATTTTATTCCCATGGTGATACACCTGTTCAACTTGGGAGACAGCATTATTTGAACCACTTTGCAAATTCACAGGAGTTTCTAATGTGAATAGGTGCACCCATTCAGCTGCCCCAGTTACATTTAATACAAATAATAAAACTACCACATCCAGTCTGCCAAAACTCAGGTGATCTGCAAAGAGACAGATAAGAGACACACACTTTTTAACTCTTTGCTGCTATATAGCAGCCATGCAGATTTCTGCATTGTCGATCTCAAAACTCTATAGATACATCCAACTGGCTTTCAGTCGGGAATCATAAAGTACAGTTTTCTGCTCCAAGATCTTATTCACAGAAACAAAATGGAGCTAGTCACTGTCACTGATTGTGCTACCCTATACAACAGGGGTGTCAAACCCAAGGCCAGGGGGCCGGATTTGGCCCACGGAATACTTAGATCTAGGCCGCAGGGCCACCCTGGAAACAGCGAGTGACTGGCCCACTGTGTCTCTGCCAACAAAAACGAAACTCGGGAAGGCCGCGTGCAGCCCTCCCATGCTCTGTTTTCACTGGCAAAGGGTTGCAGGAGGCCCTTGCAGCGGAAAATAGAGCTCGGGAGCCTGTTTTCTCTGACAGATGGCTCGGGCCACCACAGGTACCCCGACACGAGTGACAGTAAACTGGCCACGCCCACTCCAGCCCCCCCCCCGAGGTCAAACACAACCCTGATGTGGCCCTCAATGAAATCGAGTTTGATACCCCTTCTATACAACTAATGGGGATTTTACAGTTTCCTTCAGAGGACTGTTTAGACTTCTACCTCGTTCGCAGAGTATAGCATTTATTATCATTGTACAGCATATATACAAAGAAATTGATCATCAGTCTTGCCAAAATTTTCTCAGTCAACATAAAACACATATATTCACTATCCGATTCCCTTTTAGAGTAAGCTGTCAAAATTGTTCATCCCATTAGCAGGAAAAGTTGCAGATATTGTACAACTACAATTGGTGACCTAATCCATGCCTTCTATACTTTACCCAAAAAAAAGTATTAGATCAGGAGTCCCCAAACTTGGCAGCTTAAAGAGTTGTGGACTTCAACTCCCAGAATTCCCCAGCAAGCATAGCTTATGGGAGCTATCCCATAGAATTATGGGAGTTGAAGTCCACAAGTCTTAAAGCCGCCAAGTTTGAAGACCTCTAAATTAGATAGCAGCCTCAAAGTCAGGATGGGCAGAAGTGATCACTATTTATGGACCATATGGTTGTGACACCAGCAGTTAAAGTATCTGTCCAGATATTTCATGCTTGTTATTTCTACTTTTCATGCTTTTCATGCTACTTTTCATTAGTTTCATATCGTTTTCTACAGACGTTCAAGGTGGTATACACATTAGTTCCTCCTATATTTTTTTCTCCAGAGTAACAAGCCTGTTACGTAAGTTGAAATGAGTATGGCTTGTTCAAAGACACCCAGTAAGCTTCCATTCCATCCTGTCATACAATGAATGTAAAACTAGACTGCCTTATTGATAACCAACTTTATTAGAGTTAAGAGAGACTAAATCTGTGTGAGATCAAATACATTCTCTCCTCTAGCTATCGTTTCATTTATTTACTATATTTATGTGTAATCTTTCAGTACACTACCAACATAAGGACAGCAATAGATAGAAAGTAGGACACAACTATATTTATTTCACTACACACTGAAATAGAATTTGATTGTGGCATCTCTTTAAAATGCTACAAGTGGAATCCATTTCTCCTGAGATTGCTGAACTATAACTCCCAGTAATCCCAGTTTGCAAGGCAAGTGGGAAATGCTACTAAGCAGCTACTTCAGCAACCTCTGGAGCAGGGGTGGGCATCTATGGTTCCTGTACTATCTGTGGACTTCAATTCCCAGAATTCCTGAGCATAGCTAGCTCAAGAATTCTGGGAGTTGTAGTCCACAGGTCATAAAGTAGCCAGAATTGCCCACCCTTGCTCTGGAGGCTCACAGGTTCTCCACTTGTTTTATTGTTAAAACATTTCTGGTTGTTTTTCCAGTAGCAAAGTGACTAAACAGAAAAGAAAGAAATGCAACATATATGATATTCAAATTTAAGGCCTTTCTTGTATCGGCTGCAGATAATAGCGCAAACAAAACAAACTTAGCAGAAACTTTCATTGAAGATACACATATAGCCTAGGAAACGCATGTCCAAATTATATAGCATCTGAAGAGATGCAAGGAAGTTGTGGTCAACACTGCAGAGCCACAAACACTGTGAAGCTAACTTGTTAGTTGCGAAATAGACGCTTATCTGTTAGAACAAAAGGAAGTGTCTCATTAAATCTGTTACAGAGAAACCTAAGTTAACAGCTGCAGTATTCAGGCTGTGGACAAGAAGATGATTTACAAATGACCAAAGCAGCTGAAATTCTTCTGTTTACAGTTCTCAATGCCAGTTACATTTATTACAACTGTCAGTGGAAGCTTTTGCCCACGTTTAATAAGGCCAAGCAAAACCACAGGACTGAGCACAGAGCAAATCTACCTACCTTCTTTGTACTAAATCAGAAAACAGGTGTGGGAACACATTTCAATAGAGGCGGGAAGGGTCTATTACAACTCACCTTGCCCAACTCGCCATGGCCAACTTGCTCAGCCAACTCACCACGGTCAATTCGCTGGAGGACAACTCGCCACGGGACAAGAGTTACACTAATATCGAGGGAAATAGTCAAATAGAATCATTAATGAAAGGATGCCAAAGAAGGGTCAAAATAAAAGGTCAATGACAAAATTAAAAAAAAATTTAATTATTAAAGAAAATTAAATTGTTGAATTTTCCCATAGCGAGTTGGCCATGGCAATTTGTCCAGGGGTGGGATTCAGCCGGTTCTGACTGGTTCGGGCGTACCGGTACTTCCGACAATCAGCTGAGAACTAACCGGTTCGCTCCGGCAATCAGATGGGCCCGCCCTCCCCTGCGCTATAACCTACCTATATTTCTTTTGTTTTAAGCCCAGGTGATAGGCACAGCAGAGCTGATTGCCGCGCCTCAGCTGTTTTACTCAGTCTGGATTCAGTAGAAGGCAATTTTCGATCGTACTGAGCATGCGTGGAAGCGCATGTTTGGCATGCGGGTGAGCGAAGCGAGCGCCGCGAACCGGCTGTTACAACCGGTGAATCCCACCACTGGATTTGTCCCGTGGTGAGTTGGCCATGGTGAGTTGGCTGTGACAAGTTGTCCCATTCTGAGGCGGGAAGCCCTGACACTATAGCTGCATTCACATGCAGTCATTATTAGAAAGGAATATGTATGCCAATGCAATGCACACTGCTTAAATTTTTCTGATTGATTATTCCTGACAGGGAATACCGCTGATCAAAGTGGAACTCCTCCCATGTGTTTAACATCAGTTATTTTCAAGGAAACTCTGGTTGCTCTTCTCCTAAGGATAATTCCTGCCTTAAGGCACTCGCCTGTCTGGACAGAAACAACCCATTGGCTACAATTCACCCTTGCTGCTAACGCTAAGCAAAGTGAAGCACAAAGCCATTTTACATTTGGTTGGAAGGAATAAACAAGCAGGGACAGTTGCTACACTTAGCTACCAAGGCTCCGCACAGTTTGAAAATGATTAAGAAGTGCTTTGAATCGTTAAGTAAGCACAGCCCCGCTCTATTCATTAAAGCAGCTGCATCTTTTTTTAAAAAAAAATTTACAGAAGCCCCCCCCCCCCCAATCTCATTTTGATTTACAAATGCATTTTAGCAAACTTTCTTCTATTAGAGGTGCAGATAACAGCTTCAGAGAAAAGGCCTCTTCAATGATGATGTCACTCCTACAGGGATTTGTTCTCAGGAATATTTGTATGATGCCTATCTTCATGATATTTTTACAACTAGACAAGTCACTTAAAAACAGTTCTTAGGCTTTTATCTCTCATATCTTGCTTTAATGACACTATTTATTTTTAAAATTCCTTTGACTATTCCCTCATCCTCAACCCCCAATCCCTTTTTTGGTTCAGTCTAGTGTTTTTCCCTTTCTTCTAATTTCTTGTATGTTTCTTCTAAACTTGTATGCCTATTTTAATGTCTCGTACACTGTTGTCAAGCAAGATATAAATCAAAATAAATTAAACCAAAACCTAAATGAGTTAAATAAGTTGTCTACTTCAGGACAAGTGTATGGACTAGATGAAGTAGTTTAAAATTAATTATAATTGATATTGTTTTATATTCAATGAATGTCCTTTTTCCTCTTAATCAAAAGGTAGGCTATTTTAGAAATTAATTCTTAATTCTTAAGACAGAAAAGACATGAATGACGAATGAGTTTCACACTATTGTATTACGTTTGTTCATTTACAAATGAAGAATAGAAATGTCTTTTTAAAAAATGAAAAATCAGAGAAATAACTGCTTGGAGTATATCCTGAAATAATAATTACTGGTATTTGATTCTCTTTCTCCTCAAGAAATTTAAAAGCTGTTTTCAAGTTCGACAAAATTAATATTTGTCAGAACTGTAAGGATAGTTTACAAAACAACACTGCTTTAGCCGTTCCACCAACCATCACATAATTACGTCAGTTAAACTACAGAGACACATCAGCGTACACACAAATTATACAGATGTCATTCTGCAGGAGCAAGCAAAATCAGCATTGTTAAATTGCATAATTAAATTTAAAACCCTAAGAATGCTATCTAAATTACACTGTATATTACACGAATTCCTACAACTGGAATACAGACACATGCAGAGCTACATATTCCAGTATGCAGAGAAAAAAAAAATAATATGCTTCAAGATAACGTAATCAAGAGTAGGATTATTGTATGTGCATTCTTTAAATATCAAGGACCACTCCTAACTCAGCAGATTAGATGCCCTACACAACAGGAAAGTATTTGGAGAAAATCAAATTTAATACAGTCACGTTACATTTAGAAATAGGTAATATATTTTAATTTTTTAAAATATATATATAAAGTAGAAGCACTAAGAAAACAGGAATTTTCATCTATCTACAATGTTTATTTGCAGGAGTGAGTCCTATGTGACAAAAAGAGACCGAGTTTGTGCATTCTGCTAGATTAGGCTAAAATGTGGTTGGTACTTTTGTGTTGTAACATAGAACAGGAAACCAGTCTCTGCTGAGCGAATGGCCACTTTACATCACAATATGTCTTACTACTCTGATGCACTCTTTGTACCAACCAGAGACTGTGCTTTGTTAAACTGGCTTCAGGAGTGAGCATGCTGTTTACTCAGCCATTTCCAGTTATTATGCATGAAATAGCTGGTGCATAAAAGCAGACTTTCCAGCAAATATTACTAAGGAGTTTAATTCCCCAGAAATAAGGACGTCAAATAATATTCTCTGATCTTCCTTACTTTTCCCAAATGAAAACCCAATGCATATGCAGCTACTTTCCACACGGTCAGGAAATCTGACTGAATATTGCTCCTGAACACACAGAGAGCAGCTGTGTCCAGATCATCCCGATTACTAGTAAAGCCGAAACAATTGACCATAATACTCAAGTTTAGTTACATCAATCCGATATCAGCTACGTCTTCTCAACACTGCATCCCAATTCACAAGAACAGAATTACAAATACACTGCTGAAGTTTTGCTCAAAGATTTTCAAAAAGCTACAAATGACCTTCTCATTTTTCCTAGTAGATTTAGTGTTTACAAACCATGATAATACAGTAAAAATTAAGATATGGGCAGATGGTCTCCAAGCATTACTCACAATCTGATTCGCATTTGCCTAGAATTAATGTATGCTGGTAGATTTTCCTGGTTGTTTGGGTCTTCTCCAAAGGGTCAACTAGACAGCAGTTTTGCAAATTACAAAATTAACTGTTCTCAATTGTTAGTAAACTATGCAGAAAAGGCTCCCATAAGACATGCCAACTCTTTCCAGCTTGCATTACATAGAGTTCAAAATTATAGGTTTTCAAAATAATGGCTATATACTGAAGATCTCATCTCATGTTACCCTACGTACTTAAAAAGAAAAAGGCAGGACAGTTTAAGACAAGAATATTGTTAACTAAATTAAAATCTGCATTTCCTAGAAGGTTAAAGAGATACATACACAGCAGGTATTATCAGATAATGGACTTCATCATATTGTGAACTCCCCACATCTGTTATTTCACTGACATTATTTACTGCAGCAAAACCTCAAAAGGAAATAGGTGGAGCAGTTCAGTCTGAGGCTCCAAACCGAGTTCCTCAAACACAATGACAACATTTTCTGTGCTTTGCTGATCAATTTGCAAGGCTGCAAAAATGCAACACACCCTTTAATTCTCACTAAAGTTTGAATATTTGGACTTGATAAATACTGTGGGGGAGGGGTATTAGTCCATAATTATGACACATGATTGGATACTATGCATGTATAAGTAAGGTAAAGGTAAAGGTTCCCCTCGCACATATGTGCTAGTCGTTCTTGACTCTAGGGGGCAGTGCTCATCTCCGTTTCAAAGCCAAAGAGCCAGCGCTGTCCAAAGACATCTCCGTGGTCATGTGGCCAGCATGACTAAGTGCCAAAGGCGCAAAGAACGCTGTTACCTTTCCACCAAAGTGATCCCTATTTTTCTACTTGCATTTTTTACGTGCTTTCAAACTGCTAGGTTGGCAGAAGCTGGGACAAGTTAACGGGAGCTCACCCTATTACACGGCACTAGGGATTTGAACCGCTGAACTGTTGACCTTTCAATCGACAAGCTCAGCATCTTAGCCACTGAACCACCGCGTCCCTAATGCATGTATAACATTTCAATAAAAACATGCCTGTTACTTAACAGGTAGCTTAGGACTGGGAAGGTCATGGAATAGGTGGGTTGCTGTGGCACTCTGTTCCGGCAGCTGCTGGAGGAAGGGCAAGTGGGGGCGGCATGCACCAACCTTTCCTGACTTGCCCCATTGGGGTTTTTGTTTCATCTGAACCCCAGAATAATTGGTGGCAGGTATGATTCCTGAAAAACTATGTCCTGAAACACTGTACACCTCAATGCAAGGAAAAGGACAGTCATATCTCCAGGAAGTACTCATAGAAACAGAAGATCCCGAATTCTCATTTGTTTGACGTTCTACTTTAAAAATGGGAAAGGCCCTTCCATTTGGAAGAATCTCATAAGTGCAAACAGCCTTGATGGCGCAGTAGTTAGAATACAGTATTGCAGGCATGTAGCCTGGAGTTTGATCCTGACAGCTGACTCATCCTTCCATGGTCAGTAAAATGAGGACCTAGATTGTTGGGGGCAATATGCAAATAATGCTTCAACATTATAAGCCATCTAGAGAATGCTATAAACACTATGGGTCAGTGTATAAGCCTAAATGTTATTAGTATTGGTATCTTCTATCTTCCACAAATTCTGTTACGTTTTTGAAGGAAAGGCTTGAAAGTACATTTCAATTTTCAAGGAGTTTTATTTCTTTGATGAAAAGTTCTTTAAAAAATGCAGAACTACGAAAAGTAGACTAAGAAGAAAAAACACAAAACCTGCACACAAAAATAAAAAACAGAAAAACAGAATTAATAACAAACAATAGTAAACAAAAGAAAGGATTATGGACCACTGAGGCATATCATCTGTCTATCAAGTATTAAACAGAATACAACATTTTCCAATTAAGGAAAAAATCCTCTATTCTTGCGCCAAAGGGAAACATATTGCATCCTTTTTTTTTTAGTTTTAAAAAATTTTCTTTCCAAAAATGAATAAATTACACATTTATTGAATTTAATCCTTAATGTCTGGAATAATGTAACATTATTATTATAATGTAACATTATTAGCTCACATGTAACACCTCTTCTACGCGAGCTACACTGGCTTCCGGTGGCCTTCCGAGTGCGCTTCAAGGTGTTGGTTCTTACCTTTAAAGTGCTCCATGGCTTAGGACCTGAGTACTTACGAGACCACCTGCTGCAACCGATAACCTCCCACCAACCAATACGCTCTCACAGAGTAGGCCTACTCATAGTACCATCATTAAAACAATGTCGTCTAGTAGTTCCAAGGGAGAGAGCCTTCTCTGTGGGGGCACCTACTCTTTGGAACAAAATACCCCCTGGAATACGAATAATCCTAGATCTTCGCACTTTCCGACGTGCCCTGAAGACCTTTCTGTTTCAACAAGCAGGGCTAGCATAAACATCTAAATTCTATGCCAAGATCTTAGCAGATACACCAAGTTGACTCAATTTATTATTTACTGTTTATATAAATATAAATATAAATATAAATATAAATATAAATATAAATATAAATATAAATATAAATATAAATATAAATATAAATATAAATATAAATATAAATATAAATATGTGTGTGTGTGTGTGTGTGTGTGTGTGTGTGTGTGTGTGTGTATAATATGTATATGAAATCTTAATCTGTTCACCGCCCTGAGTCCTTCGGGAGAAGGGTGGTATAGAAATTAAATAAATAAATAAATAAATAAATAAATAAATAAATAAATAAATAAATAAATAAATGTGATTGTCCAATTTCTCAAAATAATTCTGTTACCAATTTCCCATAACCTAAGTTCCTTTAAACAATGAAATTCTACTTTTTTTGGAGCATAATTTACTTGTCAATATATTATGTTGCATTATTATATTTCACTAAATTTACTACACTGAACACCTGTGAACTACACTATGAATTTGACAGAGCACAAACACGTGGCCAAACTCATCCCTACTCTGTAGTGACAACAAAGACGAAATATAAATACAGTTAACACTGCTAATAGGAGACAAAAACTCCCTCTTTAAGCAACAGGTCACCAAGTGTCACATCACAAATCACACCAATTTACAAATGGCAATTCTAGTTATGGTCTTTAAGCAAGATGTCATATGGTCAACAATTTGCAACTTCTTGTTAGTTTCCCCATGGAATTTGCTTACTGGCCTAAATGATGATCACTTAACCATGGGATACTACGACTATCATAACTACGAGCCAATTGCCAAGCACTCAAATCACAGTCACATGACTGCAGACACTGCAACAGCCACAACTTGGAAGATCGGCTATAAGTCTCCTTCAGCGGTGGGTTCCACATTTTCTTCTACCGGTTCGCCGCGCACCTGGGCTTCCCTCATGCGCCCGGCCTTCCGTGCATGCGGTTTGCTCGCGCACATACATTCCATGCATGCACCTGGCCTTGAAAACGTGGCTAAATAGGACAGTGTTATGTCCGGGCAAGTGGGTGGGCCCACTTGCAGTCGCCGCTACCGGTTAACCCGAACCAGTACAAATCTGAATACCACCTCTGATCTCCTTGTTCAGGGCCATCATAATTTCAAACAGTCGTTGTAGCAAATGATCATTCACTGAGGACTATCTTACTTCTCCTTTCTTACTGCATCAGCAAATCATCTAGTGGACTTTTTCCAAAGGGCAAATTACCTTTTGGGTAAGGCCATCTTGTTAACTTATCACCAATTTGTCTCTCAGGAGAGAGGTGCGCTGGGAGGAAGCAAACTCCGAAGCTGTTGTTGCTGATGTTTCTGGTCCTCTGGATGACCTCCCGCTGAAGATCTATTTGCCTCCAACAGTCTGTCTTTTCAAAAAGGACTAAAGACAAAGCTTCTGAGGCCAGATTTCACTTACTTTCTTTGGGCTTTACTTTTTTATATTAATTGTATTTTCATACCTCATTAGTTGCCAAGAGTCTTGTGATTGCAGTAGCAAGCTAATTTGGTAAACAAATATGTATTAGATTACTACTTCAAAAAAGATGTAATAACATCAAATCATACCAATGAATGGCCCTCAGAATTTTAGATCAGCTGTACAGAAAATGTATTTAATGTTGTTTTGCCTTGGGAATCTTTCCTGTATTGACAGAGAGAACTCAAAACAAATAAAACCAAGTGTTGAAAACTTACACATGGGGCCGAAAACACTGTTCTCTGATTTAATATCCCCCCGAAATTTTGGCAGTGATGTTTGAAAATACCAGACACTATGCTTGATGGTGAGGGCAAGATAAATTTTCCACCGCAAGATAAATTTAACAAATAAATTCTGTGAACTAAATTTCTAATGCATCTGAAGGATACCAGGTTTGGGATGTTTGATGTAACATTTCATGGAACATTAATAGCATTTGGGGGGGGGGAATTGGATATGTGGCAAACTTTCCCTATCAAAACAACATAGCTGCTTTAAAAAGTATGCTTACATTCATACTTACTCCTAAGCATTTTGTAAGTAAACCCTAAACTGAACAGTTTTAGCCTTTGCCAATCTTTCTTATTCCATTTTTTTCATTTTTAAAAGTGCTTCATTCTATGCCATTGATAACTTCATATTATATTCATTTATGGATATTATCAGTGGTGGGATTCTACCGGTTCATTAGAACCGGTTAAGTAATTTAGCAGTTCGGATAACCTTGTTAAGTAGTTAAGCAGTTCAGAGAACCGGTTGTTAGAAGAAATATTTTGTTTTTTTCCACTTTACAGGATTAATCCTGTAAGTAATTACAACTTTCTAGTGATGTTTCATAGCCTAATCTTTATTGCCCTGCTTACAGAAACAGCCTCTCTGTTAACCCTTATTACATTCTTGGCAGTACACCTAGACTTACTGTCGCTTCCGGTTCCGGAGCTTCTTGGAGGTTTTGGGGGGTTTTTTTGCTTGACTTTCTTAAAGGGGAAGGGTAATTCTGGAAAGCTTAAATGGCCTCCTTGCTAAAGGGTTTCACTTTATGAGCAAGAGCTGGCTGCTGATAGTTATCATTGCATTTTAACTATTTTAATTCCTCAAAGTGCTCTGGCACCCTGCCTGATTTGTAACTCCAGTTCGCAGGTATTTCTAACCTAATGACTGGTATTTAGGGCAGCTTTTTGCAAGCAAGAAGCATTTTGTATTTTTGTACAGGTAATCTTTGATTTACAACAGTTACAATGGCATTGAAAAAAGTGACTTATGACCATTTTGAACACTTACGACTGTTGCAGCAAACTATCATTAGGGCAAAGAAGCGATGTTACATGACCACCTGGCCACACTCACCCGGTCACATAAAGCACCGCAGTTGTGAAATGAGTGACACGGTTGTTAAGAATGCTGCAACGGGCATAAATGATGACCGGTCATAAGTACAAGGACTGGTCAAAAGTGTGAGGACCTGTCCGAAATCACTTTTTTCAGTCCTCTGGGTAGTCCCTATGCACATAGCCACGGCCACCCAGTCAAATGACCAGCTAGCCACGCCCACCCAGTCACATGTCCAGCTAGCCATGCCCCCAAATAAGCCACACCCACAGAACCGGTTGTTAAAAAATTTGAATCCCACCACTGGGTATTATGATACAGCAGTCTCGATCTATCAAGCAGCAGTAAATTCAACCAGATGGCTCAGATATTCCCGTATCAGCACTACGTTTCCAAACACCTTTCATCCAAGATACCATAACACCCCTGGCCCTCTTCCAGGACTACCTCATTTAACAGTTAGAAACCCAACTATAAATTCATAGACAATATCCAACAAAGAAAAGAAAAAGTAAGAATATTAAGGATTCTAAACATGCAATACAGATCATCCTTGATTTGCAATCTTTCATTTAGTGACCGCTCAAAGTTACAAAGGCCCGGAAAAAAGTGATTAATGACCGTATTTCACATTTATGACTGTTGTAGTAACCCCATGGTCACATCATCAAAATTCAGATGCTTAGCAACTGGCGTGTACTTTATAATACTAGCAGTGTCTCAAGGCCATGGGATCACCTTTTGTTACCTTCTGACAAGCTAAGGCCAGATTCACTTAATAACTGTTACTAATGTAAAAACTAATGATTCACTTAACAACTACGACAAAAAAAGGTAATAAAATGGGGCAAAACTCATTTAACAATTGTCCCACTTAGCAATGGATATTTTGGGCTCCCTTACGGTCATAAGGCGAGGACTACCTGTACATTTAAAATTGGAAACTTCCCTGAACACAACAGCCCTTGATTCTCTGTACCTGCATAGATAATATTATATGAAGCAAATATCAGATCTTTGGCAGCATAGAGAGCTAGGAAAATAATTCTGAAAACGGTCTGAACTCCCAATTATTACCTCTAACAGGATATTTTACAGATACTAGAAATTGCATAAGTCATTTCTTTTTTAAAAAAAAAAATATAAAATCTTGGGGATGGGAATGGGAGACGAGGAATCTGGACAGCTTGTAGTTTAGGTACTTCCTACCTAAACTACATAATGGGTTCAGATTTAAGCTCTACTGTGCCTCTAATCACTAGAGGGTGGTAAAAACATCAGGGTTCCTGCATATCTGTAATGGAAGCAGCAATCTGCAACACATTCATTAATGATCTGTGTAGTCGAGACAGGCAAATGCATACAAATGTCTTACTTAACTTGATTATACTTCAGCAACTCACCCGTTTCAATTAGTTCTTGCTTCTCTTTAAACTCTACACATGCATGCATGCATGTGTATGCACTTACATGCATTTGTGCCCAAAAAAAGATGGCTGAATTATATCAAACTTTCTGTATTCTATCTTCCTAAAGAATAAATGTACCAAAATACGCATCCTGTATAGAGTTATTTATGAACGGACCGTGCTTTATATAAAGGATTAAGAGTATTTCCAACAGCTAAAATGAAGAGAAGCAGGCAATTTGGGGAAATGAATTAGTAAAATACAACTCACTACTCGGGTTCTAAGCTACCTTTCTCCATCTGGATTGTTCTTTAGGGATGTGAACATAAAATCTCAGTATTTCCAAGCCAACACGTTCATTGCTGAATTTGGAATTGATGCATAGACTCAGAAGAGTGTGCTCAGGTTGAGGGAAACTATTTGCAAATTACTGTTCACAAGAAAAATGTCCCGCTATCATTTTTTTAACACTTCACTGAGCCACAGCTGTCAAGAAACAGAACTGGAAATAATATTGTTAGAAAAGGAAGTTTACGTGCTAAATTTCAAACCACTGTAACAGTGTTATTTTGATTAATATGGTCTCACACTTCCTACAATTTTAGTATCTCTCCTCCCCCATGCCTAACCTCCCCTTCTCTTTTTGAGTTTCATTTTATCTATCTTTTCTTACTTTCAGGAGTATTTTTATCAGAGAGCCTTCACTTTAATGGGCAAAAATACCCAAGGCTGTCTTGAAACTAGAGGGGGATGGGCTAGATGTCTTCAAACAGATGTTGGACAACCATCTGTCAAGAAAGCTTTGGTTTCAATTCTTTTGTGGGGCAGAATTTTGGGCTCTGTGTCTGTGGAGATGCTCAGTCATCCAGGTGATAGTTGTCCCAAAAGTGTTTTCTTTTTTTCCAAAGGGTTGAAAAAAAACAAAGTCCAGTTGCCTTTTGGGGAAAAAAAGAAGAAAAAAAAACCCCCATCTCCAGGAGCCTAGATAACTAATGTTAAAATCAGTGTTGAAAAGGTAGCAAGCCACCTGGTACAACTGAATAAGAAAAATGTAGGATGAGTTGGGATGGGTTAGCCATCTTGCAGGTTTTCAATTTCTGCTCCTGGATTCCAAGTATAGCAAAGACCTGGTGTCATTCAAACAAACCACAATTAAGAGAATGAAGCCAAAAGTTAGAAACAGATACAAGATTCGTAAGTGTAATTATTATATTCCAATTTTGTGCGAATGGAATTTCAACTGCATGGAATCAAATCTGTAAACTAAAGCCCAAAATGTTGCAAAAAAGTATAAGAAATTTCTACACTTACCAATTTCTACACTTGCCAATAGAGCCCAAGCCCACTCTTTTAATAGTGTCCAAAAAGTAGGAGTCCCCAACCTATGGCCCGCGGCCCACTAGTGAACCATGAGGGGTTTGCAACCAGGCCGCGGAAACGGGCGGGAGAGCGCATGTGCATCCTTACTTACACAAGCAGCCGGTGAGTGCAGGGGGTGCATGCGTTCCATTTGCTAAGTGGCAGGTGAGTGTGCATGCCACTCACACATATCTGCACGCACATGCGCATGCTTGCCGGATACTCACACAGCATCATCCCCTCTACCCGCCACTGGTCTGCAAAGCCAGAAACGTTGGGGAACTCCACTCTAAAGGCTTCCTAAATAGTTTTTTGCAGAATAAAAAATTGTCATGGGAAGAGATCTGGATACAGCTCACAAAGTGTTTTTGGATTAGTACAGGATAGTCCTCAATTTACAACCACAATTCAGCCCAAAACCTCTGTTGCCAAGCGAAAGGGTTAAGTGAATTTTGTCCCATTTTACAAGTTTTCTTGCCAAAGTTGTTAAGTGAATCACTGAAGTGGTTCAGTATTACAGTTAAGTGAATATGGCTTCCCCATTGATTTTGCTTGTCAGAAGATTGAGGTTGCAAAAGGTGACCTCATGACCGACCGTCATAAATATGATTCAGTTGTAAGCGTCCAAATTTTGATCATATGACCAAGGGGATGCTGCAACGTTTATAAGCATGAAAAACTATCATAAATCACTTTTTTTAGTGTTATTGTAACTTCAAACGGTCACTAAATGAACTGTTGTAAGTTGAGGACTACCCATATTTCCTATTTTGCTAGCAACGCTAGCAAAATCTGACTGTCATGCTTTTCAGTTTTGCAGAACAAGAGGAGGCTCTCTCTTCACTTGCCTGTGCTTTTTAGCACAATCCCTCTGAACTGAGGTGGGAAGAAACAACATGGATGAAGACAAATGAAGGTGAAATATTAGCTCAAGCTGCTTTGGGTTAGTCATGGCTTTTTGAACTGTAGCTGAAGAATTTATTTTCTCTCACAACAATATTTAGAAATCACATTCTAGTTGGGTCGTATCAGTAATAGTAATTCCCTCACTGGAATTCCTGTGCAGTGTAACTTAAGAGGTATTTTTCTGCTGGTATCCCATGAAGGAATGTTCATCTGTATGGAATTAAAGCTTAAAAGTTTCTACAGGAAACATACTGGGGTATTCCTGATATGAACTGCTTTCAAAGATGAGCCCCATGACACAAATGTTGACAGACCACTACAGATGTGCCAGTTTCAATCGACTTTCTTTGCATTATTTGATAAACAAGTAAACATTGAACATCACAGCCAAATGTACTTGAAAGTATCTTCTTATGCAAGAAGAGCTGGAAAGCTGGAAGCCCGGGTTCGAGAGCTGAGTGCTGCGTTACTTGCTCCAAGCTCCTGCCCACCCAGCTGTTTGAAAGCATGCAAATGCAAGTAGATAGATAGGTACCACTTTGGTGGGAAAGTAACAGAGTTCTATGCATCTCTTGAGCCGTGGTGACGCAGTGGTTATAATGTAGTACTGCAGGCTACTTCTGCTGACTTCTGGCAGTTCGAGTCTCACTGGCTCAAGGTTGACTCAGCCTTCCATCCTTCCAAGGTCGGTCAAATGAGGACCCAGATTGTTGGAGGAAATATGCTGACTCTGTAAACCGCTGAAAAGGGCTGCAAAGCTCTGTGAAGCGGTATAGAAGTCTTAAGTGCTATTGCTATCTCGGCGTATAGTCCTGCTGGCCACATGACCATGGGAATGTGTTCGGATTACGCTGGTTCCCTTAGCTAAGAAACGGATATGAGTAGTGCCCCCTAGAATCGGACATGACTGGAGAAGGGAAACCCTTACCTGTATACACTGGATGGGGAGGGAAGTATTAGAATTACTTAAGATTTCTTATTTTCTTCCAAAAATAGAACTTAGCTGAATTTTAATATCAAAGGTTAAACTTTGGTTCTGCTTCCTAAGGGCACATGCAGCCCAAGTCTTTTTTTTCTGATTCTGAGAGCTTTCTCAGGCTACTACTGCAGGAAACTGGTGGCAGTTTGAACCATTTCAGGGCAAATAAACATGAAAAGTACAGACTTAAGCTCTAAATTCAAGCCATTCTATTCTGGAGTTCAACTCAACAGCTGTGCTGTTTTCTTACGAAAGCATTGAAGTGTTTTACCATCGTCTTCTTCAGGAAGCTTTTTTCATTCCCAAATCAGGTCTATACTCTAGGGATGTCCTGGTCTTCTCCCATCTAAGTTTTAACTAGCTATAACCTTGGTTAGCTTTTTTCAAAGTAAGGCAACAAAAATCCCATCCCAGGTTGTTTAAAAAAATAAAGGTGATCTCCTAGATTTGGGATGCTTGACAAAAATTCTGTAGAACACAAATAACATTTTTAGCTAGGATATGTTGCAGAATCCTGCTACCCAAAAACCAGTATTGCTTATGTTCCTACATACTCCAAAGTATTTTGGAAGTGAACCCAAAAACACTGTAGAGCTTTAGCCTTTGTCAACCTTTCCTATTCTATTCTCTACATTTCTAAAGTATTTCATTCTATGCCACTGATGCCTCCGGATTATTTCTATTTGTAGGCATTAATGATACAGCAGTCTCTATTTATCAAGCAGCAGTGAGTTCAATCAGAGAGAACATATCCGTATCACACTCCTACACAACTTAGGCCAAAATACATTTATGTCACTGACCACCCACCACATGGTTTCCCTATTTAACAGAAAACACTGTATCCCCTTTAAAGAAATGTAAAAGGGAAAAACTTGGCATGATACAATTCCCTGCCATTTTATGTTACTACTTCAGTAAATGTAACCCCAAAAGACCAAAATGATGCCTAACTCTGGATACGAGAAGTTGAATTTCGAGGATGCCAGGAAAGACAGAAGGCAATTCGCTTCATTAATCTTTGCAGAACAAGAACCTGCAATGCTCCCTGTGTGGTGATCCCTTCAACCAATTCTAGGTACACTGATGATGCTATCTAGTTTGGTAATGAAATGTCTAAAGAGAAAAAACATCAAATTCAGATAACACCGAAGACCCCATAGGTTAATCAATTCTGCTTCCTACAGAAAAAAAACTGTACTTATTAACTTCTACAATATAATGGCTGGAATTGAGAACTTGACTTAAAAATTTCCAAAAATTTGCAACCATTTCCTGGTGACCTTACACAAAGAAGTAAACAGCATCAATATCCACTTATGGTTATTAGCTTTGGCAAACCCAGAAAATACTATTTTTTTCAGGTGACCTTAGCAACAGTGCAAAAAGTAAATAAACTAAAAATTATCATGGTCAATCAAAGGATTTTGATAACCTCCCTCATGAGGTCGTGTATTTTCACCTGATATTTAGCAAAGTTAGGGCCATTTCATAAACTCAGGCTACTATGCTGAAAAGTGGAAATACTGAAAGTGGACTTCCAGCACAAACAACGTACCGTATTTTTCGGAGTATAAGACACACCTTTTTCCCCCCAAAAAGAGGGTGAAAATCTGGGGGCAACTTATACTCTGAATGTAGACCCACCCAACTTCTTAAACGGAGGTTTCAGAGGCTGAAAAACGCATCAAAGGCTGAAAAAAGCATCAGAAACGAAGCTTCAGAAAAAAAGCCTCCAAACAGAGCTTCAGAAAAAAAGCCTCCAAACAGAGCTTCAGAAAAAAAGCCTCAGAAACAGAGCTTCGGAGGCTTTTTTTCTGAAGCTTTCAGAGGCAGAAAAAAAAAGCAAGGCATAGAGTTCATAACCAACAAACCTGTTACTAAAATTCACCTCTGGGAACAGCTGATTAGGGGTATTCCGGGAGGCCGATCCACCTGCCAATCAGCTTTTTTCTTATTTTCCTCCCCGAAAACTAAGGTGCGTCTTATACTCCAGTGCGTTTTATACTCCAAAAAAATACGGTAAGTCACCAAATCAAGCTGTAGTTTATTTTTCTTTACTCCAAAATGAAGAGACACATAAAATGTTGTTGTGTAAGTCATTATCACCTACTGCAACAGTGGAAGTGCTTTCCCAGAATTAAAGCAGATTTTTCCTACCAAGCTTGGTAATTACAGGGACTGAACTGGGGCTAATTCCAGAAATGGGAATAACGTTAAGTAGCAGATGCTGACTGGCATCCATGATTATTAATTCAAGAACACTAGTAGGGTGCATCACAGGACCTGCTATATGGTTGGCACTACATCCTTACTGCTGCACAAGGCAATCTTTCAAAGTGAACCTACGCGTTCAGCTAAGCCTTCAAACTTAATGTGGTTTGTTGGCAGAGGTCTCACAGCTATAAAATGCATCATCACGGCTGTGGAATCTCAGTGTGTGCTTTATCCCTGAGAGAAAAGTGTAGAGAGTGAGAAAACAGATGGTACCAACCACATGAGGATGTCATGGGAAATGTTATCCCAGTGTAAAATTCTGTTTCGCCCTTAAATATTTAAGAAAATTAAAGGCAATATAAATGATACAGTGGGGCGACAATATTCAAAATTGTAACAGTAGTCTGAAAGCCACAGAGGGAGGGGAGGGGAGGGGAGGGGAGGGGAGAGGAGAGGAATTTAAATGTATATTTATTTGACAATAAAAAGAGCTCATTATTGCTATTTTTCCCATTCCTTCACAGTCAAATTTGGCAAAATCTTCTCCAAGTCCTTAAGGACCTTATCAAACACTTTTAATGGATCATCACAATCAAGGACAAAGACTTTTAATAGGTCATCATAATCAAGCACATTCCATCTTTGGAGTAAGGCCTCAGGACATGACTATCAATATATTGTGAGTTTGAATGCTACCTTGGCTTTGGGAGTGGCATGTCAAGAACTGTTTTCCAAGCACCCAGAACCATTTAAAAGGGTTTTAAGACACTGGTGTGTGCAGCTTTCGAGCCAGTTGAGTTATGCCCCATTTTACAACCATTCTCACCACAGTTGTTAAGTGAATCACTGCAGTTGTTAAGTCGGTAACATAGTAAATCTGGCTTCCCCGTTCTGACTTTGCTTGTCAGAAGGTCGCAAAAGATGATCACCTGACCCGGGACACTGCAACCATCATAAAATATGAACCAGTTGCCATGCATCCAAATTTTGATCACATAACTATGGGGATGTTGCAACAGTTGTAAATCTGAAAAATGGTCATGGGCCACTTTTTTTCAGTGCCATTGTAACTTTGAATAGTGACTGAATGGTTTGTTAGTTAAGGGACTACCTGTAGAGTTATCACACTTACCAATTTCCAGAATTTGGTTTTCTCTTTGTTTCACCACAATAAGTACACTTCGTAATTAAGCCAGCTGTTAAATGTTTCTAAACAAATACCTGACCTGGGGAGAGGAAATAATTAACACCAGTACTAACTAAGAATTCTGATAAACATTGGGATGCTTTAGTTTTCCACTCCTTCCAAAAATACGCTTTTTGGTTTAGCAGAAAATAATGAAGGCACATAAAAAATTATAACTACATTAATTCAAAATTAATTGTCACATTTCTGGAGGCTCTGAAATGGACTGTCATCTCTATTATGCAATGCTCTTCATAGAATACGAGTATCTTTTTAAAAGCACTATGAACCGTAACAGCTTAAATAAGGTTTTGTTCCTTTATCTTTGAAGACTTGAACTATATTCCAATTAGTCATATTTGTTGCTAATCCAACACTTTGGGCCACTTTAAATGCCATAAGAGAAACACACTTATCCTTTCCCAGTCATTGGGGATTTTTTTTTTCCCCAAACCGTGAATAAAATCACAACTGGTGTGCTATCCCCTTATCTCCTCAAATTCCACTTATGCCACAGAACATAACCATGCATCTATTAGGAAACCCATTTTATGATATGGCTTTTTGGGGATAAGGTTGCATTTGTCCAGGAAGCACAATTTTGGAACACTTCTTGATCCCAGCTGTCCCTGGATTTGAAACAGTAAGTGTAGTACAGGACACATTTACACAGTTATCTCCAATCTTGATATTTAATAAGTCTGCAACGTGTGATAAGATACAAATACATATTTAATAAATAACACATTTCCAATTCTTTCCAACGTATTTCAACAGAAGAGGAGGAAGCAGCTGAAGGCTAGCTATGATATTTGTAGTTGTACAAGACAAGCCCAAGGTGATCCTGCAAACACAATTCAGCCTTGTGCAGGGGTGTCAAACTGGATTTCTTCGAGGGCCAGATCAGCACTGTAGTTCTCCTCCACAGGCCAGCCGGGGGGGGGGAGGGGGGAATCCTGGAAATAGCAAAAGACCACACCCCGATTTCAGCCTGTATGGCCTCCTGCAGCACTTTGCCGACCAAAACGGTGGGGAGATCGTGCAGGGCCATGCCATGCCCCATTTTCAGTCCAGACAGCCTCCTGCAGCACTCTGCCAGCCAAAATGTGGGCTGTGCAGGGGAGCCGCGTGTGGCCACGCCATACCCCATTTTGGCCAGCAGAGTGGTGCAGGAGACAGTCTAGGCCAAAAATGGGGCACAGGGGGCCACACCACAGGCCGGTCCTTTGCTATTTCCGGGCCGGCCCCACGGGCCAGATTTAAGCACTCGCAGGGGCGAGTTTAACACCCCCTGGCCTAGTGCATGACATTACAGCATGGGTGTCAAACTCGTGGCATGATGTTTTTCCTTTTGCAAAGCTTGGGTGGGCATGCCCTGCACATGACGCATCCGGCCCGCGGGCAACCAATTTTTCACCCCTGCATTACATGACCAGCAGGAATGTTGGTCTGAAAGTAACATTGGAACCATGATTTCCCTAACTGCATCCCATTCCTAAAGGTTAGAAGCACATTTGTGCAGGAACTTAGTATATCTCAAAGCAAAGCTCTTGTTACAAGACTCCTCCTTTCTTTTGCTAAAGCACATTAATTAAAGCATCAGATAATTTTCACAAACAACAAGCAAAACCTCCCACTGAGATAGGCTGACTTTTATCAAAATAATCCGATCCTAATTTAAAACGACTGTAGGATCCTGTCTTCATTTGCTAAACAAATGCCTAAACTGTGTAGTGAAATGAAAAGGTGCCACAGAGGTGGCATTTAGGCTTGATTAAGTTGCCTTCCAGTCAAATACTTTACAAAAAGCTATAACATTTAGAGTTTTGTATACCGCCCACTCCTAACAGCTCACCGTGGATTACTGAAATGCAATTAAAAAAGAAGAACATAATTAAAACAAACCTTAAAACATTATTAAAATACAGTTTAAAATAATTAAAGTGTTAAAACTTAAACGTCAAATGAAAGAACTGAAAGGCTGAGGTTAATCTCAGCATTGAGTTACCTCTTATAAACTGCAAAAAGAATGCTTTGGGGTTCAACTCCATTAGCAATCTCTTTCACAACATGGTCCCTGCTATTAAGAAAGCAGAAGTAACTATGGATGCGAAATCTATCTACAGCAAAATCCACAATAGGTGTCCCCTTGATGATTTAACAATGCAGGGTGAACCACATGGGAGTAGGTGATTTTATAAGTAGCTCGATGTGAAACCAAAAGTCAGCCATTCTACTCTATTGTAAACAATATGAACTGGGCTTATAGGGCAACTGGTGAAATATTTTCGGTGTGGGAATTATGTAGGAATAGGACGTTCCAGAGTCATCGTTCACCACCTTTGAAACTGCATTCTTAATCAGATATAATTTCTGGACTAGCTTCAAACTATTCTACAAACAGTTCATTGCAATCTAACTTGGAGGTATCAGCTGTGTGGAGGAGCTGATAAATAAAAATAAATGGATAAATCAGCACAGGTGACCCTGAAATCAAGTATCCTGGGGGGGAAAAGGACTACTTCTCAGAGATGTTGCAAAGCTATTCAACGTTCAACTCACAGCAAACTTGTCAAGGGTTTGTTGCAAAATTCAAATCCAGAAAGCACACACAGTTAACTGATTCAGCAGGATTCATTAACTTCTCTTTATATACAATGTAACACATACAATACCAACAACAGATTCTTCCAATGTGGTAGAGTTTTACAGGGAAAAAACACAGGCAGAGGAGAGAACAGCAGAGATGAGTTTCAGTTTCAATTCAGCACAGACTAGTTTGAAGCTTTTGCACATACTCAGAGCTGAGCCACGCCCAGCCTCCAAAACTGTTTCAGTTTCCAAACAGTCCACATTGGCTGATCTGTTGCCATGCCTATTCACTGGCTGACCTTGTTACTATGCCCTATTCCAGTTCATGAATATTCTGACAAAACTGCACTCCTTACTAGCACTGATGACATTACCTAGTTTGGTTAATGAGATATCTGCAAGAAAACAAGCAAGCTCAGAGTGCACCAAGGACTCCTCATATTCAACATCAATGTTGGATCCAGAGGATTCTCAGATCACACACCTGCTTTTTAAAGCAAGATATTTCAACTTTCTGCAACTACTCAAGAGGAAGGAATTTTACTTACACAATAAAAACAATCAGATTTTTCAACATTGTCTCCATACTTGCAACTGAGAACTTCTATGAATTCCTTCTACTGGAATATTAAAATTAAAAGTTAAAATTTTAAAATTAAAATTTTAAAATTAAGCTGACCTGTATAGTGTTGCATGATTTCTTAGCTTTGTCCATTTCTCTCTTTTTTTTTAGTATGTTTGGACTAAAAGGTTGTCTCTTTTTTTACTGCTTTATTATGCTGACATTTATGTTGTTTAAATGTATTTTTATGAAGCTTCTTTGGAAAGGATTGTCCTATAAAGATGGTATATAAAACATTTAAATAAATAAAAAATCTAAAATTAGGTATGTTCACTGGGCAACCCAAAGGTAATCACCTCCCTGATCAAAACTGCAGCGCAATAGTTCTCAACTCTTTTTAGTACCCAAGCTGCAGTGAAGTTAATAGCATAACAATTAATGTATTTTTAACAATGGTTCTCAATATAAGTCAGCCCTCCTTATTATGAAGGCCCACCAAATTTATGGACTTCAGCTCCAAGATGTTCCAAAATACTCTCATAAACCTTTTTCAAGTCAATTATTAGAATAATGGCATTCCATCTGATATCATTCTAATGCTACTCAGTGTTTACCAAATTCATTGCAACAGACAGGCCCCCAAGTCCTAACAGTTGCATTCCACTATCTAATTGCATTCCACTGTCTAATAAACCTACCGAATGCTATACAAAGATTGGTTTATTGGCCCAACACATGCTGTATTGAAGACTTTTTGTACATCGTTATTAAAATTAATGTTATAACAAAATTAAAATTAAAGAGTTAAGGTATACAGATAAACAGACTTTTTTTTAAAAAGTGCCACAAAATTAGAAAAAAAGCAGTTTACTTGGATCATTTAGTTCAGTGGTCCCCACCTTTTCCGTCTTGGTGAGCCAGTGGGCAGGGAAGAGAGGGGAGGGTTCCATGTGAGCAACGGATTTATGTGCTCGCCGCTCACACAAATCAGGTTTCGCTTGTGAAAATAGAGCTGTGTGCGTGAGTGTCCACCTCTCACACACATGCGTTTGTCTGCTGCTTGCTCGGCCCTGTTCCAAACAGGGCCCGGTAGTGGGCTGTGGCCCCGGGGGTTGGGACCCCTTATTTAGTTGGCAGCATTTTTCATCACCACATCACCTATTGTTAGTTTTATTACTGAGTTGGTATATTACCATACTTTTCAGAGTATAAGACACACTTCCCCCTCCCAAAAAAAGAGGGCGGAAATATTGGTGCGTCTTATACACCAAATACAGCAATTTTTGGCCTCCCAAAGCCCCGCCCCTCCCATTTTTATGAAAAACAGGCCCCGTTTTTCGCAAAACCAAGGCACGCAGAGGCTTTGGGAGGCCTGCAGAGTGCTCCTGTAGTCTGGGGAGGGTAAAAACGCCCCCATTTTTCACAAAACTGGACGAAAAACAGACCTCTTTTCACAAAAACAAGACGCGCAGAGGGTTTGGGAGGCCTGCAGAGTGCTCCATGGAGCTGGGGAGGGCAAAAACTTTTTTCTTGCTTACCACTTCGAAATCTTGGTGCATCTTATACACCGGTGCGTCTTATAGTCCAAAAAATATAGTATATTCTTCAAGATCATTGCTGGGATGCTTTAAATCTAGGAAACACACTCAACTAACATTAAACAAAATTGGGTTTCTCTCTTTCTCTCTCTCTCTCTTCTTGCAGGGAAGAAAGAAAAGTTCCTTTCCTTAGTTTCTTTTTGTTTGCTGCTTCTCTTCTCTTTCCTTGCCTGGCCAAGTCCTTCTCTCCTTCTTCCCTTGCCTAACAAAGAATTTAATAACAAAGAATTTTTCTTGCCTCTAAGAAAACAGAGGAGCCAAATCTGCCAAGTGTCAGGGAAACCAGGCGATCCAGGCAGTTCAAATGAGTATAAAGATTTATTGCAATCTTAAACTCTCTACAAGAATCTGAACTATTAACGGTCCAAGCAAATTAGCGGTAGGTAAGAGCCAAGATGGGCTAGACTTAGATCTCCTACGCACAGGAGATCTAAGAGACTCATGACTAATGATGTGTTTGACCTCTCCCTCAGGCTCAACCTCGTCATCTACAAGATTCTCCCCTTGCATGTCTCCTCATTCCCTCCAACAGGAGGCCCAAACCCCATGTTCTCAAGCTAAAATTCACCTTCCTGTTTCTTCTGCCTGGAAAGCTCATCACCACTTCTGAAACAGTGGCTTCCATGGAGAACAAGACCTGTCACGAATTCCCAGAACAGTGTTAGAGGCTTCAACATACCCCTTGAGTAGTCCAACTAATCAGACTTCACAACATTATTTCCAGGCAATCAAACCCAAACGAGTTGAGAGTTTGTTACCACTGGACAATTCCTCTCTCTGAAGAACTTCTCATGCCTCCAGAGCATAGCTACACACACACACACTATGCTAAGAAAGAAAGGTAGCAGTCCAAGTCATTTCGTGCAACTTCAAAACCTACCCGATATTATTGCAGGATGCAGAAAATGACTTAAAGGACCAGAGGAGACCCAGATTCCAAATTTTAGATCTATGATCTAGCCCAGCATTTCTTGACCATTTTACGATGTGTGGATTTCAACTCACAAAATTCCCCAGCCAGCATGCTGATTGTGGAATTCTGGGAGTTTAAGTCCACACATCTTAAATAAGTAAGGTGAAGAAACAATTACTTAGACCAGCACTGTCAAACTGGCGACTCGCGGGCTGGATGCGTCACATGCAGGCTACACCCCAGCTCCGCGAAAAGGGAAAACATCACAAAACATCACGATGGAAAATAATTCGGCAAGTTTGACACCCGTGATTTAGACCAAGGAGGTCTTGATTCTGCTGAAGAACACCATGCAAATAGCATGAGAAAATAGAGTATTCTGAACAGAACAGTGAAAATTTTGTAATATTTAATTTTTCTGATGAAAACTTTCCATTCCATAAATTCATTAATAATAATGAAAGAATGCCAACTACAAATAGAACAGTATGCAAGCGTAGCGCTTCAAAGTTTAATTTAAGCGTTTCAAGTAATTATCTCTACAAAGAGTGTGAAAGAAGTACTTCATTGATCGGAAAACTAATCAATGCAAACTGGGAACTCTCTATGCAAATTATGCTGTGGAAATCACCCTTCATTTGTGTAAGATTTTTCCTCAATTCAAAACCTTCTGGGGAAACTCTATGGCAGGTGAAAAAATGAACTCATATATAAACTTACCCTGTTTTCCCCAAAATAAGACATCCCCTGATAATAAGCCCAATCGGGCTTTTGAGTGAATGGCACTAAGGCCAAGTGCTTATTTCAGGGTTCAAAAAAATATAAGACAAAGTCTTATTTTCGAGGAAACACGGTATAAAAAGAAAACCCCTTTGAGAATGCTGTCTGGAATTATTTACCATCGAAAGCAAAACAAATATAAGTGTTGTAAGTTTTAAAGGAAAGAAAAAGATATTTCCGAATTCTGAAACGCTACATTACACCACGTTTGCAACAGAATATGGGCTGTACTTAATAGCTATGCTTTGCTACTATAAAGTTGTTATTACAGAACAGGAGTGGGCAATTAATTTTCCCAATGGGCTCCATGTTGTGGAGGAATGCTGACGGCCCACCTGCCAATGCCCTATCCCCTGCCGTCCCAGCCCCTGCTGACACCAATGCCACTCTGTCAATGATGTTCCACCACTTCATCAACCACCACCAGATGTGCAGCACGGGCCATAAATTGCCCAAGTCTGTGGCAAGTCATACTGTGAATTTACTCTGATGTGCTACAATGTGTGAAGGTTTTTTTAGGACAGGGTGGGCTAGCTTTGGCTCCTGAAGCCCCATTTGTGCATTTCTTTAACTCTTCCCAAAATTTAGCAGCCAACATTACTGCTGTAACCAGTAGAGGTAGTGTTCGACTTACGACCATAAATGAGTCACTTGACTGCAAGACACTGCAATTGCCTATAAATATGGCCAGTTGCCTAGTACCCAAATTACAATCATGCGAACGTATGTGTGTGTTTGAGAATTTGGAATCCGGGTCATAAGTAGTCCTGTTGTAACTTCAAATGGTGACTAAGTGACCGGTCGTAAGTTGATAACTGCAGGTAACATGTCCCAGCACAGACTGATTTAGCAGAGTACATAGGCAACCGACATCATTTTCATCTGGCAACACCTTGAATATATCATACTTGCCTGTTATTTCAGGAAGCAGTCTGGACAATGTCATCTCTTCTACAAAATGGTCTGTCTCCATCTGATTCAAGAAGAGGATGGTTATAAACTTGAATCAGACAAGAGCAATTGCAGCCATCAGCAAACACAAGATCTCCAAAGGTGAAGCTATTGCTTCACGAACACAACACAAACCAGAACACTGGAAAATAATAAACTCAACCCACAACAGCACTTTGTTCCACAACTAAAAGTAAGAAAGCTCCACTAAAAAAGGTTTTAAAAGAGTGATGTATTTCCCTCATCCTCTACCACTCATTTTCCTATCGAAAAGTTTTCCATGCATAGTTCATTTTGCATTCTCACCAGCTCAAGGTTGACTCAGCTTTCCATTCTTCTGAGATCAGTAAAATGAGGACCCAGATTGTTGGGACTAATATGCTGACTCTGTAAGCCGCTTAAAGAGGGCTGTAAAGCACTGTGAAGCGGTATATAATTCTAAGAGCTATAGCTATTATGTGTGATGAGAAGAACAGATCCAGTTTTGACAGAAATACAACCACCATTTGTCTATAATGGCAGTTAGGAAAGAAAAGCATAATCCAATGTAATTGATACCTCCCTAGGGCTGTTCACAAGGCAGATGAAGCTGTTACACATATTTCCAGCTGGCCCCGAAGTCAAAGTAAGTCATGATGCATTTATGCATTGTGTTTGCTTTTTGGAGAAGAACACCATCAACCAAGTAAGATCCCAACAAGGTTTCTGGCAGAGCCCAGATCCAATTACACCACCCCATTGACTGTAATGAACACTGGCAGGGGCTTAAGGCCCAAAGGCATGCTTGTTTATTTTATTAACAAAAAGGAATTGTGAGAAATTGCCAGCCTATCCCTCTCCTGGGTAATTCAGTTCCCATAGCCACACACAGCTCAGTAAGCAACACAGACTTTCAACAATGCTAGCAACGTTTATGAGCTCTACAACACTGTTTGGGACAGGATCAAGTTCAATCATGATGGCACAATATGATGCTTAATTGTAAAGAGATCCAAAATAATCTAGCAAAATATACATGCTGATGGTGTGCTATATACCCATTTCCCTGCTGCATAACATTCCTGTTTTGTTCCATCCAACGTTGTGCTACGTATCTGTGCTAATGGAACAACATTGTTCCGTCAGCAACAGATATGTAGCGCAGGTTGCAAAATTGTTCTAATTCATTCACCAAACCATTCATGTCCAATATGTTTTCTGTAACGATTACACCCAAATCTTTTCAATGAACAAAATACTAAACAGAAAATTAAATGGAAACTTTACATAACAAAAATAAAACATATTGCAACAGAGTAAAGATAGCAGTGTTTGGAATTTCCCAATTTTCAACTAAGTATAAAACGTTTATCTAATCACATACACTTAAAAAACCAGAATACTGCAACTAATGAAATTGTGGATGCCGATTTAACACTGAAAAAAATGAATTTATGCATCATTACATATTTAAACTGTAATGGAGTTATAGAGGGATTTTTTTTTCAGAATTTGACATCATAATAGTTATAATTATTATTTAATCTATATAGATAAATAACTGAGTTATACAAATCATTCCAAAGGAATGTGCAGGAATATATATAAAGTAGGTTTTTTCAAACTGTTCCAAGCAATCACATCCTTTTCCAGGTTGGCTAGAGTGCAGTATTACAGGCTACCTCTGCTGCCTGCAATTTGGCAGTTCAAATGTCAGCAGGCTGAAATTGAGTATGCTGGGCAGTTTTAGTATAAATGACACATGGCCATGAAAACACCCCTAAATTTAAGTTGATTTATTTATATTTATTTTATTTATTTTCGTCAAGCATGTATTAGATAATAGATATAAGTATAAACATGATTATGAATACATGAAATTAATACGAATAAAAGGGAATATTAGGATAGGGTCGATAGGCATGCTGGTGCGCTTATGCACACCTCTTAAAGATCTCTTAGGAATGGGGTGAGGTCGACAGTAGACAGTGTAAGGTTAAAGTTTTGGAGGTTTGGGGAAGAAACCACAGAGTCAGGTAGTGCATTCCAGGCATTGACCACTCTGTTGCTGAAGTCGTATTTTTTGCAATCAAGTTTGGAGCGGTTTACCTTAAGTTTGTGTCTATTGTGTGCTTGTGTGTTGTTGTGATTGAAGCTGAAGTAGTCATTGGCTGGTAGGACATTGTAGCAGATAATTTTATGTACTACGCTTAGGTCGGGCTGAAGGCGGCGAAGTTCTAAGTTATCTAAGCCCAAAATTTCAAGCCTGGTGGCATAAGGTATTCTATTGTGAGCAGAGGAGTGGAGGACTCTTCTTGTGAAATATCTCTGGACTCGCTCAATTGTATTAATGTCCGATATGCAGTGCGGGTTCCAGACAGATGAGTTGTATTCAAGAATTGGTCTAGCAAATGTTTTGTATGCCCTAGTTTGCAGTACAATACTACCGGAGAAGAAGCTACGCAAAATTAGGTTAATGCCTTATCAGTTCTTAATGCCTTTTTGGTAATGCTGTTACAGTGAGCTGTCACTTTTCTCTCCCTCCGGGAAGGAATAGATGGTATCAATTATAAATATGGACAAAAATCTTAGGGAATTTCAAGTTTCCTTGTCCTTTGAATCTAGCCAAACCCAGATGAAACCTAACATATCTCCCCTCCGCTTAGAGAGGGCTGTAAAACACTGTGAAGCAATATATAAGTCAAAGTGAAAGTGAAAGGTGCTTCTGAATGCATGTGCCTGAAAGCCATGTCATTCCCAATGTTACCCATGCCCAGCCTGGAAAAAGTTATGGCTGCTTTTTCAATGCAAAAAAAGGTATTAATATAAATATTGTCCTGTATTCCAAACCACTTCTTTTGGTGATCTGCAAAGCCCTAATAGGCAAAAATGGGCTGGCTCCATTCAAATCACTCTATTAAACCCTGTCAACTAGTAACCTAATCAAATCAAGTCTACATACCAATGTGCAATCAGACTCAATACATCAAAAGTTGTCATTTATGGAAAACAGAATCCCTGCCAACCTCCTTCCAAAAATGCTTGTTATCCTACAAGATACTGCAGGGACAGAAGAGCATTGACCAAGCTCTGGACTTTACCATGAGCAGGGTAAGATGAAGATAAAAGAACGCAGTTCACATATGTGCAATGACATCGTGGTACACACAATGTCACTGTGGGTTCCACAGCACAATGGTAGACATCACTGTCCCTCTCCCCATTAGTCAGTCAAAAAGCAGCAGCATGGAAAGGTAATGGAGAATTTTAAAAAGGGGGACAGGGTGTTTCAAGTCTCCAATTCATTAAAAAAAAAAAAAGACCTTTACAACCTGCAAGGGACTAGCCCTCTCCAACAGCTCCTAATCTCAATCACTCTCTCTTTTTCTCAAAATATATAAGCCAGGGTTTCTCCAACTATGTTGGCTGGGGAATTCTGGGAGTTGAAGTTCTTGCATCTTAAAGGTGCCAACATTGCAAAACCTTTTCGCTTCTCTGTTATATTTTATGGGAGGGGCCAATCATCTCCAAGCCTTACTCCCAAATTGACCCCGTTTCCTTAATTGTTCCTGTCTCCTGGCAGCTCTGCGCATGCACACACTGGGAACAGGCTCACGCTGTTCTTCTGCCTCGCTGTCAGACTCCGGAGGCAGCAAAGAACTACCAGATGGCCTTGGCCCCCTCTGCCTCCCGACTCAGAGCCATCGTCTGAGCCTTCCCCAGACTCCAGGACTGGCCCACATTCCACCCCAACCTCCTCACTGTCCGAATCCGCTGCCAGCTCTGCTGGCCGCTGGCGGGCCACAACGACCCTAAACACTGCATTACGTAGCATTATTTGACCTACTGTGAGATTTAGACCCATATGGGCATATATGCAAATGTTTTCAGAACTATGATGCATCTTTGGTGCTGCTAAGATTTGTTCTCATTTGGAGTGACCGACGACAGAGAAATATTTTTGAAGAATAGGTGACCAGACCAGACTATAGGCAAGTATTTTGAGAAGGAAACTTGGGGCTGCTAGAATTCTGGCAGTGAATTCTGAAATTCTTGATTTTTATAGCTGCCTTGTGGCCTTACCCTTTTTCACAGTAAACTGAATAGGTACACAACAGGACAACCACCCCATTTTTTCACTGGGTTATGGTATCTTAAATCCAGGATTTTTGAGGTTAAATTGCTCTTCCTAACTTCATGGCTTTTTGAGTTTAGATCTTCACTGCACATACACTTAAGACAGTCATGCAACAGAGCCATTAATTTCACTTTTTTTTCTTTAAAAAGGAAAAGATATGCATACTTGCGTGCATTAGTCCTCTTTAAACATTCCAACCTGTGTTATTAAACTTATTCAAATAATGTGAAAAACTAACTCAACTAAATGGAATAGGCAGCGCAAAATAAAGAAACATATGCAAATACAAACTGCTATACAGACTGATTTTTAAATTAAATTCTGATTAAATTCTGATTCCAGGGCACAGAATGAAAAGAATGAAATTATGTTTAATTGCTGGACAGTGAAACCCTAAAGTACTGGATTTTAATGGAGTCAATCAAATACCCATTGTTTTTGTAAAATTTGCATTATTTGCATAATAGATTCACCATGGATGGCATTTTCTCCAATTTAATGGACAGTTAGAATCATTGTTGATTTAAATCAAGGTTTCACTAGATATCTCTTTGAAACAAAAAATCCAATATTGGAATTCACCTGAATTTTATGTACCCTTGTTCATCATACTGACATATCTGTAGGTCGCTTAGGCATAGAAACGTAACATCCTGCAAAATAAAACAAACTGTTTTTAGCAACAGTTCAATCTGCAACTTGTTCTTAAAGAAGCTCTTTTAACATAATTAAATATTTTTAAGTCAGGTATTTCTCGGAAGATAGACTGTTTTTCATATTGGAATTTCTTAATCCATCATGTCCACTGCCAGGTTTTCTATTTAATTTAGAATAAGAAACCACTTTAAGAATGAAGCAACTTTTATTTGGATTTAATTACTTAAAACAGGATTAAATCTAACCAATCTCCAAAAAGCCTGTTAAATAAAGTGATCTCAACAGTGCGATAAACCATAAAAAATCATGTCAGTTATAAGGGGAAAAAGATCTCCCGTTACTTGTCCCAGCTTCTGCCAACCTAGCAGTTCGAAAGCACGTAAAAAATGCAAGTAGAAAAATAGGGACCACCTTTGGTAGGAAGGTAACAGCGTTCCGTGTGCCTTCGGCGTTTAGTCATGCCGGCCACATGACCATGGAGACGTCTTCGGACAGCACTGGGTCTTCGGCTTTGAAATGGAGATGAGCACAGCACCCTAGAGTCAGGAACGACTAGCAAATATGTACAAAGGGAACCTTTACCTTTACACACACACACATATATAAAATCATCAACTGCACATTTACAACTGTTATATATAAAGTAGGAAACTTTCATCAAGCAACAGTTTAAATCCCACAAAAAAAGGAAGAGAAGAATGCATTAATTGGAAAAAACAAAAACAATGAGAAATTATGCTACATGCAGGGATGATAGCTACAGCTTCTCTTAAAACATATGGAAAGTATTTCAAAATAAACTATGGAATTTATAACTGCTTTTCTGTACAAGAGGATGCGGGATCAGAAAGGGAGTTTCAAAAATAAAGTACAATTGATTTTCTATTAGCAAACTATGAATATTTGGATTTATGGTGTATAAAAGGATACTTTTCATATAATGAAGAAACACTTTCCTGCCCAGTAACAACAAATGGATAGACTACATAAACTGATTAAAGATAATAAGGATGGAAGGAATTATATACTGTTTCCCTCGTGGGTACTTAATGTTTCCAAATATCAAACATGGTAATTTTGCAAAACACTTAAGAAAGACCCATTTACTTTGCAGTATATTTTTGTTTAGAAAAATGAGGTGTTTTTAAGAATGGATTTTATTCCAAGCCTCTAAGTATGAACAATTCAATAAAACATCGTCTACTGAATTACATAACACTATTTCAGGCCAGACACGAACCGACTACATTTTCCAATAATGAAGCTTCTTCACACCTGGAGTTACCAGCGTGGGAGAAACTGACCAAAAAAATTGCACTTGTCTTCAAAACCCAAGTACCCTAGATCAGCGGTCACCAACCAGTGGTCTACTGGTGGTCCGCGAGAAAATTGTGGTGGTCCGCAGAAAAATAATTTGCATTTTTTATATTGCACTAAATACTATTTATCTTTTTAAAAAATTCATGTTGGTGGTCCACGGGATTTAAAATTATGAATTTTGTGGTCCCTGAGGTCCGAAAGGTTGGTGACCCCTGCTCTAGATATTCATGATACTTGCTAAATTCAGATAGTTTTTGATCCCATATACACAGTTGCTAATTGTGTTTCTGTTTGTTCAAATAAAAGAACAATCTTGTAGGGCAGTGACCCCCAACCTGTTGGACACCAGGGACCTGTTCTGTGGAGAGAGGTTTTTCCGCAGAACGGAAGGGGTGTGGTTTAACATCCTGCCTGCATCCCGCGGATGGGGCGTCGCTTTTTTACGTGGCCCAATTTTGGAGACTCGTTGTAGGGGACTTAGATGGGGACAACACTAAATTCAATCTCAGTCCTGTCTATGAAAGCTGTTTCATTGGACTTTTCAGTACTCAAGATACATGAATTCTCTCCACTAACAACATAGGATGGAGAAAGAAATGGAGAAAAAAGAATGTTCATACAGATATTTCTTAACCTATGTCTGCCCATTTAGCATTTTCCGACATTTTTCCTGAAAAAAGGCATTAACTTCCAGTTTTCAGCAGAAACAGCCCATAGAAAACAATGGGTTAACAGTTCAACTGCAGCAATAATGGTCATAAAATTAGATCAGTTACGTAGGTATCCTGCTTTACAACTTGTACAACTGTAATGGGCAGGTTCCATGACAATCATAGGATGAGATGGGGCGTTGGTCTTACCTGAACACCCTTTCTCAGGACGGTGGGACCAGCAGCCAGGAATGGGTTAACTCTGTCTTGTTATTCGATAGGACTAAGTCTGCAAACTGTTAAGCTCTGCCTCTTCCTCTTGCTTCCCAGCTTTGACGATGCTGGAGACTGACGTGCTGAGCTGTGGAGAAAGATTAGGTCCCTCGCCAGACCCCAGAACTGGACGGTACACTGGGTGGGGCTGGCTGCTGGTCCCACTGTCCTAAGAAAGGATGTTCAGGTAAGAACAATGCCCCTTTTCCAGTAAAGGTGGGATCAGCAGCCAGGAATTGGACATACCAAAGCAGTCTGTCCTACTGGGAGGGAGCTGGCCGGTCCGGTGTTCCCTGCTCCCTGTGGACCCTCTAGAGCACCAGCCGGCCAAAGGCCGCCTCCGCCAAGGCGTAAAGGTCGAGTTTATAATGGCGGATAAATGGTGAAAGGACGACCATGTGGCGGCCCGACAGACCTCCTCTAATGATGCCTGTGTAGCCCAAGCTGCCATGGTGGCTGTGCTCCTGGTTGAGTGTGTGATGATACATCTAGGGACGGGCAAGGCCTGGGTCTCATAGGCCTTAGTGATACAAGCCCTAATCCATCTCCTCAAGGTCGAGGATGTAACCCTATTCCCTAGGGTGGCTGGTTAGAAGGAGACGAAAAGAGATTCCATCAGTCTAATGGGGGAGGTCCTCTTTATATAGATACAGAGAGCCCTCCGTACATCTAAAGTATGCCAAATACGTTCTAGGTGATGGACCAGTCCAGGGCAGAAATTGGGCAATATCAATTTTTGAGCCCTGTGGAACATAGTGTTAATTTTGGGGATAAAGGTAGGGTCCAGGCCAGTGGTGGGTTTCAAATTTTTTTACTACTGGTTCTGTGGATGTGGCTTGGTTGGTGTGGCTTGGGCATGGCAGTGGAAGAATACTGTAAAATCTCCATTCCCTTCCCACTCCAGGGGAAGGTTACTTCAAAATCCCCATTTCCTCCCGATCAGCTGGGACTCGGGAGGCAGAGAATAGATGGGGGCTGGGCAAGTCAGAGGTGGTATTTGCCAGTTCTCCAAACTACTCAAAATTTCTGCTACCAGTTCTCCAGAAATGGTCAGAACCCGCTGAAACCCACCTCTGGTCCAAGCTTAAGATGACTCTGTTGGAATGGAAGATGCACAGGTTGTTCCTGATTGACAGGGCTGCCAACTCAGAAATTGGCCTGGCCAAGGTTATGGCCACTAGAAAGGATAGGAACCGGAGGCTGGCCTCCCTCAGGGGTTTGAAAGGGCCCCAGGTAAGGGTATTTAATACTTTAGCAAGGTTCCAAGTGTAGTATCGGTGAACTACTGGGGGACAAAGATTGGTGGCACCTCTGAAAAATTGTGTAATCGCCGGGTGGTGGGAAAGGGAGTCCCTGGAACCACAAGTCGAAATGGAGGAAAGGGCTGCCACCTGCCTCCAAAGAATACTTGGCGTCAGCACCTCATCAAGACCATCCTGCAAGAAGTCCAAGATGTGAGCCGTGGAAACCTCCATGGGAGCCAGACCCAGTTTTGCGCACCAACCGCAAAAGGCCTTCCATGTGGCATTGTAGATGCAGTTGGTGGAAGCCCTATGCGAGGCCTAAATAGCTTCGATGACCCTGGAGGGCAACTTGTCCCTCCTCAGCAGGCTCCCCTCATGCGCCAGGCAGTCAGTTGGAACCACTGAGGGTCCGGGTGGACCAATGCCCCCTGGCTGAGGGAGATCCTGTCCTGAGGGATCCTCCAGGGCCGAGCCATCAAAAGGGCAACCAGGTCCACAAACCAGGGTCACCTGGACCAATTTGGCGTCAGCAGCGGAAGCCCTGTCTCCTCCTCCAGCAGCTTCCGGATGACTTTGGGAATCAGCAGAAAAGGGGAAATGGTGTAAAGCAGCCCCTAAGGCCATGGGCTGCACAGGGCGTACACTCCCTCTGCCCCCGGTGTTGGGGACCTGGCAAAGAATCTCAGGATTTGGCAGTTGTCCTGGGTGGCAAATAGGTCAACTGTCAGGAGGCCGAAATGGTCCGATAGTTCCCAAAACAGGGCCAGGTGCAGGCACCACTCCGTGTGGTCAACTGAAGCTCAGTTGAGCCAATCCACCTGCAGGTTCGCCACCCCTGATATATGTGCGGCCCTGATGGACCGCAGATGAGTCTCCAGAGGCCCAACTGCTCGGCTTCCTGCATGAGGTGCTGTGAGTGGGTTCCTCCAAGGCAGTTGATGTGCACTTTGGTGGCCATATTGTCTCTCAGCACTAAGGTGTCTCAGTCCTCGGCCATGTCCTTGAAGTCAATGAGGACCAGGTGTATCACCCGGAGCTCCAACGAATTTATGTTGTGGCTCAGGTCCTCCCGAGTCCACTGGCCCTGGGCTATGTGCGAGTTGAGTTAAGCTCCCCAACCGTAGAGGCTGGTGTCATTGTCAGAACTAGGCAATGCGGTTCTCTAAACTCTCGACCCTTGGAGAGAGCACGGGAAGTCCACCATTTGAGGGAGAGGATCACCTCCGGTGGAACCTGGACCCTGGTCTAGGATGTACTCTGGAGTACCCTCTGATATGGTAGGAGGAACCACTGCAGAGGGTGATGCCGATGCACGACACCATCTTTCCCAGGAGTTGAGAGAGCAGAGACAGAGAAACAGATCTCTGAGTCCTGACCCTCCTTGCTATGTCCCTCAGTCTGTAAAGACATTCCTGGGAAAGATACACCAGGAATCCACTGTATTGATGACTGCCCCCAGATGTAGCAGCCAAATAGTTGGGATTAGATGGCTTTTGGCCCAGTTTATGGAAAACCTGTGGTTTTGTAAAACCTGAATGGTGGTATTCAGGCCCTTCCTCGCCAGAGGCTCCGATCTGGATTGTATAAGAATATCGTCTAAGTAGAATTGGATTCTTATCGGTAGCATCCGGAGGTGGCCCGCTAGTGCAGTCATCAGTTTGGTGAACATTCTGGGAGCAGAAGAAAGACCAAACGGCACGGCCTGATATTGATGTTTCCCCATTTAATAGAAACGGAGAAACTTCCTGTGGGCCAGAAGGATGGGGACATGAAGATACGCTTCCGTCAGGTCCACTGACGTGAGGAAGTTGTCCTTTCTGACACTCTCCAAGATGGTCTGGAGGGACTGCATCTTGAACCATCGATAAACAATGTGACAGTTCAGAGTCTTGAGATCGAGAATTGCCTTCCATCTCCTCCAAGGACTTCCGTATCACGAACAGCCGGGAATAAAAACCATCCATGTTGCTCCTCCGGAACCAGCTGGATGGCCTGGATGACTAGAAAATGTTTTATGGCCGATTCCATGAGGAGTCACTTTATCTGATCCCGTGACAGAGGGCAACGGACAAAAAGACTCGGGGGGGCGGAGAGGAATTCCAGAGAGAGACCCAATCTGATCATCTCCCTGACCCTAACGTCTGTGGTGGTAGCCTCCCATTGACTGGCAAATAGTGCCAGCTAGCCCCCAATGGGAGGGTTGGACGAGCAATCATTTTGAGCGTCAAAAGGATCGACCCCTCCCACCCTGAAAGGACCGTTTGGGTGGGTACCTCTGCCCTTGATTGCCCTGTCTATCCTATGATCGCCCCTGTCTGGGGGGAAATGGCCGGTGGGAGAGTGGCCCTCCAAATCCAACGTCCGATCCCCAAAAGGAAGAGGGACGAAAATAAGGGACAGGCCGGGACTCCGGCCCACAGGACATGTTCAGCAAGATTTTACGTTTATCCATGGATTCCACTAGAAGAGGATCCAGGGAGTCGCCGAACAATTCATCCCCGGGGCAGATGTCAACCGCCACTTAAGACTGGCATCTGCTTGCCAATGGCGGAGCCAGAGGAGCCAGCGAGATGCTATTGTGGAGCCAATGGATTTGGCTGCAAATCTAGAGGCATTTAATGTACTGTCCGCCAAAAATTCTAAGGCCGCCACTATCTTATTCAGATCCTTTTGCGACCTAATGTCTGTGGCATGCAACTGTCACAGCCAGAGTAAGGATGCTCTGTTAAAAAACGAAGCAGCAGTGGAAGCCTTAATGGCCCAGGCTGCAGACTGGTGAGCCTTCACTAGCGACTGCTCTGACCTCTTGTCCTTAGGGTGGAGGATTTCCTCAGGCAATCCTATAAAAATACAGGAGTTATTTGTAAAATGTTTATTTTTGTGCATTACGTATGTGTCACATGCTTATCTGGGTATAAACTACCCTATAATAGATCTGATTTGTCCATAAATATACGCAAAATCGCTCTATACATTTCACAAAATTGGCAACAGAGCAATGCACATATTTTATTTACTAATTCTTATATACACTCCAAGCTCCAGGCAGTTTATAATGAAATTAAAAAAGAAAAAGAAACAAGTCAATTCACTTCAAGTCTCTGTAGTAAACAACAATAATATGGCAGCCTGTTTATAACAACTCACTAAGCATATAGAAATCATCTGCAAATGCCCAACTAAATAACACAGTTTTTGAAATCTTGCAAGAATGCCTGCAGAAAAAGCACGAAATACAGCATCACTTGGTTTAAGGCAGGGGTGTGAAACTGGAGGCCCACGAGTCGGATGCATCACGCACAGGCCATGCCCACCTCGGCTCCGCAAAGGTAAAAAACATTGTGATATATCACGTGACACAATCAAGTTTGACACCCATGGTTTAAGGCAACGTTCCCCAATCCCCGGGCCACGGCCTGCTCAGAACCGGGCCACACAAGCAGCGGGCAAGTGTGTCTGCACGCAGTTCCATTTCTGCAAGCAACAAGCACCCATGTGCAAGCTTCATTTGCACACACATAAACACCTACCATGTACATGAAACCATCCTTTTCCTTCCCCCGTAGCAGTCCACCAAGCCGGAAAGATTGGGGACCACTGCTTTAAGTTATGGTCCACCATAGAAAAAGATGATCCAACAACACAGGGACAGAATCCTAAGCCTTCAGCTCAAACATGTAGCCTATTATCAAGCAAATTCCACTTGGAGAAAACAATCCCTGATGTACCATAAAGCCAAGTTACATGGGATTTTGTTAGTCAAAACCAGCACTTTAAACTGGATTCAGAAACTTAATGAGAACGAACATTGTCTTACCTGAATGTTCCTTTTCGGAGTACTGCGACTGCAGTCCATAGCTGGGTTCCTTCATCATCAGTTCCTTTTGACTGGGTGATCTTTAAGAATATCTCTCTCTTCGTCCTGTGGCCACGCCCCCTGCTCCCATAATGCACCAGTCTTTGAACGAAGGCGCGACCACCTAAGACAGTCCAAGAAAACTCAACGGGTCGACAACATCAACAAAAACAGACCGGCCCAGACACCAGTAGTCCATTAATATCAGGAAGACAAAAGAACCAAGGGAGGGGATGGACTGCAGTCGCAGTACTCCGAAAAGGAACATTCAGGTAAGACAATGTTCGTTTTCCAGAGTACTGCTCCTGCAGTCCATAGCTGGGATATACCCAAGCTCAGAAAAACAAGGGTGGGAAACTAAGGGCCCCCGGAGTCCTGCGTCACCAGAACACTCTGCAGGACACGACGGCCAAAGGAAGCCTCAGCCGAGGCAAATGAATCCACCCTATAATGTCTGATAAAAGGTGTCACCGAGGACCAGGTGGCAGCCCGGCAGATGTCCGAAACAGATGCCTGAGTGGCCCAAGCAGCTGATGTTGCCGCACTACGAGTAGAGTGAGGCAAAATCCCAGCTGGGACCTGCCTGGCCTGGCGCTCATAAGCAGTGGAGATGCACGCCTTAATCCACCTGCCCACGGTCGATGGAGATATTTTTTGGCCCAAAGATCTTGGATGGAAAGATATCAAAAGGGCTTCCGTTTTCCGGAACGATTCAGTCCTGCGAATATAACGCCGGAGGGCCCTGCGCACGTCAAGAGTGTGCCAATCCCTCTCACGTTGATGCTTGGGCGACGGGCAGAAGTCGGGAAGGATTAATTCCTGAGCGCGATGGAAATATGAGTTCACTTTCGGCAAGAAGGCCGGGTCCAGGCGAAGAACAACAGTATTAGCGTGGAAAATATACAAGTCGTTCCGGACCGATAGAGCTGAAAGTTCGGATATCCGTCTGGCGGATGTGATCGCCAAGAGGAAAGCGACCTTATAGGACAAGTACTTAAGAGACACAGAGCCCAACGGTTCGAAAGGGGGACTCATGAGCGCTTGAAGAACCAGGGAAAGGTCCCAGGTCGAGTACCGACGAACTGGAGGCGGACGTAAGTTCATAGCCCCATGCAAGAATTCTCTGAGTTGGGGGTGCTGAGACAGAGACGAGTAAGGTGGGCAGCGAACGACAGTAGACAAAGCAGCAGTCTGTCGACGAAGGGTAGACGGCGACAAGCCCTTGTCCAGGCCCGATTGTAAGAAGCAGAGAATGTCAACGACCTGAGCCGACGTAGGATCCACTAAGTTGTCAGCACACCAGACGCAGAAAGCCCGCCACGAGGCCTCGTATATGCGCGATGTCGAAGGTCTGCGAGACGCCTGTATAGTGGTTATGACAGAGTCGGGCAGACGGTCCTTGCGCAGGATGACCCGCTCAAACGCCAAACGGCCAATTGGAGCCATCCTGGATCTGGGTGGAACACCGCTCCTTGGCGTAGAGAGAGACAGTTCGGTGGAATCTCCCACGGGGGAAGTATGGACAGGGCCACCAGGTCGGCATACCACGGTCGACGAGGCCAATTGGGAGCCACCAGCAGAATCTCTGCCCGTTCTTCCAACAACTTTCGAATGACTTGAGGAATCAACGGAAGTGGAGGGAAGGCGTACAGGAGGCCGGGAGGCCAGCGGCACCGTAGTGCGTTGTGGTCCTCTGCCATCTGAGTCGGATATCGCATCACAAACCTGGGAAGTTGGGCGTTCGCCGGGCTGGCGAAGAGGTCCACCACAGGCCGGCCGAAGATGGTGACAGCCTCCTGGAAAATCTCGGGATCCAGTTGCCATTCTGACTGATCTAACAGCTGCCTGCTGAGCCAGTCTGCTCTGACATTGTCCACGCCGGAGATGTGATCGGCCTTCAGAGACAGAACGTGACCCTCGGCCCAAGAGAACAGCTTCTCTGCTTCCAGCATCAGGTCCCTCGACCTCGTGCCCCCCTCCTTGTTTATATGGGCCTTGGCGGAGATATTGTCCGTGAGGACGAGAACGTGTTGGCCCTGCAACAGGGGCTGAAAGTGACAGAGAGCTAGGCGAATCGCTCTCAGCTCCAAGATGTTGATGCTCAACGTTTGTTCCGAAGATGACCAGCGGCCCTGCACCATCCGATCGTCGAGATGGGCTCCCCAGCCCAGAAGACTGGCATCCGAGGTCAATGTCAGCCGATCCGGGAGCAGGAACTGCGTTCCGAGAAGAAGGCTGGGACCCGTCCACCAGTTGAGGGACATGGAAATCTGAGGGGGAAGGGAGACCTTGTGGAGAGAGTCGCTGCGACCCGTGCATTGAAAAGGCAGCAGGAACCACTGCAACGGCCTCGTGTGTCTGCGCGCCCATGGCACTATCGAGAAGCACGAGACCATCTTCCCCAATAACTGGGATAGATGAAGTAGAGGAACAGTCCGCTTGGATTGAATGAGCCGAATCAGATTGCGAATGCTTTCCGCCCTGTCCGGGGATAGGGAGACCTGGCCCCGAACGGAGTCGATTACCGCTCCCAAGTGTTGGACAACAGTGGTCGGGTGCAGATGGCTCTTTGGGAAATTGATCGAAAACCCGTGGTCCTGAAAGGAGCCGATGACATGGGCCAGGTCCTGAGATGCTTGGCTTCTGGAGGAGGACAGGACCAGAACGTCGTCCAGATAGCACAAGACCCTTACAGGCAACATCCGGAGAGCAGCAGCCGCCACCACCACCAGTTTTGTGAAAGTCCTTGGAGCAGATGACAAGCCGAAGGGCATTGCACAATATTGATAATGGTCCTCCCCAAGTTGGAAACGCAAGTACTGGCGATGGGCCGGGAGGACCGGAACGTGCAGATACGCCTCCCTGAGATCGACAGACTGGAGTAGGTCGCCTCGTCGCACTCCAGCGAGGATGGATCCCAGGGAGTGCATCTTGAATCTGCGGTAGCGAACCAACAGATTCAGCTGCTTCAAATTTAAGATGGCTCTCCAACCCCCGGAATGTTTGGGGACCAAAAAGAGAGTTGAATAGAAGCCCTTGCCCTGCTGATCCAGAGGAACAGGTTCTATTGCTCGGATAAGGAGTAGGTGGAGGACCTCCTTCCGCAAGAGAGCCGCCTTGTCGGGAGACAGGTGGGTCGGACAGCTGACATGTCGAATCGGAGGGCGTCCCAGAAACTCGATGGCCAGACCTTGAGATACTGTCCGAAGAACCCAAGTATCCTTGGTTGAGCGTTCCCATTGGTGACTGAAAAGTTGTAGCCGTCCGCCAATGGGATCCTGCAGACTGTAGTCATTTGCCTCGACGGGACTGGCGGAAGCCGGCTCCACGGAAGGTCAAACATGTAGCCTATTATCAAGCAAATTCCACTTGGAGAAAACAATCCCTGATGTACCATAAAGCCAAGTTACATGGGATTTTGTTAGTCAAAACCAGCACTTTAAACTGGATTCAGAAACTTAATGAGAAGCAGCGAAGCAACATGAATGTATCAGTTATATTACAGTAGCAGAGCTAATACTGCATATATTTCAACTTTATCTGAAACCTATCCTACTACCTCTTGGAGGAAAATGTCATTTTTCAATGGCTTCACAATTTTTGGATATTTTATACCTGTCAGTCAGACATTTTAGAATAGGCTCCTAAGGGAGAATAAGCGCTATTTAATTGCTAATGCACACGTCGTAATTGCTAGAGCCTCAATTAGTGTTGCACTCTTGTTCAGAAAATATACAAATTAAGAGAAAATGTGCCTTGATTTAAAATCAATTCGTCCTGCAACTATTGTCTAAAATTTTACATGACCCATCTGGGTGGATAAAAATCGTGAATTATTTAAACCAGCAGTTTTTTTATTGTTTTGAAAAAAAAATCAATCAATTTCTCTTGATCTAGGGTAATCCCTCTATATGCAAATTTACTTTCACAGAAAATAAAAGTCAAGCCATCCACCTCTTGAGGCTAAACATTATGAAGGTCTGCTGAAACGCTAAAATTAATTTTCCATGTACTTTATAAGGGAGAAAGAACACCACTTATCTCAAATGAGACTGATATTGTTGTGCTTCGTTTTGTTTTTGGCTCCCAAATATGACAGTCTGTAAGACACTGAAGCAAGCCAAAACCGCATCACAACCCAGTTACCATGCTGGATAAATCAGAAAGCCAAACAATAACAACAACAACAAGAAATTAGTAAGAGTATCATTGATTTCAGAAAGACTTCCAATTGTGTCAAGCATGTCAAGCACTAGAAGGTGCTTAGAAGAATGAGAATTCCAGAGAATATCATGTTCTCATGACAGATAATCAGACCAGGAAGCCACAGTCTAAACAAACCATGATGAAAGAGACTCCAATTTGGCAAAGAAGTGTCACAAAATTGTATACAGGTAGTCCTTGACTTAATCCCGTTTAATTAATGACTATCCAAAGTTACAACAGCACGGAGAGAGATGACTCATGACCATTTTTCACACTTACGACCATTGCAGCATCCACATGGTTAGATAATGAAAATTTCTGCAATCTTTTGACAAGCCAAATCAATAGGGAATCTAGATTCACTTAACCGCCATGTTACTAACTTAATAACTGCAGTGATTCACTTAACAACTATGGCAAGAAAGGTCGTAAAATGGGGCAAAACTCACTTAAAAGCTGTCTTGCTTACCAATGGAAATTCTGGGCTCAATTATGGTCGTAGGTCGAGGACTATCTGTACTCTCCCTTACTCATTCAACCTATATATACAATATATCCCTGAAGGAAGCTGGATTTGAAGTTTTGTGAAGTTTTAAAACTGGAGGAAGAAACACCAGTAATTTGGGCTATGCTAATAACAGGTGAAAATGCAGAGGCACTGCAAACTAGAGTAACAAAAGTCAACAAGCACAATCAAAAAAGAAGACTACGATTAAATATATATAAGTCTTCATTTAACATCCACGCATTTAGCGACCATTCAAATTTATGACAAGACTGAACGAGAATTATGGCCTTATAGTTGCAACATCACAACATCCCCAGAGTTACATGATTCCAATTTCAGCACGCGGTAACCAGCTTGCAACTATGTCATATGTCCGACAGTCATGTGATCATCATTTGTGACTTTCACTGATGACTTCCAACCAGCAAAATCAATGGGGAAGCTGGCAGGTTTTAAATGGTAATCATGTAATTGTGGGACACTGCAGTCACATTAATGGCAGTAACTGCCATTAGTGTGCCTGGTGGCTCAGCAGACTAAGAGCATTGTGATTAACACCAGCTGTCTGCAATTACTTTAAGTTCGAATCTCACCAGGCTCAAGGTTGACTCAGCCTTCCATCCTTTCTAAGGTAGGTAAAATGAGGACCCAGTTTGTGGGGGCAATAAGCTGACTTTGTATAAATATACAAAAGTATGAAGGCTATTGCTTAACGCATTGTAAGCCGCCCCGAGTCTCCGGAGAAGGGCGGCATATAAATCAATTTTTTTAAAAAAATAAAAAAATAATTGGGGCTGCCAACCTGCTATTGCAAGTCAACAGAGTCACCTGATGTTATACCTTATAACTGGGCCGCTTGGTGATCAAGCTCCCATTTCCAACTACTATTAGTAAGCAAGATTTACCTGTGAAGACCATCAAAGTCATGACAACAGATGTAGCAACCAGCATTGTAAATGAAAATTGCAGTACAGTTAGTCCTTGACTTACGACCACAATTAAGGCCAACATTTTCTGTGCAAAGCAAGGCAGTTAAGTGACTGTTAAGTGAGTTGAAGAGAGATCTTATTGGAAAAGTCACTGATGTTGGGAAAGATTGAAAATAAAATGAGACGTCAGAGGATAAGATAGAGTGTGTCATCAACGCAATGAACATGATTTTTTGGCAAACTCTGAGAGGCATTGGAAGGGTCTGGCATATTATGGTCCATGGCAGGGGTGTCAAACGGGCGGCCCGCAGGCCAGATGCATCATGCACAGGCCACGCCCACTGCAACTCCGCAAATGGGAAAAACATCGTGAAATGTCACGTGATGGCAATGTAACTTGACGAGTTTGACACCCGTGGTCCATGGGGCCGCAAAGTTGAACACCATTTAGCGACTGAACAACAAGCATCAATACTAACTTTAACACATAATCAAATCAAATTGTTAATCAATATCCACCAAAGGTTATGTGAAAATATGAAAAGTCTGAATACACTATGATTATACCATTTAAGATATCCAGTGTGCTGAAATAGTTAACAGTATTGGTCTTTAGAACAGATAGGCATCCAACTTTATACTTGAGAGAAGATTAACTTGATTATTCACCTCCTGGCCCCATTCAGATTACTTACATATTATTTATTGATAAGGTATATTTTTCCGAATTTTCACAACACACTGAACCATGACCCATGACAACAACTGAGTGAACACATTGCATTAAGTCATTTCTGGCATAACATCTTATCGAGTCAAACTCTTTCAAGCCCATTGAAGTAAGAGTGTTATGATCAGATGAAAATACTGTAGCTTCTCAGAACTACCAACCATACTTTTAGATTCCTTGAAGAAAGATAGAAGATACTTAAGAAATAGGAAGTCATTTAAAATCAGCTTTAGCATGCATTGCTGAAAATGTCAAATGCAAGTCTCTATCTGCATAATGTAGTTTAAAAAGGCCTGCCACAGAATTTCAGAAACCCCAGGATAATTCAAATAATAAAATTGTAGGTAAGTGAAACAAAACTCTTGAACAAATGATTAAAAGTGAGGGACAGGGGAACCATTATACGTTTCCTTGCCAGCCAGATTTCTACTTCCACCTCCTTTTCCATCATGTATCTTCATTACATGTAATAATTGTACAATTAACACACCTCTACAACTAACCATAACGTTCCCCTCTCCTCGGCATCATCACAAAGTGACCAGCAGATCTTCTGCACACTCTTGTCACCTCATCTTCTTTCCGTATAGATAGGAAAGTAAAACCATTTTTGCTTTAAAAGGGACCACAAAACTGCTACTTCCGTTAAACATCTTTTAGAGCCATATTCACTCAGCTGCAAAATGGAAGAGGGGGAAAAATAATAACAGATTAAATGCAAAATGTCAAGCCACAGAGCAGTGGGTATTCTTTTATATGCACAACTTCCTGGAAAGATTTACCTTAGAATTCACCAAAGATCACAAACTGCAGTTACCAAGCACTGGGTACTGTAAATGTCTATCACATTTTCAAAATAAAAAGGTACTATTTTCCAACAAGCCCTGCTTTCATAACTCATATAACAAAAAATAAAGTCACAAGAAACAGCCAAATAACACCTATGTTCACACACACACACTCATCACAGAAAAATGTCATAACTTGCTTTGGAAGAGGAAACACATACTTTGGATGTGTAAAGTTCAAGGTACAAAGCCTGGCTTATCCAGTTTAAAAAAAATCTGAAGTAAATTTTGGTTTAGGATCTCGAGGAACCATGATTAATTATTTGAAGTCAACTGCATAAACCAAGGAGAATGCATTATATATAATCAGATTATTGATCTAATTCATTGGTCTGTTCATAAGTACTTTAGATACAAAGGTATTTTGGAATCTGCAAGTATGCAAATTATTGAAACTAAGATCACCCTTTCCTAGGGTTGAAAGGCTAATTTAAGCAGTTAAAGATAAATCCAAATCCGAACTCCACACAAACCTGAAGATCTTGCATAATCTTACTATTTAATTTAGTACTTTCAACACTGATGTGTTTCTACCTTTTCATACAAAATCCTTCCCAATTCTTTCTGAAGAGGGCAGGATCAGTCTGGGACACTGCACGCAGTTTATGTATTCTACTAATAAACAAATTTACGTTTATAAAGTTGTTTATATATAAATAACTTCTAAATACTACAAGCATCTACAAAATCCATTAATACTTGTTCTTGGAATAAAGGAGAATTTTCCCCTTTGGAGAAATGGGTATACCGTGTTTCCCCGAAAATAAGACCCTGTCTTATATGTTTTGAACCCCGAAATAAGCCCTTGGCCTTATTTTCCGGGAGGTCTTATTATTTTGGGGTGCATGGAGGAAACCAGAAGAAATGGCGGGGACCGGCTGTGCATGCGTTTAAATATTTTCAGGGAGGGCTTATTTTCAGGGGGGCTTATTTTAGTACATGCGCTCAAAAGCCCGATTAGACTTATTATCAGGGGATGTCTTATTTTAGGGGAAGCAGGGTATATATGTTCATTTTTTTCCCCTCTAATAAGCATTGTACACATATCCCATGTCCACAGAAATTACATGGTTCAGCCTACTAATTTCAGCACTTAATCATTCCCCATTTTGTTCCAACTATTCACATCCCATCATGCTAGGATTAGTCCCTTCCCGCATGTCTTATAAAAGTTACATGAGTCAGAAGAATGATGCTTTTTAATATAAACAATGTTTAATAAAACTATTTCCTGGAAAGACGTTTCTATTTAATCCTCATAAACTATCTCTGAAAGTTTATCTCCAGTTTCATTACATGGTTCCAACCCTTAGATCTTCCAACAATAAATTATAATTAGCAACAGGATGTTGCTGAAATTTATAATGCCACTATAATTAGGGCTGGATACTTTGCACAAAGCAAGGAAGCTTTAGCTGTTACAAAAGGAAGCATCCAAATTTTTTTGGGGGGGGAAGTGGGAGGGAGATATTAAATTGATATTATCCAGGCCACCTAACAGTACTACTAAAAGATTGCTTGATAGTAGTTTAGATTCACTCAAAAAATCTAGCTACGTTACGGAAAATGATCAGGCCCAATTTGGACAATGTGAGTATTTTGCTCAAGAATAAAAACGTTTCAGCTGTATAATCAATACAAACTGCTTTCTACCAGAACTGTCTACATATATGAAGACCTTTGACAAGCCCAAATTATAAATCTCCCAAAGGGTTCAATGCAGTGGTGAAATCCAAATTTTTTTACTACCGGTTCTGTGGGCGTGGCTTGCTGGGCGTGGCAGGGGAAGGATTAGGGTTGCCAGGTCTGCTTCCAAAAAATAGCGGACAAGCGGGGGGGAGGGGGGTTTAAGTAGTAAAAAATTTTAAAAAAATTACAATTAAATTATATATTTTCTTACAAACATTTTAACACATATTAAAATAATCACTTCAAAACTTTACTTAAAATTCAAAACATCAAATGTATTATAATAATATGTAAAATATTAAATTACATTTTATTTTGCTGTCGTGTGTATTTTTTATTTGACTGCGCAGCTTTGATCAATTCTTTGTGTTTAAGGAATAATTCTTTAATTTCAGTACAACGTTGAAAAATATTAAAAAATATACAAAGTTCATTTCGAACTGATGGTACAAGCAGTCAGTTATGTTCGTCAGTCCACAAATTTCCCATGACACTGAAAATTCGTTCAACGTTTACATTTGATACCGGAATTGATGCACAATACTGGAACAGTTTCAGTAAACTCGGAGCTGCCTCTTTCTTGAAAAAGTACGTCCACTTATCAAGGGATGAATTGCCCTGCAGATGAACATAAACTTCTTCTAAGGCAGAAATTTCATCGAAGAGAGTGTTGGGTGGAAGTTCTTCTCGCCATGGTGATAATAACCAGATGTTCGTCATTTCTTCTAAAGTTGGAGGATTATTGCGATCAATTAGATTGAAACAACTTAGCGTCTCATATACTGAATCGGTGAAATTATACCACTTTTCTAGGTACGCAATGGCTCTTTGATACACGTTGATGGCTTCTTTCTTGAACTTTTGCACGGCATTCTCAGGCAAATGTTTTTTACGTAAGGCAAATAAAACTTTAATTCCAAAAAACTGCTCATCCTATTTTTTTTGCAAAGAATCACGCAGCTTACACATGATAATGTGAAGATCACATGCAAGAATTTTCTTGCTTTCCAACTTCAGTAGGGTGTCTTGCATTATTGACATGAAGAAGTGCGTGAAATATAAATACAATTCTGAAATTGTTGGTTCATCGTCCTTTGCGAGTTCATTTTCCTGATCTGAAATAAGGTTCCAGATAACCTTATGGCACTCATCAGATCCAAGAGAAATAAAATACAATTTTAGAGATATCCAGTTTAAAAGAAGTCTTTCGACCGCTTTAAACAAACTTAACCAACGTGTTGGAACATGGCGCAAAACTTCATGGAATTCTGACTCGCAAAACTCAAAAAATGATTTCAACTCTTCTCATTTCTTCGCAGAATTCGAAAATTCGGCTAAAACCTTCAGCACTACATTTTCGATATCAAAAGATAACTGCTTTAATGCATTTTTTGCGCTGTTGTGTAAAATGTGATTATTGCAATGAGCATTCGATCTTTGTCTCATTCTAATTTATGAAAAAAAAGACAAAACGCGATTCTCCTATCCTTATTCTCTTAGACTGTACAGCTTTAGATTATGTACCATTTCATCATAAAGCTTTTGAATAAAAAAAATGTCCACTATTTTGTGAAAAAAAATAGTGAACATAATGTGAAAAAAGTGGACTGTCCACTCAAATAGTGGACACCTGGCAACCCTAAGAAGGATACTGTAAAATCTCCATTCCCACCCCACTCCAGGGGAAGGATATTGCAAAATCTCCATTCCCACCCCACTCTGGGGCCAGCCAGAAGTGGTATTTGCCAGTTCTCTGAACTACTCAAAATTTCCGCTACCGGTTGTCCAGAACCTGCTGAATTTCACCGCGGTTCAATGAACATTTATCACAATGAACATTTATTTAAATGATTTAAATCGACCATTTAAATCAAATCCACCCTGACATCTTCCTCTCCCCCTCAAATTTCCCAGCTTATATTTATTTTGAATTTTAAAAATTGTGCGGAGATCCAAGGCGGCTAATATTTTCCTTGTATTTAAGATGATTTTCTTTAGTCATTTGCCAATACTCCAGAAGCTAATTCTTCCATTCATTATTCATAGTTTACTATAACCCATTGGATATTGGAATATAATCCCAGTGAATAATAAACTCAATTAGTACACTATGCTAAAATATGCTGTAGTTTGTGTAGCTCAATATACTGGTAGCTCAATATATTATTTGTCAGGTAACAGCATTTTATCTGGGTCTACACAATATATTAAGTAGGTTTGGGGCTTAGTAGCTACGTTCACATAGCATGGATGCTAAACATAACTGCTTTTAACCTAAGTTTATTGTGAGCTGGTGTGCAATTAGAGGACTGAATCTGATGTATTGGATCATCAATTCCACAGAGAACGTATAAAATTTTAGCTGAGTTTATTTGCTCTAGTCACTGATCATTTTTCAGTTGCAATCTGCCATTAGCTAGGGAAAACGAAGCCCACAGAAATTCTAAATAAATACATCTGTTGAGTCTATGAAAAATAATGGAGGATACTGCACACATTTCCCCATAGAGCATACAGTAATTTCTGCTTTTAGATAGATCGTTAAAGGAAGCATTGAAAGCTGACTGTGGTAACAAATAAGTGAAACAGCAGGAAAGACTCATCCTTTGTATTTGGTCCCGTCTTATTCTCACAAAGGAATAATGGCCAACACTGACAAAAGAGGTGAGGTCACCAACAAGTGATAAAAAGAATCTTCTGGAAGAAATAAAAAGAATAAACTAAGCCTCTATCACACAAAAAAGCAGAGGCTGCTATAAACTGATAACTGAAGTTCAGAGTAGAAGTTGGAGGCCAAAAATATTTTTTAAAAAGGTGTTGTTTCTATATTATTAATTTAAAGCTAAAATACCAATTACCGATACTCTGAATTATCTTAAAATCATATATTGATTTTCTGTTTATTAGACTAACATTTTATTAGAACCTAAAGATACCTTTTCATTCAATTGTACATTCTATTTGATTAATCAAAAATAAACCAGATTTCATGGTTATGTAGGGACGTAGGGGCTCAGTGGCTAAAATGCTGAGCTTACCGATTGAAAGGTCGGCAGTTCAGTGGTTCGAATCCCTAATGCCCTGTAACGGAGTGAGCTCCTATTACTTGTCCCAGCTTCTGCCAACCTAGCAATTCGAAAGCATGTAAAAAATGCAAGTAGAAAAATAGGGACCACCTTTGGTGGGACGGTAACAGAGTTCCATGCACCTCTGGCATTTAGTCATGCTGGCCACATGACCACGGAGACGTCTTCGGACCGCACTGGCTCTTCGGCTTTGAAACAGAGATGAGCACCGCCTCCGAGAGTCAGGAACAACTAGCACATATGTGCGAGAGGAACCTTTACCTTAAACAGATACCTTTTCATTCAATTGTACATTCTATTTGATTAATCAAAAATAAACCAGGCTCCATGGTTATATGAGGATCTCTATTTTTAATGTTATAAATCTAAAATATTTATTTAGCATTGCAAAAGGTCAACCACAAAAAAAATTACATCCAATTGGATATCAGGCATATGGAGTATCAAATACACAATTTAACAATATTACAAGCCAATGTTATCAAGAAACAAATGAGTCTGCTGGCTCATGCCAACAGCGCATCGTATCCAGCATTTTGTAACACAGAGTAGCTGGCCAAATAAATCCAGAACCAAGCACAGATAGAAAGATGGTGATGATCCTTTTTTGTTGACTCCTAAAAAGGTATATTTAGGGTATGTGCCTGCAATTTCAAAGATATGAATCAGCTATTGTAATTAAGTCATTGATACTCCATTCTCCATAAATTTGCCAATCTCCTCTGAAAATTGGTGGTCATTTTCAAATCTGTTAATAACAGTGCTTTAGTCCACTGTACTACAGGCTCTTTACTTGTAATCATGTTCACTGGCACACAAGTTAAACCAAAATATAAATCTACAGGAAGATCTCAAGGAACAACATGATACATTTTGAATTCAAAGCAAGTACAGGTTGTTCTCAACTCACAACCACAACTCAGACTAGTATTTCTGTCATGAGTCAGTGCAAGTCATCAAATGACTGGGCCCAATTTTCCTACCATTTTTACCACAGTCGTTAAGGGAATCACGCAGTGAAGGCAATCATGTAAGACAGAGGTGTGAAACTCGTGGCCCACGGGCCGGATGCATCATGCACGGGCCACGCCCACTCCCGGTTTAGCAAAGGGGGGAAAAGTCACGATACATCACGTGACGACGCCCTGGCGTGTAAGGGAATAGGCTCTTAAACTGACTGCTTGTTGAACGCCAACAGGGAAGTCACAAATTGTGATCATGTCACTGCAATACTGCAACCTTCATAAATACAAGCGAGTTGCCAAGTACTTGAATTGCAATCGTATGACAGCAGAGAGCAACAGTCTCAGTCCTTCAAGCTGAACAGGCGAGAACACCCATTCCTGGCTACTGTCTCCACCCACAATGGAGAATGGGTCATCGCTTTTTATGAGGTCACCATAACTCTGAACCATAGTTGAATGGATAGACTATAGGTAATCCTCAATTTACAACCACAATTGAGCCCAAAATTTATGCTGTTAAGTGAAACATCTGTTAAGTGAGTTTAGCCCCATTTTACGATTTTTCTTTCTGTAATTGTTAAAATTAGTAACAGTTCTTAAGTGAATCTGGCTTTCCTATTGATTTTGCTTGTCAGAAGGTTGCAAAGCTGATCACATGACCCCGGGACATCACAACCATCATAAATATGGGTCAGTTACCAAGCATCCAAATTTGGATCGTGTGACCATTGGGATGCTCATTGGACCATTGGAACAGTCATAAGTGTGAAAAATGGTCATAAATCAGCACCACTGAAACTTTGAACGGTCACTAAATGAACTGTTGTTAAGTCGAGGACTACCTGTACTCATCTGTGATTCAATTCTTTTTCTATAAAATTTCTTCTCCTGAACACTGGTTAAAACCTTGGTGTAGAAAAAAAATTATCCTATTTACTGGACCCTAAATAATGTTTTATGATTAATGTATTTTTACAATGACTACGATAATGATCTATCACTATTGCTGTATGTACACAGAAAGCTTATGCACCAGAGACAAATTCCTTGTGTGTCTAATCACACTTGGCCAATAAAGAATTCTAATTCTAAATATTGCTGAGGTAAAATCTATATAAATGTATAAATATCCTCCTTCTCTAAAGTGTTCAAGGTGGTGTGGTACATATAAAGACTCCTTTGGTTTTTTATTACTTATGTCCATTATCATATACCAGACGACATAAAAGCATAAACAAGGACTAAGCTAAATGAATTTACATCCTTCAAATTGTACTTCAGTACACAAGTGTTACATTTTCAGATTTCTAGAGAGAACAGAAAAAAAATGGCTTAATCTCCCTTTCCTCTGTTCAGTTCACAATGGTTTTGAAGAACAAATGGAACAGTTATATCAAGCCTTACCTAACCATGAAAAATTGACTAGTATATATGGATTCAGTTTAGGGACTAACTGTACTGCCAAGCCTCATTTTTCAAATATCAGGTCAATGTGTTTCCCAAATTACTGCTCACTGGTTTTGAAGTAGCTAAATAATTATCAATCAAAGGAGCAATGAAAGCATTCAAGATAAGGGTTCTTTTAGGTCCTCAAAAAGGTTTGGGGGATTATTTTTTTTTAAGTAAAGGGGAATATCCTTAACAAAAAACTCTGCTCAGAAGACCTCTTCCTAATGAAAAAAACCTTTTGAAGAATTAAATACCCCAGTTCCACTTACCTAATACTTTCTGTAAATATCTAGTATGCTAATAAAAAGAAGGCAATGAACTGTTCAGCGAGGATATATCAAACAACATAAAGTATGTACAATGTTCATGCAAGCAACAATTAGTTAATTTTACAAACACCAAACAATCCATTTTTTGGACCTTCCATTACCATCTTCTCCACCCTCCACAAACTCATTCGTACCACTTAGTCACCTCTGTCTTGGTAAGACACAAATTTCTTACAAAAAAGAACCTAAAAAATTAAAATGCAATATCTTGCCAAATAAAGGGGAAAATGAAATGGGCCAAATAAAAATCTCATCTCAAGCTTATGTGCTAAATGTTTTAGAAGTTTTGCGATTAGGAGGTGAGATAAGGTGTAAATACTTTAAGGAAAATAAAATTATTCATTGCTGAGATGGATTGAGAAAACAGCATGGTCAGCTGTAAATCCTGCTGAAACAGAGTTTTTCTGTCAAGAGAAGTCCCACATTTCAGAAATAATGTGTTGTGTTGTAGAAAAAGTCCCAAATTCTAATCACAATTTAATTCTGACTACTTATTGTACTAAAAACATGACATGGTCTATTGGTTTAGCATTTTTGCAAATCCAGATACAATAGTGCGGAAACTAAAGTATAGCTTACTTTTTTTAATAATAGATAATAGTGGTCTATTTATTAAACCATGGTTTAATGCAATGGGAGAATCATAACACAATTTAACTATTTATTACAGAGATTCTAAGCACTGGGCCAGTTCTAAAGAATGTGCTTGTATAAAATATAATAATACTGATCCTGTCCACAACACAAACCGTTATAGTAAGCAAGGAAAAAAATGTTAAATAAAGCTGCATCCCAACTTTTAACCTCAGAAACTGCTACAATTTACAAATAAAAGCTCCACAATGCCTCAACTTTTTGCCCACTCAATTTTAAAACCACTTTTTCTACATATCTTCTAAAAGAAAAAGACTTTTTCCCAAAAAAAATCACATGCAGTAAAATATAGGTAATCCTCAACATGTCTACAATTGAGCCCAAATTTCTGTTGCTACGAGAGACGGTTGTTAATTTTGCCCCGTTTTACGATCTTTCTTGCCACAGTTAAGAGAATCATTACAGTTGTTAAGTTAGTAACATGGTTGTTAAGCGAATCTGGCTTCCCTATTGACTTTGCTTATCAGAAGGTCCCAAAAGGTGATCAAGTGACCCTGGGACACTGCAACAGTCATAAATATGAAACCGTTGCCAAGCGTCTGAATTTTGATCACGTGATCACGGGGAATGCTGCAACAGTCATGAGAAAAATGGTCATAAGTCACTTTTCTCTGTGCCATTGTAACTTTAAACAGTCACTAAATGAACTGTTGTAAGTCGAAAACTATCTGTAGCGAAGCCCAATCTGCTCCTTTGAAAAAGATGCACATTTGTGCTTAAATCTGCTCCTTTGAAAAAGATGCACATTTGTGCTTAAAATCTACAACTGATACCTGATAAAGATATAAATTCTCTGCAAAGTTATTATTGAGTTTTCTTTCATGCCTGTTCTTCCCAGGAAATGTTATAATAGAATTAGTTTTTATATTAAAAAATGCTATTATTGTGCCACTTTGCATGTAATTCATGGAAACAGTGGGATGAATTAGAATTGCTTATTAAAATTCGTGAAGGCTAAAAATTAAAAACACCATTTACAAGGTTACTCAATGCAGATGCCAAAATATATTTTGCATCATCCACACCATTATGTTTATTCTGATCTTTGTTTTATTTATGAATCACCTTTTTCTAAGCAGCCAGTGCTAGGCAAAGATAAATTTTCCAAAAAAAAAAAAAAAAACCCAGCATGTATTCAGAAGAATGAAATAAAATTTTAACTATTAAATCATTATTATTTGGCTTCCTAAATGGAGAAAAGTGTGTAATGCTTTTCCTTAATTGTACTGCCTTTAGTGAAAAGGCCCTGCCCTTATTTCATAACACAACAGCAAAATAGCTAACTGACTGTGTTTATTTATATATCCCCTGCAACTACTGTCTGATAACAAATGAACAGCAAAATGCAGCGCTAACATAGGCTTAATTCCAGTATTTTTGATGTAAAATAATATAACAAGGTAAGGATTCTGCACAAATGTAGTCTTCTTTAAGAAAGAATTGGATGTTCTTTGGGTTTTCCTTGCAAGTAAAATATGAGAGTTCATTAAAAAGTATGTCAAAACATGCAGAGACTGGTTTTTAATTTTCAATCCACCATATTGTGCTAGGATTCTCAACCATCAATAAGTCTAGATTTTTTTTTCTTTTTACGATCCTTTATTCCTTTTCCTTACGGGTGGAGTTGGGGCGACTGGGTGAAGCTGAGCATTTACTGGCCAGATGCCCTTCCTGATGCCTACGTGGAGATCACAGCAGATATTTTCTCTTTGTGTCCTGATAGAGAAACAACTGTCGCTGCCTAGGATCGAACTCTTAACCTTCTGAATGGGACACGAGTGTCTTCACCTTTACGCCACCATGCCACTTAGTCAATAACATAAAATATCCACCATACAGGTAGTCCTCATTTAGCAATCACAATTGAGGCAGGCAATTCAGTCAGCAATTGAAGCAGTCAGTAAGTCAAACTGCAACCTTGACTATGATTTCACTTCAGCTTTGCTTTGTTTACAGACCTGAAAAGGTTGTAAAAGCAAGGAATGGTCATAAAAGTTATTTTATCACCTTCATACTGCAGTCACTAAATAGGCAGTCATTCAATGAGGACTTTCAGTAATTATTATATATGGATACATTAAAAATCCCCAACCTAGAATACCATTCCCATTTGACTTAAATTGTTGACTGAACTGAAACATGGTAATAGACCACCATTTATGCTTTCCATGTTGTGAAAACTTGCCATTTGTGACTCAGCCAAACAATGTTTAAACAGTGGCTTAGCATTAGTCCAAATGAGTCAGAATGCCGACTTTGCAGTCTGCCTAGATATGATTTGCTTATCTTGAATAAACAATTGGCTGGGTTCAGACATAACAGCTAAAATATGTATTTGCAAAGTACCCTGGGGAATGCATTTAAAATTCTCTTTTTCCCTGGTATAAAAGCTTGCAGGCCATCCTGACTAAATTCACACAACATATGGAGCCAAACTGAGCCACCCACATTTCAGCTTAACATGAACCTAGCACTATTTTTTATGAGTTCTCCTAATTATCACCTGAGGTAAAAATTACAGGAATTTCTACAGTTCCACAAGCTAAATTCTAAAGCATTTTGCATTTGGACTTATATCACTTTAGCATTTCAAAGAACCAAACAAGCATTCATTGTTACTGGAACCTGAAAGAAACTACTAGCTTCTGAAACAACTATCAAATAACCAAGGGGTTGAAGCCGTTCATGTAAGCAGAGTCACCTGGTGTTCAAGCTAACTTCCCTTTAACTGACAGATACTCACCTTTTTCGTTACAAGCAATTCAGCTGGGAATGAAGACATTCATCTGAATCAAACAGCCATCAAAACAAGCCTATTAATAGTTTCCTTACCTCCACCTACCCTTTAAAAGGAAGTAACAAATGTATCCCAGGTGCTCTCAATTATTATATGGGATAGAAGTCCTGGCATTTCCTGATTGGTAAAGCATCTCTATGAATTTGACTTTTATAAATCCAGCCTTAACATCTTTCCAATTTGTGTTGAATTAATAGGAAGCACACAAATTTAGGTGCTGAAAAACAAAGACATGTTGTACGATCCTTGAAACTTTTAAGTAATGGGGGATAAATCAGGAGAAAAATATAACTGAAAGTTTTGTTACGTTTTGACTGGGGTTGAATTCACATATCAAGTTAAACTATGTTCTGCAAATTAAGTCGCAGCTTAATTCATGCAACACAACACACTAAGATCTAAGATTAAGGTGGTGTTTTGTACCCACTCGTCATGTTAAAAATGGCAATTTACGCTTCAAAAATTCACTGATTAAATGAGTAGCCTATGATCATTTTAATACATATCAATTTTACAAGAGGTTTAGGAATCACTCCAAGCTCCAAATTCCAAACCGCCAGAATTTGCAATCTACAATATAATTAATGCATATTCACAACTTTAAAAAAAAATCCAAAATGGTGGCCAGTCTATTTGTTAAGCAGCTGCATACATACAAGTAAAATGGCATGTGCACACTTGTTAACCAAGGTCTTTAGCATGCCATGCAAATACAGCCTACACTATGGGAACTCAATGACTTGTCATTTAGAAAGTATGATTTATAGCTTTGTGTAAGGTAGAAAACCAAACTAACAAGCCATGTGCTAGCATAGTGCGTAGTATAAGTTAAGCATTAGTTTTCTTTGGTGGGTGGGTAGGGTTTAAATCCAATAAATAATTATTAACACCAGTTCTATTCTAAATTTAATGTCTTGCACAAGGAAGCCTTTTGTTATTTTTGTTTTATTTTATATATTTAACTTGTTATAACCAGATTTTTAAAAGGAAGTCTATGAACACTGTAAAGTTGGGGTTTTTTTTACTGTGCTGTTACATCACAATAGAAGCTGTTTAACCCAGTTAACTCATTTTCTGGGTTCATGCTATGGTAAATTACTCAATCATGTTAACCAAATAAGCTAAAGCTGCACAATATACCTGAGTTACCAAAACAACAAGCCACAGTTGGTGTGCAAAGACATTTGCCAGTTCTTTATGTGACCTTGTTGGTAAACAGTCAAAACTGGCTGTACATGCAGATGCCTCGGTATACATAAAAATATCATACAAGTTGAACAAATAAAATCTGTAATGTATCTCCTAAAAGCAGCATGCCTGCATGTGTATTCATAACGGGAAAGACTGCAATTGCACCACTGCAAAAAAAATAATCTCCCTTTTATCCAAGAATGTTGTAAAAACCTATAAGATGGCAGTCATGCCATTATGAGTATGACCACCACCTTGTTCATTTTCTAATCTCAAATACATCCTATATCTCTACAAGAAATATTATTTAACCAATCTGTTCCTATTTTCTTGGTTAAATGTTGGGCTATACTAATTCCTTTAGTTGCCACTCAATCCAGCCAAAGGAACATTAGCAGTGGTGGATTTCACATATTCTTACCACCAGATCCAGTGGTGGGTTCCAACCGGTGTTACCAGCAGTTCTCTTCATGCACGCGCTTTGCTCGCACGCGTGCCAAACTTGCGCTCCACAAAAGCGCATTAGATTTCTGCCCAGCAGAGGCGCAGCAATACACTCTGCCGCGCCTATCAGCTGGGCTAAAAAACGACAAATAAAGGTAGGTATAATGCGGGGGCAGGCAGGAGGGCCCAGCTCAGTCATAGAGAACCGGTTACCTGACATCACATCATCACCAATACTGGCTCGCCTGAACCAGCCCGAACCGGGAGCAACCCACCACTGACCAGTTCGCCCTGCACACTCACTTCACGTGTGCGCTTCCATGCATACACTTTGCTCACGCACGCGCCTTCTGCGTATGCACCCACCCTCAAATACTTGGCTAAATAGGATGGCATTACACCGGGGCGGGTGGCCGCGCCCATCCACAGTCGTCGCTACCGGTTTGCCCGAACCAGTCCGAACCAGCTGAATACTACCTCTACACATTAGCCATCAATTATGAGAGTTGTAACTCAGAAGACTTGGGTATTATCAGAAAAGTTATATTTAGCTCTCACAGATTATAGTTATTGGCAGACATCCCCCATAAGTGGGTCAATTATTTCTTAAAATATTCAAATCCTTTCATCTCTCACCCACAAGAATTTTACAGGAATCACAACTGCACCTACTGAAGCATAAGTGTGAAAATCTTCCATTAAGGCAGGTCCATAATCTATCATCTCTGTTCATATGATTATATACCTTAAACCACTCTCCAGTTGTCTAGAATTGTCCTTGGAGTAAAGAACTTCCATATCAGTGAGTTCATACACAATAAAGATAGTGGTCAACAACCTATTTTGTAGTTATGAAATATGTAAATTCATTATAAATTATAGGAAGAATCCCCTTTTCCCCCCTCCATAAATGTACCGCCATTAAGGTCTCCAAAAACATCATGGCTACGGGAAAAAATATTTAAATGTGAAAATTTATTTTTATTTTTATTAAATTTGTATCCACCCATCTCACCACAAAGCGAATTTGTACAGCACTGATGGTTTGCCACTGGCCGCTAAGTCATATCCATGAAGCAGCACAAAGTTTCATTTTCCTGAATGAAAAATCAAGGTTTCTAAGTAGGCTTCTTTCCATTGCAAAATATTGAATTACAAATAAAATCAATAGAAATATCAACACTTAGGTTGGCCCATGACACTTAATCCTATGTTTATTGCTCTGTTCAGTTGTTCATGATTTATGAAACACGTGCTTTATAGTAACATGTTGTGGGAAGCCAGCCAACTCAGTTTCAGGCCCAAGCATGGTTTATAGCATTAAGGGATGATACAAGTCTCTATGACCATGTACAGATAGTCCTCTGTTTACGACCATAATTTAGCTCAAAATTTCTATTGCCAAGCAAGGAAGTTGAGTTTTGCCCCATTTTACAACCTTTTTTCCACAGTTCAGCATATTATTGTAGTTGTTAACTGAATCACATTCGTTAAGTGAATCTGGCTTCCCTCATTGATTTTGCTTGTCAGAAGCCAGTTAGGAAGGTTAAAAAATGGTGATCACATAACCCCAGGTCAGTGCAACCATCATAAAATTCATGACAGTTGCCTGAATTTTGATCACATGACCATGGGGATACTGCAACAATCCTAACCATGAAAACCAGTCATAAAAGTCACATTTTTCAGTGCCGTTGTAACTTCAGTCACCAAACAAATTGTTGTAAATCGAGGATTACCTGAAAATCCAATGTTTTTTTAAAAAAATTGCAACATCTATGAGTAAGAATGTTATAACTGTCTAAACACCAAACGTTATTTGTCCATATTGGTTTATCAAATCTTTCCTTCTCAATCATATCCATACTTATAGGAGAAAGAAGTTTTGTTGTTTTCCTGGTATTTTTTAGTCCCACCACAAAGGCGAAAAATATGGAATACTTCTATATAGGTGAAAATTTAAAAGCAAGTTTAGACACTCTATGAAACAACTTATGACCCATATACATTTTGGCCTAGTCTTACAATTTTTGACTGGTTCAGTGTGCCATGCCATCTGAGGAAACTGGGTTAATCCACGAAGCCATGTTCTGGTGAAGGATGGGTACTCAGATCCTGCAAACACATCTAATTTTATCAACCTTACTATGTTATCAAAAAAACTCGAAGTTTGAGGCCTAGTCCGAGTCCACAACTCTTTCCCCAAATTTTTGAATGAAATGTGCTTTTAAGGACAGAAAATATCATGTTCAGATAGTAAATAAGTAAGATACAACTGAGATACAAGGCCAAGACAGATTACATACCACAAGTTTCTGTATTATTCCTGTTCATGAATCAAAACTGAACTTCTATTTAAGTCTGACTGAAAAAGAAACCTCAAACTATACTATTGAGGTTAAATAGAATACTTTCTTCCCACTCACTCCCCCAAATCCCAGACTGATAAAAAATGAGATTTCTACAATGCCTTATATAAATTAAATTCAACTCCCTTTACACCAGCAAAAAAAAAAAAAAAATTAAGAAGGAGGAAGGAAGTGAAGCACATGTAGGAGTCAGAAATTCCAGGCAATTCAGGGACACCCTTTAATAAGACATTTTGTCCAACCACTATATACCAAGCAAAGTTCAGTGTTTGTTTTTAAAACTTCCACACTCCAGAAAATCCACAGCCAGGTTGTTTTTCTAGTTTGGCTCTCTTTTTCCCTGGTTTCCCCCCTTCAGCCATTGAATAATCTGCCTCTTTTTTCCACTAAAGATCCAAAAGGATAATGAAGTGAGTTACATTTACCATGGCAAGTAGATGATTAACCAGATCTAGTTCTGTACTGCAAACATATCCTCTGCTTTCAAAGCATACCATTAAAAGAAAGGGGGGGGAGGGAAATTGCACCGTTCACTGATAGGATCTTGAGACTTTTTACACGTGGAAGAGAACAGGGTGAAGCCACCCTGATTTCAAAACTAGGCCTTATAGACATGTAACTCTTGAATTTTGCACCATTGTTTTCCCAGAGACCAAAGTTCATTCCAGAACTTGGCTATTAGAATATAGTTTACGATTCTGCCCCTGGAACATTTTTTTTTAAAAGGGGGGGGGGGGTTGTTTTGCTCCAATTTCCAAAACAGCGTCCACAAAAGCAAATAATCATCATTATCCCTGAAAATATAACAGCCTAGATTTTTAAAAGGAGGGGGGGAGTGAAAAGAAGCCATCAAAAGCCCCTTTCTTCCCCCCCCCCACTTTATTATTTTGCAAAGACACAAGCAAAAAGCCACTGCTAAGCTCTTCCCCCTCCCCCACCAGTGTGAGTTCACTCTGCCACATTCCTTCCCCTCCCCCACACCGCTTGCAAACAAGTCATTTAAGGCACAAACCTTCATCAAACAAAACTTTTCTTTCAACCCACACTTTAATTACCAACCATTGGAGGGGGAAAAAAATAAATTCTACTGACCTTTCTCTTTTTTGGGAAAAAAAGAAAAAGAAAAAAACAACCCTGCACGCACGCACCACGTAAAACACACTTCCGAACTTGAGCCTGATTTTTTTATAAGACACCTCTCCGTGTGTGTGTGTGTGTGTGTGTGTGTTTCCTTCCAGCAAGAATATTGTACATATATATATATATATACATATATATCCGCCGATGCAATATATATATATATAAAAAAAAAACTCTCCTCTGGCCCAAATCGTCTAAAAATAGGCAATCAAGCCAGCTTGCTTCATAATGGCTGCTGGCTTTGCATTTATTAGTGCAAAGGCTTCTCTTCTTCTTCTTCTCCCCACCCCCCACCCCCCACCCCCCGCCCCCCGCCACACTTTCCAAAAACGCGATGAATCAACACTTTCCCCTCCCCACACCACCAATGTAATTTTTTTAAAATTAATTAAAAGATCAGAAGAGAGAGGGGGGGTTGAAAACACCTCCGGAAAGATGAGGCCAAAAAAAAAAAAAAAAAGGTCGAAAAAGATTAAAGTTAAAAGACACATTGCCTTCCCAAAAGGTGGGGGGGGGGCAATGCTTGTTACACTTCTGCCCCTCCCCCACGCGTTGCTTCCTCCAACTAGCTACAAACACAGGCGCCCCTCCCCCCCAGCCCTACCCCCCCCTTTCCCTCAATTCCCTTTCCAGCAACGCCCTCCCTGAACTCTCCCCCCCCCGCGCGCCAAATAACCCCTTAAAATATACACTTTAGGGGCGCCTGAAATATTTCCTAGCTTGCAACTAGATATTTTTTTAAAAAACTGCGCAGAGGCTACAAGACAAACATGCACACAGGGAAAGGGAAAGCGGGGAGAGGGGGGGGGGGGTAAGAGAAACACTTTTTTTTTTTGTATTATTATTTTATTTCTTACCTTGCAATTGATGGCTTAGTATGGCTCTCCGCCCCCCCTCCTTTTGCAATGGAGGCAAAAGAGGAGGAAAAAGCCCCCCACGCTGACACACATAGAGCTATATTTCATGCAGCTTCCTCCTTCTCTTAAGAGGTATAATATATGGGTTTGCAATTGCGGGTGCAGCCCAAAGGGGGGAAGGGAAGGGGAAAAGAAAAAAAAAGAGAGAGAGAGAGACTTCAAGTAGCCACCGGGAAAAGGGGGGGAGGGGGGGTTGGAAATGCAATGTATTCAATTATGACCCGAGTCTGGGTGAGGGGTGTGTGTGTGTGTGTGTGTGTGTGTGTGTGTGTGTGTGTGTGTGTGTGTGTGTTGAGAGAGAGAGAGAGAGAGAGCTGGTGCTGCTGGAGGGGGGGATGGGAAGCGAGAAGCGGTGGGGGGAAATTATAGATTAAGTCCCAAGGAAGGAGGAGGAGGAGGAGGCAATCAAAGAGGGGGGGGGGAAGTAATGCTTTATGTGTGCGCGCGCGCGCGTTGTGTGTATGTATATATATATGTGTGTGTGTGTGTGTGCGTGTGTGTGATTTCGATTGAAGAGGAATTGAGGCAGAATGTAAAAGCTGTTACTAAGGGAAGGAGCCAAAACCGCTCTGAACAGCCAACGGCGCTCAGCAACTGGGGAGAAGGAAGGTGGCCAGCCGTACAGAAATGAGCAGGGAGAAAAGAGAGGCGCTCTTTGCACACACAAACACACACACACACAAGAGAAGGGAAGGGGGAAGGCGGGCTGGCTGGCTGGCAAGCAAGGCCCGGCCTCTTTCCTCGCCTTCTTTTTCGCCTACTTCCTGCGAAAACAAACCAGATTGGATTCCAAAGGAGGAGGAGGAGGAGGAGGGTGGAGGCAGGGCGCAGAAAACACATCTGGATTCGCAAACAAGCAAACAACAACATTTTTTTTTAAAAAAAAAAGCGGAGCCGTGCCAAAAAAAAAATAATAAAAAAAGATTTAATTTAGGGGAGGGGGCGGTTAAAATTACAAGCGCTGCAAATGGGGGAAGGGAGAAAGGAACGCGGGATGGGGGGGGGGCTTCTTTCGCTGCTCGTCGGAATTTCCCTGGCTGGAATGGGTATATAGCCGGAGTCGTTTTAGGTTTGGGTGGTGAGGTTTTGTTGTTGTTGTTGTCGTCTTTTAATGATGATGAGGGTTGGTGGATGGTTTGTTTGGGGAGGCGGGTGGGCGGCCTTTTTGAAGCGATGGACCGAAAAGGATAAATAAAACATTATAACACACACAGGCACAGAGAAAAAGAGGTTGCCACGCTTTCCCCCCCCCAAAAAAAAAAAAAAAAAAAGGATGGGCTGGCCACGCAGAGCGCCGGGTGGGTTGATTCGGGTTCATTGAGGAATGCAATGAGAAACGTGGGAACTAGATCCTCACGTTAAAAAAAAAAAAAGCGAAAAAACCACCATTCGATTGCTTTGCTTCCTTGGGTTACCTGATGTCAGCCCAGGATGCGTGGCTTCTAATTTTGCAAGCTTTGCACAAGGCTGAGTGCCAGTCTACAAGCACATTAGGGGCTTCCAAAAAAAACAACAACAATGCCATCAGTAGAAAGGGACGCGCAGGCATTTTCAGGGGGATAGGGGGGCGGAAAGAAAGCAGCATATGTTGTGCAGGCATAAGCAGGGTCTCCGCGGCTCCATCCCAGTGAAAAAAAGAGAGGAAGGAAGAGATTCATCCTGGTGCTCAGCCCTGCCATAAGCAGGCAACAGTGTAGCACAAACCCAGCCCTAGATTGGGGTGTTGGGGGTGTTTCCCTGCACCATTTGCAGAGAAATAAGAGAAATGACCCTCTTGTTTTTAAAAAACGGTAAAAAAAAAAAAAACCCATGATGGTAAACATCCCGAGGGCCAGATCCTTTATTTTTATGCAATAAATATGCAATCCCAGATCACAGATCCGTTTGGAAACGGAAACAACTGGTACCAATGTTGCATGGGGGAAGGAAAATGTGGGGGAGGGGAGGGGGAAAAAAGAGGCGGCCAGACAGGAAGTTGCATAAGCAGAGCAAGTCATTTGCTGTGCTTTCCGTTTGAAATTAAAACGCTCAGAAAGGAAAGAAGCCAGCATGTAAGAGAGCATGCAAAAAAAAAAGGGGGGGAGAGAAAAATAAACGAGGAAGGAGGGAGTGCTAAGGCGAGGGACACACCCTGTTGCTAAAATGCTCTCAGAAAACCAGCTACACACAGGAGGAGACCATGATTGTGGGTGTGGGGCCTCCTTTAGGGTAGTACCGAACTAGGGCAAAATTGTGGGGTGCAGGGATGCTAAATCGGAAGAGGAGATGCTCTTTTGAATAGCGCCGCCAACTAATTTACAAAAAATAATATTGATTGTAATTTGTTACACGTACATGTTTTTTTTCCTTTGCAATGTCAGGACGCTACAATGAAATAGATTTCAATGGTCACATTTGCCCCTCCCCTTTGTTAGGGAAGATGAGCAAAAGCACAGGTGTCAAATTTGCGGCGTCGCATTGCCGTCACGTGACATATCACAATGTTTTTTTGCCCCTTCACAGAGCTGGGGTGACGCATCTGTCCCGTGGGCCACCAGTTTGACACCCCTGAGCAAAGGGAATTTAAGCTGGATTGTGTGGAAAAAAAATATTAATATTGTAATGTAATATGAACAAGCTTGATGGTAGGAAGATGGGTAGATTTAAGAAGACCCTTAGCCTAGTGGTTAATATGCTGGGCCCAGTGGTCGGCTGCTGCTGGTTGTAACAAGCGGTTCGGCTGAAATCGAAAATGTCAGCACGCGGCATCGAAAAACCAGTGATTATATAGGACATGATAGCGCCAGGGTGGGTGGGCAGGGCCAGCCACTGGTCAGAACTACCGGTTCTCCTGAACTGGTCCAAACTGGCAGCTGGGTCCTCCTGCCAACCTAGCAGTTTGAAAGCATGCAAATGCAAGTAGACAAATAGGTTCCACTTAAATAGGTGGGAAAGTAACCAAGTTCTGTACACCTCAGTGTATAGTCCTGCCAGCCACATGACCACAAAAGCATCTTCAGACAAGGCTGGTTCCTTCGGCTAGGAAATGGAGATGAATATTGCCCCTTAAAGTCAGACATGGATGAATAGGGGAAATATTTACTTTTTGGGGTAAAATGACCTTACAGAAACAAAAGGAAGCCTGCCAAGTTTAACTCTTAATGGTCTAAGTCCCCAATCAGCATCTAATGACCGAGTCTGCACCTGCCATAATTTCTCATCGTTTCCCATCTGTCATAGTTTGGGCCACTGTGAGAAAGGTAACCCACTAAGCATCCACCCAAAGATCAGGGGACGGGACAAGTAACTGCAACATTTTCACACTATTACTGTGACTTACTGTGCTTGTACATCATGGCATTTGCATGAGAGTATTGTATAAGATTATTCCCATTTTGAAAGGCAACATACCATAATATCCAGGGCCTAGGTATTTGCAGGACATTTATTTATAATTGTTCTATAAGCATGGAAAGGTGAGACATGCCCCAGGTTCCATAAAAAAATAGCACCCAGAAAGTGTGCCTCATCTGGATGGCTTTTGAACAGCCTTTTGAACAGTGGTGTCAAACTTAAGGCCCATGGGCCAGATCCAGCCTGCGGGGTGTTTAGATCTGACCCGTGGGGCCACCCTGGAAACTGCGAAGGACCAGCCCGCGATGCCTCTGCCAGTGAAAATGGAGCTAGGAAGGGCAACACGCGGTGGTCCTGAGCTCTATTTTCACTGGCAGAGGATTGCAAGAGGCTGTCGCAGCCAAAAATGGAGCTCGGGAGCCAATTTTCACTGGCAGAGCACTCAGGCCACCACTGGCGCCCCCAACACGAGTGATGTCCAGCTGGCTATGCCCACCCCAGCCACACCCATGTTAGCCACGCCTACATTGGCCCCCCAAGTTCAAACAGAACCCTGATGCGGCCTTAATGAAATCAAGTTTGACACCCCTGTGGTTTAGAAGGACCTTGAAGAATTGATTCTTCTATGAAGCATTGGGCAGAAGGCCAAAAGAGTTGTCTGCTCACTCAAAATGTAACAGCCAGCACGTTAGTTGTGCCAGCCCTCTGTGATTCCAGGTGGGGCAACAGGAACTACAGGCCTATATCTGCCCAATTCTTCCAGTAGTAGTTTGCAGTTCTAGGAAGGTTAGATCTTCACTTCACGACAGACACAGTCCTTACATCCTCTTCACGACAGACACAATCTTACATCCGCTTACATCTATGAGCCCTGGTGGCACAGTGGTTAAAAAGCAGGGGTGAAATTCAGCAGGTTCTGACAGGTTCTGGAGAACCAGTAGCAGAAATTTTGAGTAGTTCGGAGAACCGGCAAATACCACCTCTGGCTGGCCTCAGAGTGGGGTGGGAATGGAGATTTTGCAATATCCTTCCCCCTGGAGTGGGGAGGGAATGGGGATTTTGCAGTATCCTTCCCCTGCCACACCCACCAAGCCACACCCACCAAGCCACACAACGCCCACCAAGCCCCGCTCACAGAACCGGTAGTAAAAAAAATTTGAATTTCACCACTGTTAAAAAGCTGTATTTCAGGCTGACTGCCCAGTGCCAGGAGTTCAATCCTGACCGACTCAAGGGTGACTCAGCTTTCCATCCTTGGGGGCAATATGCTGACTCTGTAAACCACTAGTATTAGGGAGGTGTATAAGGGAGGAGCTTCTCCATCTTTCTCTCATACAGACTCTCTGAGCTGAATTGCCTCTTCCTTTCCTAGAAGGCATTTCCTCCCTACTGGGAGTTCGGACTATATTCCATCCTGGAAATGGACAGTTTGGTCTAGTGGTTAAGACACCAGGCTAGAAACCAGGAAAGCCATTCACTCACTCTCTCTCTCTCAGCCCAACTCACCTCACAGGGTTTCTTCTTGTGGGGAAAATAGGAGGAAAAAGGAATATTAGGTGTTTTGCTGCCTTGAGTTCTTTATTAAAAAATAATAATAAATGTGATGATAGATAGATAGATAGATAGATAGATAGATAGATAGATAGATAGATAGATAGATACTGTAGTGTAGATAGATAATAAATAGATGATAGATAGCTAGATAGATAATAAATAGATGATAGATAGCTAGATAGATGATAGATAGATAGATAGATAGATAGATAGATAGATAGATAGATAGATAATTCCCGTCCCTTCCCCAAAAGCAAAACATTGCATTCCTGAAGTTGCATTCCTCTGGGAGCCACATTTGAGTGCCCATCCTGCACTGTCTGAATTACTGTCTGTTTCAATCCCAGCTGATTAGCTAATGGCATCTGGATAGCAGAATGAATAGCCTTGCTGATCAGCTACCTAGTCACACTCTTTCTTGTTATAATGAGATGGATTGTATTTCTATTTCAATTGTAAACATCACTTTTTTAAAAAAAACCACACATAGGAACTGGTGCGTGCAAAATGTATGCAAATCAACGTTCTTTTTTCCCCTCTATATGTAGGATAGATTTCTTCTTTTTCAAAGGATTGACCAATCTATTCCCAAATTCTCTTAGAAAGCAAATGACAGTTAAGTCAGCCTAAAGGCCTAGCTGTATAATATGTTCAAAGGTCTGTTCAGTGATTTATTTCAGTGGAAACTTTTTTTTTTAAAGCAGATTTTAAATATGTGTACCCTGATTTAAAGGACTTCTTGAAATATGAACAGAGAGAAGCAGAGGGATAGAGGATTTTGATGATGGAACAGAGATCCTTCATATTTTGGAGTCAGTGTTTGGAGTTTGGAAAGCTTGCTGCTTGCCATGGTAGATGTGATCAGACACAATAATCTATTTATCGGAATAATGCCCTGCAGCCTCTCAAGATGTTCTCTTCCTCCAATTACTTAATTGATGCTTCTAAAAGAGTTACTATTTCAAGCAAATCCCAGCGTCATTTGTAGGGTTGGGTCAACCCTGATGATTTCCCGCTCTTCCTCATGTTCTACCGCCTCAAGCATACGAAAAGAACAATTATTTACTTTCAAGCACCAAGTATATTTGTGTCTCTTGAGCTCAAATGCCAACTCCCTTCAGCACCAAAGAAAAGCATATTTTACCATTGGTTCCTGTTCTAGAATGTGCTGTTAATTACTAATGCACAGGTGAAATAGTTACAAGCTTATAAAGGTGAAGATTGGGATGTTGATAATATGGGAGTTTGTGTGAAGCTTCTGAACTCATCCTAACATCCCTCTAAATGTGCCATGAAGATTTCCTGATACAGATAGTCCTTAAAGGAGACTAATTGAGCCTGTGACGGTGCCCAAATTTATAACCTGTTTTTGCTGTGGTTGTTAAGCAACTACTGCTGTTGTTGAATCCATGCTGCAGTTATTAAGTAAACACCACAATCATTAAGCAAAATCACTATACCCAATAGAGGTTTTGTTGTTGTTGTTTTTGCTGGAAACCAGAAGTAAACTTGTTGTGAATCACAGTCACAGGAATACAGGACACTGTAAACTGCCGTAAATGTGAATCAATTGCCGGACACCCAAAATGCAATAATGTGACCAGGGGGGCAGCCATTACAACTTCAAAACTGAGTTGTAACTTCGAAAAGTCACTAAGCAATCAGTTGTAAGTCAAGAACTACCGTAACTGGTTTCGAAGAACATATCTTTAAGACATTGCCTTTGTTCAACACTCAGCTTAGAGTTCTATTTAGCTGTTCCAGTTTTAAAATGTTTTCCCTCTTCTCTTTAGGCAAGCCTTATCATTTGGATGATCTGTGACAATTCGTTGTGGTTGATGATGATGATGATGATAGTTATGTTGATGATGTAATCAGGGTCTGAGATCTTCCCCAATATTGGCCTCTTAGCAATTGCGGTTGCTGGGCACGGCCTTCCTTACCCATTTTGACTTGGTCTGCCAGTGGCTCCCACTGATAAATCTACTCCCTTAATGTCTGATTAGCTATTATGCAGGTCAGGGGTGGGTTCTAAATTTTTTTACTACCGGTTCTGTGGGCGTGGCTTATTTTGTGGGCATGGCTTGATGGTCATGTGACAATTATTTAGGATTTAGTAGAGGTACTGGTCTACCAGGCTTTTACGAGACCGCCTGCTGCTACCGATAACCTTCCACCGGCCAATATGCTCTCACAGAGAGGGCCTCCTCAGGGTGCCGTCGGTCAAGCAATGTTGGCTGGCGGCCCACAGGGGGAGAGCCTTCTCTGTGGGAGTACCCGCCCTCTGGAACGAGCTACCTCCCAGAATACAGCTGATTTCGGATCTCCGCACTTTCCGTAAGGCCCTGAAGACGTTTTTATTTCAGCAAGCCGGCCTGGCCTAAATAGGTTTTATGGGTTAGTTTTTTAATTGTATTGCTAGGGGTTTTAAATTGGGGCAGCTGTTTAATTTAATTTATTTTTAATTATTTTAACTTTTATATTGTATGTTATTTTAATTCTCGGCTGTTCACCGCCCTGAGTCCCTTCGGGGAGAAGGGCGGGATATAAATTAATAAATAAATAAATAAATAAATAAATAAATAAATAAATAACTGTTTGCAGAGCTGTATCAATCTACCCATTTATTTTTGCAGGCACTGGTCTACCCATTTATTTTTGCAGGCACTGATCTACTCATGTATTTTTGCAGGCACTGATCTACTCATGTATTTTTGCAGGCACTGGTCTACCCATTTATTTTTGCAGGCACTGATCTACTCATGTATTTTTGCAGGCACCGGTCTACCCATTTGTTTTCTTTTGACACTGATCAGCTGTAGGGCGGCCCTTTGAAGCCCCGCAGCAAGAGTTTAAACAGCTTTTTCCCCTCTAGCCATCAGCTGGGACTCTGGAGGCAGCAATAGATTGGGGGTGGGGCCAAATAAAAGGTAAGAATAACGCGGGGGGTGGGGGCGGGGGGGGGGCAGAACCGGTTCGGTGACATCATATTGTCACCGCTACCGGCTCGGCAGAACCAGACAGAACTGGGAGGAACCCATCACTGATGCAGGTATATGTCACATACTGTATATCTACGTAGTTTAATGCTGTTCTGGAAGATCCATAGAACTGGGGCTTGGATTTTTGAACAAATATTGGATTTACATTTAAAAAACAGAGCACAAATCCACTTTTCTCCTTTTTTTATTAGTTTGGGAAAATGGCACCGTGTTGCCTATTCCTGTGCAATTTTGCATACTCTGCAGGCTGCTTCCATATATTGCCAGTCAGAACCTATCCTGCTTTTCCTTTGCAATGCTTCTGGATCACTCCCTCAAGCTTTACCATGGACACTTCCACTACACGTGGTTGAGCTGTGGTGGCGCAGTGGTTAGAATGCAGTACTGCAGGCTACCTCTGCTGACTGCCGGCTGACTGCAATTTGGCAGTTGAGATCTCAGGTTTAAGGTTGATTCAGCCTTCCATCCTTCTGAGGTCGGTAAAATGAGGACACAGATTGTTGGGGGGCAATATGCTGACTCTGTAAACCACTTAAAGGTAAAGGTTCCCCTCGCACATATGTGCTAGTTGTTCCCGACTCTAGGGGGCGGTGCTCATGTCCGTTTCAAAGCCGAAGAGCCAGCGCTGTCCAAAGAGGTCTCCGTGGTCATGTAGCCAGCATGACTAAATGCCAAAGGCGCACGGAATGCTGTTACCTTCCTACCAAAGGTAACGGAATGGAGAATGGAAGGATTTATATAAATATAAGTATTATATAAATAGAATATAAATCCTCCCATTCTCCACCATTCAGTCAGAACTGAAGAAGCTTCTTGGATGAGAAGCAAAATGTCTTCAAGAAACACAAAGAAAGTCCAGGTGCCTCTTGAAAAAGCACCTATGGGACAACTGTGACTTGGATGACTAAAAATCTCCATAGACATCTGAATGATGGTCTTGCTAGCACTTTGTGTTCATTGTCCTGAATATACTCATGGACAGGGGAACAAAGCTACACAAGTATCTCTGCCTTGCATCCATATTTAAGTGAAGTTATGACAAAACCTATGCATAGCTTTTGCACATGCAGTTGTAAAGATTCTGATGCAAATAGCAATAGCACTTAAGACTTATATACCACTTAACAGTGCTTCACAGCCCTGTCTAAGTGGTTTACAGAGTCAGCATATTGGCCCTAACAATCTGGATCCTCATTTTACCAATCTTGGAAGGATGAGTCAACCTTGATCCAGTGAGAATCGAACTGCCGAACTGCAGTCAGCTGGCAGTCAGCAGAAGGAGCCAGCAGTACTGCATTCTAACCACTGCACCACCATGGCTCTTCTAACAGGGCTAGGGCATTTTTAATGTGAGATTTTGCCCATACAGTTTGTTGATTATTATCTTTTTGTTTGCTTTATTTACTATCCAAAGCAGATGCTAATGCCTAGTGATCTAAATTAAATCACGCTTGTATAACGCCAGGATGGAAGACCACCAGGATATACCGAATGGAATCTATTTTGAAAAAGGTGGCGCCAAATTATTTCTGCATTATTTTTGTTCGAAACTATATGCACACATCTAAGCATCCACCAGGGATTAAGCTCAATTCAGAGGAGACTTTTTTAATTACTTGTTTACTCCCAGTAATCTTTCTCTCTTTCCCTTTTTTATTGTGAAATTGTTTTATTTTCCTATTTGAAAAGAAAGAAAATTGTGAAGGGAAAAATTAGGAAACAAGAAAACTTTGCTCCCTTAGGAAGTGGCTAATTATGAAGCAATTATGGGACAATTCATAGAAGTGAGAATGCTGGAAATCGAAGGAAGGAACTTTTCATTAAAATGGTTGTCTGTTTCAGTGATTGAGACTTATTTCTGAATAAGTGCTGCAGAATGTTCTTAGGAGCCTCTATTCAGGGCTCAAGCATGGGCCATTAACTGTTTTTAACTAAACTGTCCTCATATTGTTTGTTTCTTCTCTAGCCAAGTTCATATTTATATGAACAGTAGACTCATTCTACTGTTCTGTACTGTACTGGATGCGGTGACTCAGTGGCTAAAGACGCTGAGCTTGTCAATGGAAAGGTCGGCAGTTCAGTGGTTCGAATCCCTAGTGCCGCGTAATGGGGTGAGTTCCCGTTACTTGTCCCAGCTTCTACCAACCTAGCAGTTCAAAAGCACGTAAAAAAATACAAGTAGAAAAATAGGGACCACCTTTGGTGGGAAGGTAACAGAGCTCCATGCGCCTTTGGCCTTTAGTCATGCTGGCCACATGACCACGGAGACGTCTTTAGACAGTGCTGGCTCTTCAGGTTTGTAACAGAGATGAGCACCACCCCCTAGAGTCGGGAACAACTAGCACATATGTGCGAGGGGAACCTTTACCTTTAAACTCATTCTTGAATAGGTGGTACCTGTTGAATAATAACTGTGAGAGGGATCTAGGTATCCTAATGGAAACAATGATCCAGCACTGTGCTGCATCAACAGAGAGATAGTGTCTAGAACACATGAAGTGTTAGTATCACTTTATACTGTACTGGTGAGGCCAAACTTGGAATATTGCATCCAATTCTGGTCACCACGATACAAAAAAAAAAAATCTTGAGATCCTGGTAGAAAGAATGCAGAGAAGAGCAATAAAGACAATTAAGGAACTAGAGGTTAAACCGTACATTCCATGGTTGCAAGAACTGGGAATGTCTAGTCCTGTGATGGCGAACTATGGCACGGGTGCCACAGGTGGCATACGGAGCCATATCAGTGGGCACACGAGCATTGGCATAGCTCAGCTCCAGCGCGCATGCATGCGCTGGCCAGCAAATTTTTGGGCCTTCTGGTCCCACCGGAAGTTGGGAAATAGGCTGTTTCCTGCCTCCGGAGGGTCTCCGGGGTGGGTGGGGAAGGCCGTTTTCACCCTCCCCAGGTTCCTAGAAAGCCTCTGGAGCCTGGGGAGGGTGAAAAACGGGCCTACCAGGCCCACCGTGCCATCGCATGTTAAAAGCGGGGGGAGGTGTGCGCACATGTGTTGGGCGCATTGAATTATGGGTGTGGGCACGCACGTGGATGACCTCCCCTGCTCCACCCACTTTTGGCACGTGATGGCAAAAAGGTTAGCCATCACTGGTCTAGTCTAAAGAAGAGAAGGTGTAGGGGTGACATGATAGCAGTCTTCCAATATTTGAGGAGCTATCACAGAGAAGAGGGAGTTGGCCTATTCTCCACAGCATCTGAGGGTGGGACAAGAAGGAAAGTGTGGAAGCTTATCAAAGAGAGATCCAACCTAGAATTAAAGAGAAATTTCCTGTCAGTAAGAATAATTAGTCAGTGGAACAGCTTGCCTCTGGAAGTTGTGGGTGCTCCAACACTGGAGGTTTTTAAGAAGAGATTGGACAACCGTTTGTCCAGAATGATATAGGGTCTCCTGCTTTAGCAGTGGGTTGGATTAGAAGACCTCCAAGATCCCTTCCAACTCTGTTATTCTGTACTTCAATGTAGCATTTCTGGAAGACTGCTAAACCAACATTTTAAAACGAGGAATGAGCATTAGTCCTACCTTGCACAGAAAGTTGAGCTGAACCACAAAGGAAAACTGGGTTCCTCTTTATCTGTATTTATCTGAAAAAAAGTAACAAAACAATTATGCATTTAAATCAAAGTCCAGCAGCGTGTATGGGAAATAAGAAGCTGACAAAATTGAGATAGCTGTATGTGTGTGTGCATATTTGTGCATCTGTGTTTGTATTCCTGTTACTCTTATAATTAGAAACATTAATTTGGATGCAATATGTATATTAGCATGAAAGAGAGTTTTCCCTTGATTTCTGGAAGAAATAGCATCTCTTTACTGACACACCTGTTACATTTCTATTTTTTGGATATCTGTGAAAGATACAGTTATCCTGCCGGGTGGTGGGAAATCAATATATTTAGCATATTATCAATCAGAATGTATTATTTTCAAGATAGGTTCCTCCTGTTCTGTATCTGTTCATTTTATACCTTTTTCTGAAGGGAAGGATTTGATTTCTTTCTGTTAAGTTTCATCCTGTTACTTTCAGCCCAATTCTCTAGCATATCATAATAATTTAAACATTTGTTTGTTTTATAGATTTGGTGTCATCTTATGAAACTCGCTTAACAATTGCCTGGCTTAGCAATGGAAATTTTGGGCTTCATTGTGGTCATAAATTGAGGATTACCTGTATTACTTTATAAAAGTTTCCCTGTCCAGTCATGTCATAGGGTGCAGTGCTCATCTCTGTTTCTTGGCCAGCATTGTCCAAATATATTTTCTGTGGTCAAGTGGCCAGCATGGTTATATGCCAAAGATACACAGAACGCTGTTACCTTCCCACCAAAATGGTATTAATCTCGTATTTGCATGGTTACGAACTGCTAGATGGGCAGGATCTGAGCCGCGGTGGCACAGTTGTTAGAATGTAGTACTGCAGGCTACTTCTACTGACTGCCGGCTGCCTGAAATTTGGCAGTTCGAATCTCACCAGGCTCAAGGTTGACTCAGCCTTCTATCCTTCTGAGGTTGGTAAAATGAGGACCCAGATTGTTGGGGGCAATATGCATTTGACTTTGTAAACCTCTTAGAGTGGACTGTGAAGCAATATATAAGTCTAAGTGCTATTGCTATTGCTATTGCTATCTGGGGCAAGGACAGGAGCTCACCCCTATGTTTGGGTCTCAAACCCAAGTTGTCAGCTTTCCATCTGACAAGCTCAGCATCTTTAACCGCTGAGCCATTGTACTTCCCTGTATTATAGCAATAGCCCTTAGACTTTTATACCACTTCACGGTGTTTTACAGCCCTCTCTAAGCATTTTACAGAGTCAGCATATTGCCCCCCAACAATTTGGGTCCTCATTTTACTGACCTCAGAAGGATGAAAGGCTAAGTCAACCTTGAGCCGGTGAGAATCAAACTGCTGAACTGTTGGCAGCTAGCAGTCAGCAGAAATCGCCTGCAATACTGCATTCTAACCACTGCGCCATCATGGCTCTTATGCCCTGTAATAAAACCTTGAACCTGGCCCTTTATCTGACAGTAGCCCATTCAGTTGCTTCAGAATAGATATAATACATGCATGGCTGGATCACCTACCCAATAACTTGGCTCTTGTAGTCTGCTCCAAATACAGATTCTTGACCACAGATAAGAATTGGCCTGAATACTCATTGTAACAATCCAAACGTGAGGCAAACAGTGTGTCAGCATTCCAGAAAGTTCCCAACTCCAAGTAAAAACTCCGAGGCAAGCATTTCTCAAAGTTCCATTTAACAGAGAAGGTAAACTGGCACATCTGGAAAAACCCGAATCTGAGAGTTCTGCTTTTCCCTTAGTAAATCAAAACCCCAAACCCAGCCCCTGCACCCATCAATCTGTCACACGGCCCAATCACCATCCGTCCCAACTAGAGCCATCTCTGCAACCACTCCTCCTCCAGATGCATAAACACCATGACCTTGACCGAAGGGAAGAATGCTATTATGTCTAACTACAATCACTCCTCTAAATCCTCCCTCCCACTTTCCCAAGCGCAAGAAGTTGGCAGCGGGGAAGTTTCTGGTGCTAATATGGCGTCCAAAACTGACACAGTGTTACACAGCATCTGTGTATCCCTAGGTTTACTAGATCAGGGCTACAAAATCCCAACAACCTTTAATGACAGGAGAACAATACACCCAACTCCCCCTCTCCTGTCAGGTGGTGATTCTCTAGATAGTAACCAAACAGATCTGATAGTGCTAGATAATTAAAGAGTATTTAGTCATTTATTTGAATTTAATACTTTATTTGGCCACTTGTGATTAGTCACACGAGGAATTTGTCTCTGGAACAGAAACACTGAGTATACATGCAAAGCAACAGAATAATAATAATAATAATAATAATAATAACACAGAAAGGCTGTGAATCTCACTAAAGATTAACCAATAATAATAATACCAATAAAAGGGAGAAGTAAAGAAGATAATAAGAAGGATAAATAATACTACAGCCACACTCCATGGGTAAATGCACATGAGGATTAGGTATTCAGCAGAGTGATGGCATGAGACATGAATCCCTGGGTCTAATGCAGTGATGGCTAACCTTTTCCGGAACAAGTGCCCAAAGCACATGCGTGGGCGCCTGCCCCTATGCATGCACACACATCTGCATATACCCCCTGCACATGCGCACGTGGCCTCCCACAAATGCCCCACCCCCCATGCATGTGCATGTGGCCCCCCTGGTGCCCCACCCCACCCACATGTGCATGTGGCCCACCTAGTGCCCTGGCCCACACACATGGACATGCAGCCCCCCGCATGCGCCCTGCCCTCCGCGCATGCATGGCAGAGACCCGAAGACCAGCTGACCGGCAGGAGGTGCATATGCACGACAGAGCTGAACTGGGGCAACAGCTCATCTGCCCACAGAGAGAGCGCCGGGTGCCACCTCTGGCATGTGTGCCAGAGGTTCGCCATCCCAGGTCTAGTGGCATCCCAAGGGAAGCAGTGCAAACTTTATGTCCAGGATGTGCAGATATCTTCTCAGCTCTGACCCCCCACAATATACGAGTCTTCTATGGAAGCCAGGCTGGTTGCAATTGTTCTTTTTGCAATGTTAACTATCCATTGAGGTTGGTATCCTATCCTGTTTGTTTCCTGTACCCAACCAGACAGTTATAGAAGTACAATGCAAATCCTAGGCTGCATTAATAGAAGGATAGAATCAAGATCACATGGAAGTATTTAGTACCATTTTATAAACCCTTAGTACAACCACCCTTGGAATACTGTGTCCAGTTTTGCTCACCACAATATGAAAAAGATATTGAGACTCTGGAAAGAGTGCAGAGAAGAGCAACAAAGATAATTAGGGGGCTGGAAGCTAGAATATTGAAGAACGGTTACAGGAATTGGGTATGCCTAGTCTAGTGAAAAGAAGGACTAGAACAGACATGATAGCAGTGTTCCAATATGTGAGAGATTGCCACAAAGATGAGAGGGTCAAGCACCTGAAGGCAAGACAAGAAGCAATGGATGGACACTAATCAAGGAGAGAATCAACCTAGAACTAAGGAGAAACTTCCTAACAGTGAGAACCATCAACCGGTGGAATGGCTTGCCTTCAGAATTTGTGAGTGTTTCAACACGGCTTTCAAGAAGAGACTGGACAACATTTGTCTGAAATGGTATAGGGCTGTGATGGCGGACCTATGGCACAGGTGCCACAGGTGGCACGCAGAGCCATATCTGTGGGCACATGAGCGTTGCCCTAGCTCAACTCCAGCATGCATGCGTGCGCCAGCCAGCTGGTTTCCGGGCCTTCCGGGCCCACCGCAAGTCAAGAAACGGGCTGTTTCTGGCCTCCGGGGGGGTGGGGAAGGCCATTTTCGCCCTCCCAAGGCTCCAAGAAAGCCTCTGGAACCTGGGGAGGGTGAAAAACGGGCCTACTGGGCCCACTGGTAATCTTTTTGCTGTTGTGTGCCAAAAACAGGGGGAAGGGGGTCATGCGCGCATACGCAGGTGGGGCACGGGGAGGAATTAAATTATGAGTATGGGCACGTGCGTGCGTGACCCCCCCACACTCCCCCTGCTTTTGGCACGCGATGGCAAAAAGGTTAGCCATCACTGGTATAGGGTCTCCTGCTCGAGCAGGGCATTGGATTAGATGACCTCCAAGGTTCCTTCCAACTCTGTTATTCTATGTTTTACAACTGACAGGCTCAATTCCTCTAAAATTATATCAACAGCTCCTGGGGCAGTTTGAACTTCTTGAATTGACACAGGAAGAACTTCCTTTGTTGTGCCTTTTTAATGATGGCTCTGATGTTAATATATTTCTGTCCCTCTTCTTCCAGGTCATTTCCAACTTGTTACATCCCTTGGTAGTTCACAGGATACATCTAACAAGAACAGTAATAAACTTCAAATATCACAGATACCTTTTAAAAATACCAGATCCATTATAACCGTTACAACTTCCATAAAAAGCATTAATCACAGATAATTCATAGCTCCAACCCTAAAAATTAGAATACATTTTTAATGGGGAAAGCTTGGGTATATAAAAAAGTCAGGATTTCTTCTTAAAACAATCCAGAGACCAAATTTACAGGATGAAGGATTTGATACTGTGATGAATAAAGCTCTACTCTGATATTATGTGGACCTTCCACTGGCTCTGCACTTGTCATGAAGCTCTATTATCCCATTGTCTTCAATGTTAAAAATGCCATTTCTTTATATTAACCACTTGGTAATAGCAGAGGGACACGGTGGCTCAGTGGCTAAGACGCTGAGCTTGTCAATCGAAAGGTCGGCAGTTCAACAGTTCGAATCCCTAGTGCCGTGTAACGGGGTGAGCTCCCGTTACTTGTCCCAGCTTCTGCCAACCTAGCAGTTCGAAAGCACGTAAAAAATGCAACTAGAAAAATAGGGACCACATTTGGTGGGAAGGTAACAGCGTCCTGTGCACCTTTGGCATTTAGTCATGCCGGCCACATGACCACAGAGATGTTCTTCGGACAGCGCTGGCTCTTTGGCTTTGAAACGGAGATAAGCACCGCCCCCTAGAGTCAGGAACAACTAGCACATATGTGTGAGGGGAACCTTTACCTTTACCTTTAATACCTCTGGGTGGGCATCCAGTTTCTGTTGATAAACATTAGATAAGCAGTCATCTGATGGAGGATGCATAATGGAAAAAAAATAAGCTGTAAATGCAGAAGAACCAAAAGTGAATGGAGACACTCTTTTCTCACAAATCAAGGCAAATACACATGTCCTAGGGTAATGTTGCAGGATCCAATATGGGTTGTTCACCACGACCAGATATTTAGTCTTCCGAGCTTTCCTTGGGGATGGGCTCCAACACGAGTCTGAAAGCTCAGAAGACTCAACCTGTGGTCCAGGTGACTAACCCAGATGGATCTACAGCCAACTTGCCACAGGACAAGAGTTGCACTAATACCGAAGAAATGGTGGCAGAGAATCATTGAAGAAAGGATACAAAAGGAGGGACAAAATGAAATGTGAACGGCAAAAACTAAAATATTTTTAAAATTATTTTAAACACAATTGTTGAATTGTCTAGCAGCAAGTTGTCCTGTGATGAGTTTCACACAGTGAATTGGCTGTGGTGAGTTGGCTGTGGGAAGTTGGCCACAGCAAGTTAACCATGGCGAGTTGGCTGCAGTGAGTTGGCCGCGCCAAGTTGTCCCACATTCCAACCCAGATTGGATCCTGCAACATTTCTTTCTCTCTTTTTTCCATCATGGTTTGAATTTTGCTTCTTTTACTCTAAGCACAGTGTGGGGAAGGACAGATATACCGTATTTTTTGGAGTATAAGACACACTCCCCCCCCCAGCCCCCAGGAGCACTCTGCAGGCCCCCCAAACCCTCTGCACAACCTGTTTTTTGCGGAAAACGGACCCATTTTTCACAAAAATGGGATCTTTTTTCTCTCCCCCAGCCCCCAGGAGCACTCTGCAGGCCTCCCAAACCTGCTGCGTGCCCCATTTTTTGCAAAAACGGGCCCATTTGTGTGAAAAATGGGGTGCACAGAGGGTTTGGGTGGCCTGCAGAGTGCTCCTGGGGGCTGGGGGAGAGAAAAAAGATCCCATTTTTGTGAAAAATGGGTCCGTTTTCCGCAAAAAACAGGTTGTGCAGAGGGTTTGGGGGGCCTGCAGAATGCTTCTGGGGGCCAGGGAGGACAAAAACCATGTTTTCTTGCTTACCTCTGTAGGAAGTTAGCACCCACCCCTTTCCTGGAAGAGTGAAATATTTTAGGAAATATGAAAAAGGCAGAATATTATATTTCCCTGGGAGAAGCATATTTTACAGACAAAGCAGCTCCCACCTTCCTGCCCCCCACCCTTTGTCAATGGGCCATTAAGGCCTGGGCCAGTCTATTCTACATAACAAAGATCTGCCTCCTTCAGGCAGAGCCATAGTAGGAATTGCCAAAGATAGGATTAGCCCTCTACACAATAGTAGCAGAAACTCACCACATGTGACCTGGGAAGCACATGTGACCATCAGCCAGCAAGGCCCCCACCCCCTGGGAGTCTGACAACCAATCAGGATACTCTTTCGGGGCCCCAAGAAATGCAGAGCCAGAGAGAGCATAAAAACCCAAGGATTTACTGTATCTGCCCCTTTTCTGTTCAGGAACTCAAGCCATGTGATCCTGTCCACCATTAAACCATCTTTCCAAGCAGTCTCCATGTTTCCAGTGTCTGTTTTCCCCACTTGGAGCAGAACCCAGAAGGATGTTTCTTCCAACACCTCTTTGAAATCTTGGTGCATCTTATATACCGGTGTGTCTTATAGTCCGAAAAATACGATATCTTATTACAAGAGCCAATATCCTGCATAGCACTTCATTCAATCCTTGTTTTCTGGGTCCAGCTTTTGATTGTGTGTTTATTTGTGTTTTATTTAGCATGTGTCAAAAGTTACACTGGGAATACTCATCAGTACCTTAATAATTCTTTTTTCTATATATGTGGCAGGAGGAATTTTTCATGCATACGCTTATACAAATATACACATGTGCAATGACCTCATAAATAAAAAAGCAATCTGCACAGTTTTACAGCAGCCTGTTCCATGGGGAGTTAGATGCTAAAATAGCTTGAGGGTTTGTTAGATAGAAATAATTCAGAAGAGCTTCCTAGGTTCGTTTCTGGCCTGAAAAATATACTGGTCCCAACAGTGATCAGGTACTGTTAAGCTTTGGGAGTTCACGAAAAGGCTATGTGAGTTACCTGAAACTAAAATGTTTAGGCACTTTATATCACTGAATATCAGCAGAAGGAGAGCAAGAAAGGGAAAACGGTTAAGGGAACTAGGTGTGTGTAGCCTAAGGAAGAGAAGGATTAAGGGTGAGATGATAATTGTCTTCCAGTATTTGAGGAGCTGTCACAAAGAAGACAGGACTGACTTATTCTCCAAAGCACCCGAGGACAAGATGCAATGGATGGAAGCTCATCAGAAGGTGACCCAACCTGTAACTAAGGAGTTAATTAACCAATTTCCTGATAGTTAAGAACATTTAATAAAATGGAACAGATAGCCTCCTGGAGTTGTGTGAGTTTTCAATAAAAGGCATCCATTTGTATATGTATACAAATGGTATAGGGCAGGGGTCAGCAGCCCGTGGCTCTGGAGCCGCATGTGGCTCTTTCATCCCACTGCTGCGGCTCCCTGTTGCTGGTCGGCTCCACAATTGATAGGGCTTTCGGTTAAGACAGGTAGAGGAAAAAGGATGCCGCACTAGGTGGAGACTCTATGGTGGGGAAACCGGATTTCCGGTCAGCAGAGGAAAAAGGATACCACGCTAGGAAATTATGATGGGGGACCTGGACTTCTGGTTAGGACCTTTGTGACTCTTTGAGTGTTTAAGGTTGCTGACCCCGGTATTGGGTCTTCTGCCTTGGGCAAGGAGTTGGACTAGAAGACCTCCAAGGTCCCTTCCAGCCCTATGATCCTATGTTTTTATGTTAGTAATATAGAAGGTTATTAATAAAATATTGCTTCCTGTCCTGTGGCTTTGCCCTGGCCCTTAATTAATTCATAACTGGAGCAACATTGGACAAATTCTATACAAAGATTATTACGTTACTTTGGAGGGCAAGTGAGTGTGTGTGTGTGCATGTCCTTGAAATGGAAAACTACATTTTCAAAAAGGATGACATGCTGTATCTTCCAAAGGAAATATAATAGGCAATCTTTATAAATAAGGTCACTCTGATACTTCAGAACCAATTTTGAATTATCCACTCAAACAACTTTGGCTGGTTTTGAGAGCTACAGTGAATTGGGTTTTATAATGGTATGTGAGAATGACCTTGGCAAATAGAGGAGGAAGAGCCACAGCCTAGACATCAGTCTGAGAAACAAAATTTGAGCCTGAAAAAGGGTTGAAGAAAACATCTCAAAAGGACATTCTCTAATTTTCAGGAGAGTGACTGTAGGGCAGGGGAGAGGTAAATTCAGACTGGTAAGATTCTATTACTGTATTCTTACATTAAAAGTAGTATAGATTGTCCTCAACTTACAATCATTCATTTAGTGACGCAAGTTACAATGGCACTGAAAAAAAAGTGACATGATCATTTTTCATATGACCGTTACAGTATTTCCATGGTCACATGATCAAAATTCAGTGGCTGGACAACCGATCCATATTTATGACAGTTGCATCTTTTGTGGCAAAGCAGAGTCAATGGGGATACCAGATTTGCTTTACAACCATGTTACTAACCTAACAACTACAGTAATTCACTTAACAACTGTGTCAATAAGGTCATAAAATGGGGAAAAACTCACTAAACAAATGCCTCACTTAGCAACAGAAATCTGGCTTCCACTTTGATTTTGCTTGTCAGAAGGTCACAAAAGATGATCACATGATCCCAGGACTGCAAAAATTATAAATACATGCACGTTGCTGAGCGTCTCTATTTTGATCACATGACCATGGGCAGGGGTGAAATGCTCCCGGTTCGGACCAGATCGCCCGATCCAGTAGCGATGGAGGCGGGTGGTTCAGAGAATTGATAGCAAAAATCCCTGCCCCCTCCCCCATGCCCAGCTGAGTCACACAATCATCAGAGGCTTTTTTTTTACTTTTAAAAGCATTTTTTCTACAACCTCTGGCGAAAAAATGCTTTTAAAAGTAAAAAAAAAAAAAGCCTCTGCTGATCGCGTGGCTCAGCTGAGATCGTCAAAGGCTTTTAAAAGCATTTTTTCTACAACCTCTTCAGAGCGAAGAGGTTGTAAAAAAATTCTTTCAAAAGGCTCTGACGATCCCAGCTGAGTTGCCTGATCGGCAGAGGCTTTTTTTCTTTTAAATGCCTCTGCTGATCAGGCAACTCAGCTTGGATTGTCAGAGGCATTTAAAAGAAAAAAAGCCTCTGCCAATCAGGCAACTCAGCTGGGATCGTCAGAGCCTTTTGAAAGCATTTGTTTACAACCTCTTCGCCGAAGAAGTTGTAGAAAAAATGGTTTTAAAAGTATAAAAAATAATTAGCCATGTCCACCCAGTCACATTACCTCCCCATCAAGCCACGCTCACAGAAACAGTAGTAACAAATTTTAGATTTCACCACTGACCATGGGGGATACTGCAACGGTCGTAAATGTGAAAAACGGTCGTATGCCACTTTTTTCAGTGCTTTTCTAACTTTGAATGGTTGCTAAACGAAAGGTTGTACATCGAGAAATACCTATAATGTAAAGAAACAAAGAGAACAAAAAGAAAGAAAAAGCCAAATGAACAAAAAATAAATCCTCATGTTCAGGTGTGGTATTCACTTACTTTTCCTAACAGTTTGCAAATGTGAGCGCACACATACAGGTGCTCGCTTTGCTCACACGCACCCTGTCCACGCACACACCTGACCTACCACGTATCTGTTTTGCTGGTGTGTGCGCTTTCCACGCATGTGCCCAGTCTCAAAAACGTGCCTAAATAGGATGGCATAGAACTGAGTGGGTGGGCGGGGCCACTCGCGATTTCTGCTACCGGTTCAGGCAAACCAGTCCGAGGCGGCTGAATACCACCTCTGCTCATGTCCATTCTGTTCTTCAATACATCTGAAATAGAACTGAAGTTGAAAATCAGTAGGTTTTGCCCATTCATGAGGACAGGATTTCTCTTAAAACATAGACCACTTGCACACATCTTGACAAATTGTAAAATAGAGAAGCATAAATCGGCACCTTTTAATTTATATACAATAACCCTGAAATATATAACCGGTGTTGTAGCCACAAGGGTGCGGTCTGGCAAGACTCCCTTTCTGGCTCTCATCAGTGGACTGCCATATGGGTCTGAAGTGAGACAGAAGCAGATTATCTCCGGATGCCAGGATCTTGTTACAGGAAAATTCAATATTTTAAATGCCATTCCTGATTCATAATGTAGTCCCAGGTAACTGATAGCAATTATTATAAAATAAACAAGCTTAAACGCATAAAGATGTTTGCTTTATAACTCAAGTGGATGATCTCATATTTTAGCGACAGTGTGGCTGCCAGCAAGAGAAATGAAGCTAACATGATGTGAATGCAATGTGGCTTGGAGGTGATGGGAAGGCAGAGATTATTGCTTACTCTGACCGATTTTGCTTCCATACAACAACTTGTACAGCAAGTCAGTTTGGTGCAGTGGTTATAGGTGCTAGATTAAGTGTGCGAAGACCAAGTTCTAATCCTCTCCAAATCATATGTTTTGGGAAGGTAGAAAAACATTCTGGAAAATGCCCCCTCGCAGCAAAAATGTTGTGAAGAAACTGCATGGACCCATCCCAGTGGTGAAATCCAAATTTTTTTACTACCGGTTCTGTGGGCGTGACTTGGTGGGTGTGGTGTGGTTTGGTGGGTGTGGCTTGACTTGGCTTGGTGGACATGGCAAGGGAAGGATACTGCAAAATCTCCATTCCCACCCCACTCCAGGGGAAGGATACTGCAAAATCCCCATTTCCACCCCACTCTGGGGCCAGCCAGAGGTGATATTTGCCGGTTCTCTGAACTACTCAAAATTTCTGCTACCGGTTCTCCGAATAGCTGAAAATTTCCGCTACCGGTTCTCCAGAACCTGTCAGAACCTTCTGGATTTCACCTCTGACCCATCCATATAGTCATCAAGAGTCAAGATAGGCCCAAATAGTCATAAAAATAGCCATAATGGTGAGAGGGGGGGGGAGAGGTAGGGAGGGAGAGAGAGGGGGGGTAGACTCTGTCACACTTGCAGGTAGTCTTTGACTTGCAACCATAGTTGAGATCAAAACATCTGTTGCTAAGCAATTCAGTTGATAAGTGAGTCATCACATGACTGAGCCTGATTTTACAACCTTTGTTGCCATGCTTGTTAAGTGAATCTGGCTTTGCCCATTTTGACAAAAGCCAAACTTATCAGCTAGGAAGATCACCATGATGTGACATGATCCCGAGATACTACAGCCATTGTAAATACATGCTAGTTGACAAGTGCACAAATTACAACTGTGGGGGCATTGCAATGGAAAGTGCAAAAACCGGTCATAAGTTATCAATATCAGCACCACCCTAAGTTTGAATGATGCTTAATGAATGGTTGTAAGTAGAAGGCTACCTGTACTAATTCTCAGTATGTATACATTTATTTATTTTATTTATTTGTCAAACATGTCAAACAAGATAACAAGTATAGGTATGAACATAAACATGAACAAAGGAAATAAATACAGATAAATGGGGACAGTAAGACAGGGATGGTAGGCACGCTGGTGTGCTTATGCATGCCCCCTTTATGGACCTCTTAAGAATGGGGTGAGGTCCACGGTAGATATATTCTACACATATTCACTATGGGCATATATTGTACACATATTCAAAATACTGTGGTGATAGCGCCTCTATAACTCTTGGAGTAAATGCCTATTGTTCTCCAGGTCATTTGCAACTATAATTTCCACACTCCCAGCAAGCATGGATAGTAATAGTACTGGTTATTGGGAGTACAGTGGTACCTCGGTCCTTGTTGGTAATTCATTCTGGAAGACATGCTGAATACTAAATGGGTACCCAAAACTATGGGTACCAATGAAAGTACATGACTTGCCATGTAACCTGCTATTTCAACCAGAAGAAATAGCAAGCCACAAGGCAGCCAACATGTGCAAGTTCTTCCTTTCATGTGAACAACTGAGAGAAAGATAGGCACCGGGATAAGATTTCTGCTTTGAAGTAGGACTGTAGTACAATACTCAAAAAGGATCTGGAGAGGTAAAGGTTTCCCACTTTACCTTAAGATACTCATGTAAGATATTAGTATGATTTCCTCCGTATTGCCAAGGGTGGGACCATAAGACCAAAGATAATTTATGAACCAAAAGAGATAATGCATTGCCACTGTGTTATCATTGCAGATTGATGAGACTGCAAGGAACCCAATGTTATATTGCCACTTCTTAAACTTCAGGGCAGTTATAGATAAGAACAATGGATTAGTCACTTTTTTCATGCCGTTATAATTTAATGTTAGTTTAAGCATAATACTTGGCCTGAGAATAATTGCTTTACTCTTTACATACCTGCTTCCAAGTGAAGTCTAGACACAAAGTTGTCAAGTAGATATGAGCGCAAAGCCAACCTAAACTGCCAGAAGATACTCTTAAACAGAACAGCGACTAAAAAAAGGTAGTTGAACAGATACAGGCTAATAATTACTACTAGATTTTTCATATTCGTCATTCATTCTGAATGTCATGCCAAGCTGACAATATTTTTCAGGGCTGCCAAGATTGAACAATTGTTGAATAATCAGTTGATGTGCATACCTTTTGAACCAGCATTAGGCAAACATGCCCTGAAACAATGAATTCCTACACCCTTGCTGTTTTTAATTTGATTCCGAATTCAAGCTGTTGCCCCTCAACATTGTTTGTGGGTTGCTGCTTTTAGCAACCAAGTTTGTATTCTAATGGGATCTTGCAGTAGTCCAAGTTGGCAGATATGTTTGTCAGGAGCAATACTAATTCCTATTTTGGCACCTTTATCTGTTTTACTTCATCAACTGTCCCAGTTGCTCATCGACCTTTCTCAGAGAAGAAGAATATGTGTTTGTAAAATCCAAGCTTCCGCTGACAGCCACAACAGTCTAAAACTGCAGTTTATTAAGGTAGCAGGTCCTCGGGAAACATTTGTGGGAGGAGATCAGATTTTATGGCTTGTATAAGCTTCAGTAATGTGACATTTCAAAGAGGTCCATAAAATGCACTAGGGAATATTCTGAACGATTCTGTGATTGGAAGGAGATAAATGCAGGGTGACTTCAGCCAGCCAGAAACAAAACACAGAAGCAAGTAACACAATCCATCAAAGCGAAACAAAAAGAAAGGTAAAAGAAAATAATAAACCCGTTCTTCACATACCTGTAGGGGTCTAATCCATAGCAAGCCATGATTTATGCAACCAGGGTTTACTGAATAAACTATTATTTATTAATTAAATGTGTTTGCTGCACATCTCGCTGCAAAGTTTACAGCAATGGAATGGACTTGAAGAAGACACTAAGAAATAGATGGTGGCTTGCAAATCACAGTGGTTGATCTAACTGGACATATTAAGTGAAATGAACCAGATTATAGCTAAATGGAACTCCGTCACACTCTTATTTGTCTGCAGCTCTCCAATATGGTTATTCTATTAATGTCAATGGAGGCAACGATCCATAGATACATTCCACTAACTCTGTTGAAAATATTACATAGTCATTCTCTGCAACAGAAATTGCCTGAACAATTCCAAGACCTGACAAATGTATAAATTTCATACACCTAAAAGTAAAAATGAAATAAAAGTGGATGAAAGTCATCTACTGCAGTTTTTCAAACCTTGATAACTGTAACATATGTGGACTTCAGTTCCCAGAATTCCCAGATCAGCATACTGGCTGGAGAACTCTGGTGGTTTGAAGTTCACACAAGCCAAGATTGAAACATTGAACTAATGCATCAAAAGTGATTTTGAGTAGGGCCATTAAGTCTTCTAGTCACTAAGTCTTCTAGTTAGAGGTGGGTTTCAGCAGGTTCTGACCAGTTCTGGAGAACCGGTAGCAGAAATTTTGAGTAGTTCAGAGAACTGGTAGTAAAAATTCTGACTAGCCCCGCCCCCATCTATTCTCTGCCTCATAAATCCCAGTGATTGGGAGGAAATGGGGATTGTGCAGTAACCTTCACCTGAATTGGGATGGGAATGGAGATTTTACAGTATCCTTCCAGTGGTGGGTTGCCCCCGGTTCTCACCGGTTCTATAGAACCGATAGTAAAACTGGCGGGAGGCCCCGCCCACTGATCCTGATGTCATGAAAACGCTTTTGCGCAGTCCCGTTGCAAACTGGTAGTAAAGGTAAGTAGAACCCACCCCTGTATCCTTCCCCTGACACGCCTACCAAGCCACGCCCACCAAGCCATGTCACGCCCACCAAGCCACACCCACAGAACCGGTAGTAAAAAAATTTGAAACCCACCACTGCTTCCAGTCCTTGAGCAGGAGACCCTATATCATTTGTGACAAGTGATTGTCCAGTCTCTTCTTCAGTGATGGAACACTTACAACTTTTGGAGGCAAGCAGTTCCACTCGTTTATTGTTCTTCTCACTGACAGGATTTTTCTCCTTAAGAGCCATTGTGGTGCATTGGTTAGAATGCAGAATTGCAGGCTAACTCTTCCCACATTGCTAGGAGTTCGATTCCTTCGATCCTGACTGGCTCAAGGTTGACTCAGCTTTCCATTCTTTTGAGGTTGATAAAATGAGGACCCAGATTATTGGGGGCAATATGCTTACTCTGTAAACCATTTAAAAAGGGTTGTAAAGCACTGTAAAGCATTATATAAGTCTTAAGTGCTATTGTTATTGCTATTACCGTATTTTTCGGTCTATAAGATGCACTTTCCTCCCACCAAAAGTGGGTGGAAATGTCTATGTGTTTTATAGAGCAAATGTTGTCGAAGCCCTACCCACTTGCCAGCCTTTACTCTTTGGTCTCTGCCTCCCAGCAATTTGCTTCCTTGCAGCAAACAGCAAACAGCCTGGTCAGCTTCAGCACAGCCTGATTTAGCACGAGCAGCTGATTGGTGGTTGGATCAGCCTCCTGGAATACTGCCAATCAGCTGTTCCAGGCTGCAGGAATCGCCATCGCCCAACACCGCCATCACCACCACCTATCGCCGCTGCCTATTGCCGCCTCTGTGCGCCCCATTTTCAGTCTCCGTCTATCTTGTTTTCAGTGGGGATAGCCGCCACCTGGAACTGGCCAAAAACAGGATGTGTGGAGGCCGAAAATGTGGTGCACGGAGGCAGTGATAGATGGCAGCGGCGATAGGTGGCAGCGGTGATGGGTGGCAGCAATCCCCGCAGCCTGGAACAGGTGATCGGCGGTATTCCAGGAGGCCGATCCAACTGCCAATCAGCTGCTCGTGCTAAATCAGGCTGTGCTGAAGCTGATCAGGCTGTTTGCTGCAAGGAGGCAAATTGCTGGGAAACAGATCTTTTTTCTTGTTTTCCTCCCCAAAAACTAGGTGCATCTTATCATTCAGAGCATCTTATAGTGCGAAAAATACGTAATTCTAAGTTAGATCTCTTTCATAGGATTCCATCCGATATGTTTTGCCCTGCATTCAGGTCTTTTGGAAAATGGGTTGACCCTCTCTTCTCTGTAACAGCCCCTCAACCATTGGAAGACTGTTATCATGCCATCCCAATCCTTCTCTTTGTTAGACTATACTTCATTAGACTAAACAAAACAGATAAACATAACTGGTTTTGCAAATATCTCTAGAAAAAGTAAAAGCTTTATTCATCTACAAAGGCCACATCAGCAACAGTTTCAGAAAAATATTGTAAGATGTACCAGACTCCCAAAACTAAAAATAATGAAAATACTTTTTTAATTAAAAATGACTGATATCTTGCAAGATACTACATCAGAACACAATTTTTTAATCTTGGCAAAGTGTGAGCTATTTAAAATACAGGTAGTTCTTGACCTGTGACTATAATGGAGCTGGAGATTTCCATCATAAGTCAAGATGGTCACCAGACACGATTTTATGACTTTATTTTTGCAGTGGTCATTAAGCAAACACCACTATTGCTAGGTGAATAATGTGGTCATTAAGCGAACACTTCAGTTGTTAAGTGAATCAATGAATTCCTATGGATGTTTTTTGTCATAAACCAGCTGAAAAGGCCAGAAACGGGCAAAAAAAAAAAAATCATAATCACATGACCCAGGAATGCTGCACTCAACCATAAAGGTGAGCCCACTGCCATGGCCCTGAAATGTGGCTATGGGACCTTGGGGATGTACCAATCCATCAGAACCCTAGAACCGGGTTGTAAATAGCTGATAGGGAGGGGACGTGTTCCATGGTATTTTTGACCCGTCATCACTTTAATTATCATTAAGTGAGGACTACATGTAGAGGGATATCATGAAGCAATCTGGTTTTCCTTTTCGTAAATTGGTGCTCGGTGAATGGCCACACCCATGTGGCATCCATTTTGAGTACCCTTAAAGATTTAAAATCTCCTGACTAGCCAAAAAAAGGGTGGGGGGAAGCCTGGAATATCCTATCCCTGTGATAGCAAACCTATGGCACGCGTGCCACAGGTGGCACGTGGAGCCATATCGGTGGGCACATGAACTCAGGTCTGGCGCACATGCACTCACCAGCCAGCTGATTTTTGGGCCTTCTGGGCCCACCGGAAGTAGAAAAACAGACTGTTTCCTGCCTCCAGAGGGTGTCCAGGTGGGTGGGGAAGGCCATGGAGAAAGGCTATGGAGAAAGGCTATGGAGCCTGGGGAGGGCAAAAACGGGCCTATTGGGCCCACCATGCTATCGTATGCCAAAGTGGGGGGAGCGTGGGGAGGTGCGCACCAGTGGTGGGTTGCCCCTGGTTCGCACCAGTTCTATAGAACCGGTAGTAAAACTGGCAGGAGGCTCTGCCCACTGACCCCGACATCATCAGAACGCTTCTGCCCATGCGCAGAAGATTGCGCACAAGCGAAGCGAGTGCGCACGCACGGCCCCACTGCAAACAGGTAGTAATGGTAAGTGGAACCCACCCCTGGCGTGCACGCATGTGCGGGGGGCGGGGCACATAGAATTATGGGTGTGGACACACACGTGCGCAACACCCGCCGCTCTCCCCGCTTTTGGCACGCGATGGCAAAAAGGTTAGCCATCACTGTCCTATCCTGATTCTTTATACACCACCAGTCTTCTAGCTCTTTAGCTCATGCAGTGTTCGAATAAACGCATGGAATATGCTGCCTGTCACGTTGCTGTTATTAGAATTTCCATTGATAGCATCAACAGCGACATATATCCCCTACTCAGAAGAGGGAACCAAGCTTTGCAGGGCAATCATCTCCTCTGCGTTCCTTTGCTCCTTCCATCTGTCACTCTGAAAAGCTACACTTGCTATTGGCAGTACAAAAATAAACCCCGAGCTTGATGAATAGCTGTGAACTTGCAGCTATTGCTTTTCCAAAGCAAGGGATCATGAGATCAGTGCCGTTCTGAAAAAGCCTGCTACACTCTTAATCCTCTGGTTTCAATAGCGCCTGTAATTTGGGGAAAGGTAGAAGAAAACCCCCTCTTGATTAAAGAAAGCCCGCAAATAAATGCAAAGTCCCCCCCCTTTTTTTTTTTTACACATGCAACACATACTGCCTTGTTCTCGTAACAATGGGGCTGTAATTCCTCCCTAAGCCCACAATAACTCTTGGTTACATCATCCTGATATCAATCATTTGGTTTTTTGACTTGCTCTTGCCAGAAAAGGGACAGAGTGGGTTTTAGGAAGCTTTTAAGCAGCCCTCGGTGCTTTGCCTGATTTCTCTGATCCATTTCCAAAATTACACTGAGAGACCGAATCACACTGTGAAAAAGGCAATCACTTCTGGAGCTCCTTGCTTTCTTTTATATTTGTTGCAAAAGCTTTGCCTGGAAGGGCTGGTTCCTATTGTGACTGCTTATAGGAAAATGAATTAGCAGAGGCTTTCATTTGCAGGTCTTAGAATGAAAGTAACAGAATAATGAGAGTTGGAAAGGACCTTAGAGGTCTTCTAGTCCAACCCAGGAGTGAAACGCTCCCGGTTCGGACCGGATCACCCGATCTTATAGCGATGGCGGTGGGTGGTTCGGAGAACCGGTAGCAAAAATCCTGCACCCCCCCCACCATGCCCAGCTGAGTCGCACGATCATCAGAGGCTTTTTCTTTTTTACTTTTAAAAGCATTTTGTCTACAACTTCTTCCGCCGAAAAAATGCTTTTAAAAGTAAAAAAAAAAAGCCTCTGATGATTGTGCGGCTCAGCTGGGATCGTCAGAGGCTTTTCAAACCATTTTTTTCTGCAACCTCTTCCGGGGAAGAGGTGGTTTAAAAAATGCTTTGAAAAGCCTCTGACGATCAGGCAACACAGCAGGACTTGTTAGAGCCTTTTCAAACATTTTAAAACCACCTCTTCCCAGGAAGAAGTTGCAGAAAAAAATGGTTTGAAAAGACTCTGACAATCCCAGCTGAGTTGCCTGATCATCAGAGAAACTTTTCAAAGCATTTTTTAAAACGATCAGGCAACTCAGCTGGGATCATCAGAGAGACTTTTAAAGCATTTTTTTCTGCAACCTCTTCAGCGGAAGAGGTGGTTAAAAAAATGCTTTGAAAAGGCTCTGACGATCCCAACTGTGTTCCTGATCGGCAGAGGCTTTTCAAAGCATTTTTTTGCATTTGCAGAAAAAATGCTTTGAAAAGTTAAAAAAAAAAAAAGTTAGCCACGCCCACCCAGTCACATTACCCCCACCACCACCAAGCCACGCCCATTGAACTGGTAGTAACAAATTTTACATTTCACCCCTGGTCCAACCCCCTGCTCAAACAGGAGATCTTATACCATCTTTATTTTATTTTATTTTATTTTATTTATTTGTCAAGCATATATAAGATAACAGGTAAGTATAAACATAATTTGAATACATGAAAAGAGTAAGTAAAAAGGAATATTAGGACAGGGACGGTAGGCACGCTGGTGCACTTATGCACGCCCCTTACAGACCTCTTAGGAATGGGGTGAAGTCAACAGTAGACAGTTTAAGGTTGAAGCTGTGAGGGTTTGAGGATGTAACAATAGAGTCAGGTAGTGCATTCCAGGCATTAACAACTCTGTTGTTGAAGTCGTATTTTCTGCAATCGAGTTTGGAGCGGTTTACCTTGAGTTTGTATCTATTATTTGCTCGTGTATTGTTGTGTTGGAAGCTGAAGTAGTCATTGACAGGAAGGACATTGTGGCCGATAATTTTGTGTACTATGCTTAGTTCAGACTGAAGTCGGCATAGTTCTAAGTTGTCTAAGCCAACTTATCTTAATATTAAACTTAATGTCTTAATATTAATAATAATAAGTTTAACATTAAACTTAATGTCTTGGGCCAATGGCTGTCCAATCTCTTCTTAAAAACCTCCAGTGTTTTAAACCCACAACTTCTGGAGGCAAGTTGTTCCACTGATTAATTGTTCTAACTATCAGGAGATTTATCCTTATTTTCTAACTTGGTTCTCTCCTTGATTAATTTCCATCCTTTGCTTCTTGTTCTGTCTTCAGGTGCTTTGAAGAATAGGTTGAACCCCCCCCCCCTTTTTTCTTTGTGGCAGCCTCTTAGATATCGAAACACGGCTATCATGTCACCCCCAGTCCTTCTTTTAATTAAACTAGACATATCCAATTCCTGCAACCATTCTTCATATGTTTTAGCTTCCAGTCCCCTAATCATCTTTGTTAATTAAAGTGATTTGAGCATGGGGTATCTCAGGCATATTCCTGCAGGAGAACTCACTCCTGCAGGCTGAAGGTCTCCATTCTCACCAGGTCCGGTGTCCACTCTACAGATGCAGAGATAAGTGGCCTCAAGAGGCCAATTAAGGGTCAGAGTGCAATTGGATTCACATCTGGTACTAAATTATGGTTTCCTTAGCTACTGAGTAAGCCATAATTGGCTGGGGTCACACCCATACTAAGACTGATTTATAAAGAAATAAATAAAGTAGACCAACCTCTGCAACTTTAAGGTGCATAGATTTTCAACTCCCAGAATTCCCTAGTCAGTATGCTAGCTGAGGAATTCTGGTAGTTGAAGTCTACACATCTGAATGAAAGCCTCAAAAACGAGCAAGCTGCCTTGATTCAAACCCAACACAAATGACTACATGTCTTTTTTCAAACTCTTTTGCCTATTTACTATCATAAGATTACAGAATTTTAGGTTAGGTTTAGGCTATAAAGCTTTCATCAGGTCTGTCCTTCCTTAGTAGATTGTACCTAAAAGAAGTCACTGCCACCAATTCAAAGTTGTCTAGAGTGTCCTTCCACCAGCCAGTTTCCAGCCAGCTCATGGATATCCTGCCTTATGAATCCTATACAGAGTGGATGACTGACCTAGTTGAAATGGTAACCCCACCCCACTATAAAACTGAAAATGGAGCTAGTCACTCAAAAGCCCACCACCAAAACACTGGAAGGGCTAAAAGTCTGTAGAGATTCGCAGTCATCCAGGTCATGGTGGCCCCAAAGCGGTGGTGAAATCCAAATTTTTTTACTACCGGTTCTGTGGGTGTGGCTTGGTGGGCGTGTTGTGGCTTGGTGGGCATGGCAGGGGAAGGATATTGCAAAATCTTCATTCCTACCCCACTCCTGGGGGAAGCATACTGCAAAATCTCCTGTTACGATATTTTCAGGATCAGACTCAATAAATGAATTAAGAATTAGATATTCAAATAAAGCACTGTTTATTTACAGAAGGCATTCTATATTCACTGAATAATCACAGATAGAAGCACAGAAGGAATACATACAGCTCCTTATATATACATGGGGTGGAGCTAGATATAGGAGTGGTTAAATATGAATATATTAAGTAGTGAAGAATAAGTTAACCCCTGATACCCTGGTCATGTACTATTTACACAATGAAGAATAAGGCATTTACTTGTGACATCTCCATTCCCATCTAACTCCAGGGGAAGAATATTGCAAAATCTTCATTCCCACCCCACTCTGGGGCCAGCCAGAGGTGGTATTTGCCGGTTCTCCGAACTACTCAAAATTTCCGCTACCGGTTCTCCAGAACCTGTCAGAACCTGCTGGATTTCACCCCTGGGTTCAAAGGTGCTTATTTCAGGAGGCAACTGGACTTCTTTGATGAACACCCTTTGAATGGTGTGGGAGTAGAAATGGATTTCTAGAGGGGGAAAAAATTGCAGACTACAGGAACCAGGAGCACTACTCAGGTGACCTGAGGACACAGATAAATCTCCAAGTGCTTCAATGACTGTCTATAAAAGGATGCAAATGACCAGCTGCCTGCAAGGAATATAAATCCTTCCATTCCCCACTATCTGAAGAGCTGAAGAAGCTTCTTGGATGAGAAGCGAAACGTCTTCAAAGAAAAAACCAAGGAAGTCCAGTTGCCTCCTGAAAAAAGAACTTTTGGGACTGGAAGGGCTAAGGCCTACAAAATAATGTCCTAGAGTTCCCCAACCTTTCCGGATTGATGGCCCGGAGCGGGGAGGGGAAGGGGGAAAGAGGGGATGATTTTATAGGAGGGGTAGGCGCAGGTGCATATGCGCGCCGGCAATGTTTGCAGTGACACTCGCACGACTGGGGCCGCGAACACCCTCAATGGGGCTCAAGTGAGTGGGACTGCAATCACCTGCGATGCTTGTGATGATTCTTACTCAAGTGGGGCCAGGCACACGCGCAGACTTGCATGCACCGGCTGGTCACCCACGCAGCCCAGTGGCAATTAGGCCACGGCCTGGTAGTGGGCCACAGCCCACAGGTTGGGGACCCCTGTCCTAAACCACAGTTCATTGTAGGCTAATTGAACTTTCTTTTCTGCGTTCTACTATTTAAAAAGAAAAGTTCATTGCGGCTTTGATTTAATTGGGTATTGCCTAAAGTAATAATCCAGATTACTTAAAAATTCAAGTTGTGTTAAATATCATGATTAACCTTAATGACCAATCCCAGTGTCGAATCTTAACATTCATCCCAAAAAGCATTATGAATTGCTCTTATTGATTGATTATACAACTCTGGGCAAATTACAGAGTAACAGAGTTGGAAGGGACCTTGGAGGTCTTCTAGTCCAACCCCCTGCTCAAGCAGGAAACCCTATTCCAGTGATGGCTAACCTTGTCCTCATCGTGTGCTGAAATCGCATGTTTATGGTTTATGGTTTATGGTTTATTTGATTTGTATACCGCCCTCCTCCTGAAGGACTCAGGGCGGTGAACAGCCAACAATAAAATACATAAATACAAAAAATTTAAAAACCAGATAAAATCAAATTAAATCATTTTGGCCCAGACAGATTAAAACACCCCAATAATTTAAAAACAGATTAAAATTTACATATTTAAAAAGGGAAGAAATTAGGCCAAGCCCGCCTGATGGAATAAAAAGGTCTTCACAGCAGATCCGGGATCCTCCGTATCTCCGGGGGGAGCTCATTCCAGATGGTAGGTGCCCCCACAGAGAAGGCTCTCCCCCTAGGGGCCGCCAGTCGACACTGTTTGGCTGACGGCACCCGGAGGAGTCCCTCTCTATGAGAGCGTACTGGCCGGTGGGAGGCTATTGGTGGTAGTAGGCGGTCCCGTAAATAACCAGGTCCTAAGCCATGGAGCGCTTTAAAGGTGGTAACCAAAACCTTGAAGCGCACCCGGAAGACCACCGGGAGCCAGTGCAGCTCGCGCAGAAGAGGTGTTACATGGGAGCGCATGTGCCGGCACCCATAATGCAATGCGCCCCCGTGCATGTGTGTATGACCCCCACATGTCCCCTACGCATGTATGCGCATCTCCTGCATGCGCCCTGTGCATCCTGAAAATCAGCAAGCCCGGCGGAAGGCATGTGTACATGTGCGGTAGAGCTGAGCTGGGGATGGCTCGCGTGCCCACAGAGAGGGCTTTCCGTGCCAGCTGTGGCACATGTGCCATAGGTTCGCCCTCACAGCCCTATTCCATTTCAGACCAATGGCTGTCCAATCTCTTCTAAAAAATCTCCAGTGTTGGAGCACCCACAACTTCTGATGGCAAGTTGTTCCACTGATTAATTGTTCTAACTGTCAGGAAATTTCTCTCAGCCTCCCTGGACAAATCAAGGTCACTGACCACCAAAACACACGAGGAGAGGAAATCCGAGTTGTAATGCCGGTTTAATGCTAGTCGTTAGTTCCAGGTGAATGGCGAGCCCGCAGTGGTTCAAAGTTGGCGCTACGAGGTTTTGCCTCATAGCGCTTTTATTACACTGCCCCACGTCACTGCCACGCCCCCACCTGGCGATCGCCCATCAGCTGTGGTATGGCGATATCCATTCTTGTCCGTGCTGCGTCATCCAGCGTCGACGGCAATGTTATCTCATCTGCCTGGGACGGTCTCCACCATAGCGGCAGCATCTATCCATAGCAGCAAGCCCCATTCCCTAGTCCCGATGCATCCCATGCCCCCATGTCCAATCGCCTAACACCCAGTGCCACCCCCCCCCGCCATGATGGAATATGCTGCTGAAAGCCCAGCACCTCCGGGGATCAAGCCGGTTCACAGTCCCATAGTGTCGAGCGACGTTACGAGCGCAACAATTTCTCCTTAGCTCTAGGTTACCAAATCATTTACTAGTTAAAGATGATAAACATTAAAGTGCATAAATAAGTAGTATAAGAAAGGTATGTTTGCTTTAAAAAAAAAAGAAACCAACCTTTTTCCAATGAACATAGAAACTCTACATGCCTAATTAACATGCCTAATTGCTATGGACCTCATTGCATTTGGCAAAGGATGCTTCTTTATCAGTCATTGGGTGAAGTGGAAGGAGAGTGCCTGGCTTCATTTTCTAGAAGCAAATGTTTTAAAGGGAGGCGGAGGAGATAAAGGAGCAGCATATTTGCTGTCTGAAAAGCCTCTTAGATGCAGAAAGGAAAACAGAGCTTCAGTCTTATGAATTAACAGCAGGCGCTTCTTGGAAAGATGCCAGCTAGAATGATAACACAAAACCACATCTCAGCAAGACAGCAAGAGTGGGGGAAGGGGAGGAGAAAACAAGGGCCTGATGATTTTAATGAATTTTGTGCACTACGAACAGGGGTGAAATCCAGCAAGTTCTGACAGGTTCTGGAGAACCGGTAGTGGAAATTTTGAGCAGTTTGGAGAACCGGCAAATACCACTTCTGGCTGGCCCCAGAGTGGGGTGGGAATGGAGATTTTGCAATATCCTTTCCCCAGGAGTGGGGAGGGAATGGGGATTTTGCAGTATCCTTCCCCTGCCATGCCCACTAAGCCATGCCCACCAAGCCCACAGAACCGGTAGTAAAACAATTTGGATTTCACCACTGACTACGAACATGATTGCACCCAGGACTAGATGCTTACTCAAAAGGTCCAATGGCTGCTAGAAATACGAATGCTCTTTATGAAGGGAATAGTGACATTCTCACGTTGTCAGAATGTTGTATTTAAGAATTTCGTAGTTCTTAAACTACGAAATTAAAGAGAGGTTCTTAGTACCAATTCTCCTAGTGCGAGTTCTGAGGTCTGTGTTTTGAGCACTGCCTTATTTATTTATTTATTTATTTATTTATTTATTTGTCAGACATATATAACAGTGCTGGGTTCCTCCCGGTTCGGCCCGGTTTGGCCGAGCTGGTAGCGGTGACGCTATTATGTCACCGAACCAGTTCTCTTTCTTCGGGAGCTGGGCCCTCCCACCTGCCCCTGCGCTATTCCTACCTTTTATTTCGTCGTTTTCAGCCCAGCTGAGAGGTGCGGCAGAATGGATTGCCGCACCTCAGCTGGGCAGATTTGTAACGCGCTTGTGCAAAGCGCAAGTTTTGCGCGCATGCAAGCGAAGCAAGCTTTGTGCGGCTATTGCGCATGAAGCGTGCGCACAAAGAGAACCGGTAGTAAAGCTGGTTAGAACCCACCACTGATATATAAGATAACAGGTAAAAGTATAAACATAATTTGAATACATGAAAAGATTAAGAGTAATAAGGAATATTAGGACAGGGACAGTAGGCACGCTGGTGCACTTATGCACGCCCCTTACAGACCTCTTAGGAATGGGGTGAAGTCAACAGTAGACAGTTTAAGGTTGAAGCTGTGAGGGGGTGAGGATGTAACAATAGAGTCAGGTAGTGCATTCCAGGCATTAACAACTCTGTTGTTGAAGTCGTATTTTCTGCAATCGAGTTTGGAGCAGTTTACCTTGAGTTTGTATCTATTATTTGTTCATGTATTGTTGTGGTTGAAGCTGAAGTAGTCATCATTTGATGCAGTGAAGCTGAATGGGTTAGATTGTCTGACTGTTATTTTCCATCCACCACGACAATGAAGCTATCTTCTGCAATGGAATTTCTCAAACTGGGCTACTTTAGGATGTGTGGACTTCAACTCCCAGAATCCACTGCATGCTGCAAAGGGTTTGGACCTGAGCAATGAAATGTTTGCCATGGTCCATGTCATGACGATAGATAGATAGATAGATAGATAGATAGATAGATAGATAGATAGATAGATAGATGATAGACAGACAGACAGACAGACAGATCTAGTGATCTATCACACCATATCCTGATTAAGACATAATTTGATTTGCTAGCAAGCTGAGATCCAGACAATGTGCAAATAAATAATAGTTATTTAAGAGCATGACAAAGTTGAGGACTGAGAAGCTACGAGTCTTCAAATATTGTTTGACCCGGAGATAGAAATAGATTAATTAATATATTTTAAGAAAAAATGCAAAAGCATTGAAATCTTGCCCTACTGAGAACTTAACACAGAACCTTTGGAAGGACAGAGGTATCAGCTCTGTTATTCCCATTCTGGAGCCTGCCAGATGTGTCAAGATTGTAACTTCCAAAGTATCCAGCCAGTATATCTCACCATATCTGGAGGATGGTCCATTGAGAAAGATTAATTTAATTAATCCTTCCCTTTGCCTTCAATTTTGAATTATTCCATATATCTTTCAATATGGTTTGGACAGCCATTAGTTTTCTGAAGCAACCCTGATTTACTGTTTTTTGTTTTTTTTAAATTTGATTTATATGCCGCCCTTCTCCGGAGACTCAGGGCAGCTTACAATGCATTAAGCAATAGCCTTCATCCTTTTGTATATTTATACAAAGTCAGCTTATTGCCCCCACAAACTGGGTCCTCATTTTACCTATCTTAGAAAGGATGGAAGGCTGAGTCAACCTTGAGCCTGGTGAGATTCGAACTTACAGTAATTGCAGACAGCTGGTGTTAATCACAATGCTTTTATTTTTTTTATTTTATTTTTTTTATTGAAAAGTTTTATGAAAAATACAAACATTTTCACCCCCCCACCTTTCCCCCCTCAACCCCCCCTCCCCTTCCCACCCTCCCTTCCCCTCCCTCCCCCCCACCCCCCTCCCTAGACTTCCCAGAACGAGCACAGGGTATAGCATTCACAAACCAAGAACTAAAATGTGCTAACAAATTATTACATTTCATATTCTCCCTAGGTCCTTAACTCCTTATAACTCAGAAAAAACAAACATAAACTACTTAATATTATTTCATTCATAAGTTATATGAATCTTCTTATTCGGATACTTCTTCTGTATGTAATCAATCCATTTTCTCCATTCCGATATATATATCTCTCATTTGAATGGTCTTTAAGGTATGATGAAATTTTTGCCATTTCCGCCAAATGCACAACTTTTAATGTCCATTCCTCAATAGTAGGTGGATCTTCCTTCTTCCAGTACTGTGCCACCATTAACCTGGCAGCTGTTATTAAGTTCAAAACCAGCTTAGTCTCTATTACAGTACAATCCGTAACTATTCCCAACAGAAAAAAACTGTGGTGTAAATTTAATTTTTTTCTTCAAAATATTTTGAATAATCCACCATATTTTTATCCAAAAAGCCTTAATCTTTTTACAGGTCCACCATATATGAAAATGTGTAGCATCTTCACATTCACATCGCCAACACTTGGGTTGTAAATTTGGATACATACAAGCTAGTTTTTTTGGGTCTAAATGCCATCTATAAAACATTTTGTAAAAATTCTCCCTTAAATTTTGTGCTTGTGTAAATCTTACATTTCTAACCCATATCTTTTCCCATGTTTCCATCATTATTGGTTCACCTACATTTTGTGCCCATTTTATCATACAATCCTTGACTAAGTCTGTTTCTGAATCTATTTCCAATAATGCATTGTACAACCTTTTTATGTGCATTTGACCTTCATCTCTTATTTGCTTTATCAAATTCTCATCCTGCTGCAAAATACCAATTTTTTGATCTTCTCTCCATCTGGCCAGCAGCTGTCCATATTGAAACCAAGTCTTAATAATCCCTTCTTCTTTTAATTGTTCCATGGATTTTAACTGTAGTCTGACTCCTTCCTTATAAAGGAGTTCCTTATATGTAATCTTATCTTGCTTTTGCTCTAAATTTATGTTCTCTATCGCGTGTCTGGGTACTGTCCATATTGGTAACCTATCATTTAGTTTATATTTATACTTTTTCCAGACACGCAATAGAGCATTTCTTAATATATGACTTTTAAAAGTCTTATCTACTTTCTTATCATACACTAAGTAAGCATGCCAGCCATAAACCAAACCATATCCTTCAATATTCAATATCTTTTCCTCCGTTAAGTTTATCCAATCTGTGATTGCTGAGAGGGCAGCAGCTTCATAATACAATCTTAAATTGGGCATCTGAAGACCACCTCTTTCTCTAGTATCTTGCAATATCTTTTGTTTGACTCGTGGTTTCTTCCCTGCCCCCACAAATTTATTTATGCCCTTCTGCCATTCCTTTAAGTTCTCATCTTTTTTAAGTATAGGTATCATTTGAAAAAGAAATAGAAATTTTGGTAAAATATTCATTTTTACAGCAGCTATCCTTCCCAGCAAAGACAGTTGTAGTTTTTTCCAGTTGTCCAACTCTTTCTGTATTTTATGCCATAATGGTTCATAGTTATACTGATATAATTTCGTATTTGCAGTCATAATATAGACCCCCAGATATTTAACCTTCTTAACTACTTCAAATCCTGTTAACCTTTCTATCTCTTCTTTTTGGCTCCTAACCATATTTTTAGCTATTATTTTTGTTTTAGCTGCATTTATTTTAAAACCAGATACTTGTCCATATAAGCAGGTTATATCCATCAAGGCTGTAATCGATTGTACCGGTTGGGTTAAGGTAACAACCAGGTCATCCGCAAATGCTCGTACCTTGTATTCATGCTGTCTAATTTTAATTCCCTTAATTGTATTCATCTCGCGTATCTTGTTTAATAAAATTTCCAACGTCAAAATAAACAATAACGGGGACAAGGGACAGCCTTGCCTTGTTCCTTTTTCTATGTTAAAAACATCTCAATGCTTTTAGTCTGCTGAGCCACCAGGCCCCTCTTTTTAATGAGACTCTTCAAAAAACATTGGAAAAAATGGATCAGATTTTTCTAAGAGATTCTTCAAGCATTTGTTCTACTGGGACTCTCAAATTATTGAAGTCTCTTCCTCCTCATCATTCATGAATTCAAATGCACGACTACAACAATTACAAAATTAAAAATCCTTGGGTGGTTAGCCGACTCAGTAAAATAAATCCAAACATTTCAAGTGCCCCACTGGCTCAACATACATTCTTTCAGGACAATAATAAAATCATGAGATCAGCTCACTTCATTGCATAGAATGTTTGAATGGTTTCACCATATTTATTTATTTATTTACATCAGAGGTGGGTTTCAGCAGGTTCTGACCAGTTCTTGAGAACCGGTAGCGGAAATTTTGAGTAGTTTGGAGAACCGGTAAATACCATCTCTGACTGGCCCCGCCCCCATCTATTCCGTGCCTCCTGTGTCCCAACTGATCGGGAGGAAATGGGGATTTTGCAGTATCCTTCCTCTGGAGTGGGGAGGGAATGGAGATTTTACAGTATCCTTCCCCTGCCACGCCCACCAAGCCATGCCACGCTCACCATGCCACGCCCACAGAACCGGTAGTAAAAATTTTTGAATCCCACCACTGATTTACATCCCACCGTTATTTATTTTTTATTAATAAGTCAATGTGGCAAACAAACAACCCTCCTTCGTCCTCCTATTTTTTTGCACAACAACAACCCTGTGAGGTGGATCGGGATGACAGAGATTGAGTGGCCCAAAGCCATCCAACTGGCTTTCATGCTTAAAATGGGACTAGAACTCATAATCTTCCACTTTCTAGCCTGGTGCCTTACTCACTAGCCCAAAATAACTCTTATTATTTACAAACACACACACACACACACACACACACATACAAACACTCAATTACATATTGAACTGGGCATCTTGGCTTTTTCTATGCTGACATCAGCTTCAGATTTGCAAACTGAGAAGAGCAGGAAAGGGCATGGAGATCTGGGTGACAGATTTGTGGTGATGGATTTCTGTGCCGAAGAGCCAAGAGATGAGACAGCTGCCAGAGACAGCAGCTGGGGAAAAACTTGGTTTCCCAGCACGACTCACAGACCTCATAGGACGGCAATGTTTACAGATGTTACGAAAACACCCACCTCTTCCTCTACCATTGTTGCCTCTGTTTCTCAGCTGAAACCAGGACTAAAATTACCTTACCTACTCCTTGCAAATTTTTTCTGTTTTCTGCTGATAAGGTGGGCAGCAACACATATTTTACACTGGTAGAGATCAAGCTTCTTCTTCTTTTTTTTTTTTATTGCAAAAGTTTTACAATTACATTTTCACCCCATTTTTCCCCTCCAACCCAGCCCATACTCCCCACCCTAACCCCCCCAAGCCCCCCCTAAACCTCCCCCCTGATTTCCACAGAGTATAATCCCATCAAAATCCCCTTTTTATAAAACTTGAACCCCTCAAACCCCCTTATAATTTTTCATCTTCACAAAATTCATACATTTCTATTTTTATGTAATACTTTCAATGAAAAGCTATTTGATACTTCCTAATTTGATATTTGTTCTGCACATAATCTATCCATTTTTTCCATTCCCATTCATAAGTCTCTTGTGAGCGATCTTTTAAATATGCTGAAATCTTCGCCATCAAGCTTCTTGATTTCTCTCTGTGTGTCACCAAATCTTTGTTAAGAATAGCTCGGCATCAGGGGTGAAATCTACTTACCTTCCCAACCGGTTCGGAAGTGCACGCGCCACGCGCTCGCTTCACTCCCACACGTGCATGTCATGCATGCGCTTGGACCCTCTGCGCACATGCAAACCCTTTTGTGCATGCACAGAGGGTAATAAAACAGGTTAAAACCAGGAAGTAACGACGATCGGGCGGGTGGGCGGAGCCTCGCGCTGCCATTGCTACCAGTTCTCTGAACCAGTCTGAACCGGGAACATTTCACCCCTGCTCGGCATGAATGAGAAACCCAGTGAGTGAAGGAATTATTTATAAGCATGTCTTTAAAAAAAAAGAAAGAGAATAAACCGAGGGGAAAATAGGTTGTGGTCCATAACTTAGGAATTGGGTGCAAATCTTCAGTTACTTCCAGAGAACAAAGCGAGGTCACCGAAGTTTCAAGACCTGGGAGCAGTGGTGAAATGTAAAATTTGTTACTACCGGTTCTGTGGATATGGCTTGGTGGGGAGGGTAATGTAATTGGGTGGCCATGGCCATCTTTTTTTTTTTAACTTTTAAAACCATTTTTTCTACAACCTCTTCGGCCAAAGAGGTTGTAGAAAAAATGCTTTTAAAAGTTAAAAAAGAAAAGCCTCTGATGATCGCGCAGCTCAGCTAGGCATGGGGGGGGGCAGGGATTTTTGCTACCGGTTCTCCGAACCACCCGCCATCATCGCTACCGGATCGGGCGATCCAGTCCGAACCGGGAGCATATCACCCCTGCCTGGGAGGTACATCTTGTGAGGACCTCTTGCAAAATGGCTGCCACGGAGTTACAATATCTTGATTCCCCACACAACTGTGTCATGTTGTTTCTGATTATGTTTCCCTTTTTTTCTGGATAAGTTAGTAGCATCTCAGTGAGAGTACTAGGCCATTTCTATTTCCTATAAAAGCTCGTGGGACTTCTTTCAGGCCTTGAGGCATTATTGGAAATATAAAGATGACAGAGCTGAGTGCTTTGGTGCCTGATACCATTCTCTTGGGGGGGGGGAAACCCCACCGAAATCATTATTTAAAAATAGAACAGTTCAGCTGAAGACAAGAAACCTCACTTGTTCTAAGAGAGCTTTCTGCAAACACCTTGCACCCATGGTGCCTGCTGTAATCAGGGAAGGAATTTAGGCATACTCACTCATGCCTTCTATCAGAAGCTAGAAATGGCAGTATAGTGTTCTTAACTGCTAAAGTGACTTAGTCACTTTACTGACAGGCACTGCTAGAGCTGTGGTGGCACAATGGTTAGAATGCTGTATTGCAGGCTAATTCTGCTGACTGCTAGCAGTTCGATTCTCAACAGCTCAAGGTTGACTCAGCCTTCCATCCTTCTGAGGTCTGTAAAATGAGGACCCAGATTATTGGGGACCGTATGCTGACTCTATAAACCATTTAGAGAGGGCTGTAAAGCACTGTGAAGTGGTATATAAGTGCTATTGCTAGTATTAGTGCTATAGACGCATCTGTCAAGCCCCACTTGGTTGGCAAGACTAAGCAAGAATGATAAACTTTCCAGTGAAGAATCTTTAATGTTACTATGAGTTAAACCAAAAAACCTAGAAATTGTAACAGGAATTCCTCAGTCTTCATTTTTTAGTGGATGAATTCATCCAAAGGTACTCTGAAATGCTTTTCTCCAGATCCTTCAACACCTGCACCACATCACATCTCTAAGGTAATCTTACAGCTGACTCACCTCCAGCTTTCCTGCAAATTTCTCACATTGTCCTATGGAATCTCTGAACGATGATAGCCTTGTCAAAAACATGTGACTGAGTATATGACCTTGGTTAGTGTGCAAGTTATCAACAAAATAATCTATGCTGGAAGAAGAATTGTGTACAGATCAGTACATGTTATCATATGTGATGACAATGCTCAACCATTAAAAAGCTTTGGATTGCAATTCTTCGGGTGCGCAGTAGGATAATTGAAAAAGAAACAACCCAGAGTCTCCTACTGATATTAGCTTTATTATCACTTATCTGATGACTCTATGTGACTTTTCATAAAGAGTCATCAGATAAAGGATTAGTGATTTTTTTCCCCTTACAGACAACACTCATAAAAGAATGAAGTAGACTATTCAGTTAATCAGTGATACAAGAGGCCATAGAAACTTGCCCAGTGTATTTAATAATTTCCCCTTCTCTCATGTAGAGGTGGTATTCAGCCGGTTCATACCAGTTCGAGCGAACCGGTAGCAGAGATCGTGGGTGGGGGGTGGGCCCACCCCGCCCACCCCACCCACCCCACCCACCCCACCCACCTCACCCACCCTGGCTCTATGCTGTCCTATTTAGGCATGGTTTTGAGACCAGGCACATGCACAGAAGATGCGCACGCGGAGTGAACCGGTAGCAACTGGAGATTCTGCAATGGTAATAAGTGCGAGGATCAGTCGTAAGTCACTTTTTTTTCAGGGCCATTGTAACTTTGAATAGTCACTAAACCAATGGTTGTAAATTGAGGACCTGTACTAAACCACAAAATTGATTAGTCCAGTGTTGGGGGATTTTTAAGGAGGCGTCCTTAGTGCTCTCTGAGCTTGCTTGGGTTTTGTTTTGTTTTTTTTTTGCAGATGTTTCATTACCCAATCTAGGTAAGAACATCAGAGCTAGTCTAGCTAGTCTACTAGCACTGATGATGTTACCTAGTTTGGTTAATGAAATGTCTGCAGGAAAACAAGCAAGCTCAGAGAGCACCAAGGATCCCTCGTGTCAAAAGAGCCGAAGTGGTGCAGTGGTTAGAGTGCTGTACTGCAGCTACTTCAGCTGACTGCTAGTTCAGCAGATCAGCGGATCAAATCTCACTGGCTCAAGGTTGACTCAGCCTTCCATCCTTCCGAGGTGGGTAAAATGAGGACCCAGATTGTTGGGAGCAATATGCTATTTAGTATATTGTCTTTGGTGTAAGCCGCCCAGAGTCCTCGGAAAGTGGGCGGCATAGAAATATGAATAATAAAGTAAAAATAAAATAAAAATCCTGAGTTACAAATATTCTCCTTTATTGATTTTTAAGGAGACGAGCAAAATAGATGTCTTGTCTAATATTCCCTCCCAAAAGGTTGAGGGAGGGAAGAAGGGAGGGAATTCAGTTTTTACCAGTCCCTTTGATGATAGTATTATGTTCCTACCTACCAGTGGTGGGTTTCAAAAACTTTTGCTACCAATTTGATGGGCGTGGCTAGGTGGGGGGCATGTGGCCAATTGGGCGTGGTCAACTTGATGTCACTCACACCCATGCCTACTCAGTCACATGACCCCCCCAACCTAGCCACGCCTACAGGAAAAGGTAGGAAAATTTTTGAAGTTTCCACCTATCTACCCCTGCCCTCCATTTGCCAGTCACCTCCATTTCCCCTCCTTTAGCAGCCCTGGCCCTAGCCCCACTTCCTCCCCCACCACTGCCTCTTTGTTCGGGCTGCTTACCTTCCACAGCGGCTGGTCCAGAGTCCAGAAGGCAAGCTGACCAGTGTTTTCGGCAGCCCCCAGCCAGGCGCCACTGCTGGAAAGCAGCTTGCAAAGAAGCCTCCCAGCAGCTGCCTCTTTGAGAGCCACAAAGTAGATCTCAGAGAGGCGGCGGCTGGCCACAAGCCACTGAAAAGTACCAGAGGTCATGGAAAAAGCTGCTGCCATTGCCACCATGTTCTTCATGCATGTGCATCCCATTGGACTTGCAAGGCAATGGGATGTGTGTGCGTGAAGAACATAGTGGCAATGAACATGGCGGGTGGGCAAGCGAGTGGCGACCGGGGTCCCAGTTCAGGAGTGTGGCCAGCTGGCCATTGCTACCTGTTCAGCAACCTTGGCCAAATTTCCACCAACAGTTCATGTGAACTGGTGCGAACCGGCTGAATACCACCTCTGCTACCTACTCTCTATGGTCCTTGCAAGGCTGATTGTTGTTGTTGTTGTTTTTAAGTGTCTGACACCATGCAAATGAGTCTGGCTTGTTCATTTAGGGAAACTCCTGATAATTCATTCTAGATAAATATGTGCATGAGAAAAAAAAAGAAGAAGGTGGACTGAAAATGAATACATTAGGCTAACAAATAAGGAATTAAATGAAATAAAAGTTGGAAGTTGCCTTTTTGTTTCCCACGGTCAAAACCAAATCATGCAAGGTATTAGACGGTAAAGAGTTTCCCCAAGACAGAGTGGAAATCCCACTGCATGAGTCATTTGAAAAGAGATGGGGGGTGGGGAGGGATGCTGTTGTTCCTGCTGAATGCGGATGACAGTGCTGGCTTAATTCTGCTTCTATCATCTCTATGTTGTCTAGACATGCATACCCTAGAGATGATGAGTTCATTGTAGAATTTTGGCCGTAGATTCCACAGAGAATGCAGAAAAGACTTTGAACATTAATAAAAGCAGCCAAGTGTTGTGGCTCGTTAGACATGAACACAGAGAGGATTTCAGCTAAGCTGTAATGAAATTTGACTTACTGTGTTGTGTATTCCCAAACATTTTTATTTAGCTTTTTGGGTGAAATGTGCCTTTCTCAATCTGTGTGTCCTCCAGCTAAGAAGGCTTCAACCTCCAGAATTCTCAGCAAGGGTCAAGCTGGCGAGAAAATTCTGAAACCACACATCTCTAGAGGGTTTCTTGCTTAGAGAAGGGTGCAAAAAACCCCATGTTTAAAGTTCAGAATAATATGTGAACTTGGTCTCTTGATTACATTCTTCCTCTTCAGTGTCCAAAATGGATGGGTATCATTGGTCACATCTCCCAAGACTGTTGCAGTTGAAGTTTAGTGCCATCTGCAGTTCCATAGGGTGTTTTTAGGCAGAGGTGGTATTCAGCCGGTTTGGACCGGTTCACCCGAACTGGTAGCGAAAATCACAGGTGGGCCCACCGACCCCAACTCTATGCCATCCTATTTAGGCATGTTTTTGAGGCGGGGCGCATGCGCGGAAGATGCATGCATGAGCAAAGCGCATGGGTGGAAGGCTGGCGTTATGTGCGGAAGGCAGGCGCGTGCGTGAACCAGGCATGCACGCGCATGAAGCATGCATGTGCATGCAGGGCGAACTGGTAGTAACATAATGTGAAACCCATCACTGTCTTTAGGACACGAACTGTGTTTGGAGCTAAACCTCCCCAAGGTAACAATGCACTTCTATGCAGTTCTATTCAGAAGTATGACATTTATTGAGCTAAACTCCTAGGACAATGTCTGCATCTCTCATAAATCTAAGGATTACAGGTCTAAACTGGAAGACTATGCCTTAGTTGGCATTCACTGAAACCTTGGTGAGGGTGACCTTTATTTTGTACATTTATTTTTGGGCAATTGTTTTGGAGAGTTCCATTTTCTGAAGCATTCCCGGCGATGAAATCCACGTACCTTTGCTACCGGTTCGGGAACGGCAGCGTGTGGGAGCATGCGCATGCTATGTGCGTGTGTGCCTCTTCTGCGCATGCGCAGAACGTAAAAAAAAAGGACATAATGATTTCCCGGTGGGTGGGCGGAGCCTTCTGCGGCCGGTGCTACAGGTTTGTCGAGCCGGATAGAACCTGGTGGATTTCACCGCTGAGCATTCCCATCAGACTACTGCATTGGACTCACAGAGGGAAGACTAAATTAACATCAATCTGTTTTATTTTACAAAGTAGCTATCAGTTTAAATTCTATCACTTTGATATTTATTCTAGAATGATGAATAGAATGATAGAATAGATGGCTGATTTCTCATTTATTTTTGAAATCGTGCTTTTTGTCACTTAGTACAGCAATTACAAAACCAAAACAATCTGTGGAAAGTAATTCAATGAAAAGATCAGATAAAACAAGTTTATGTTTCTCTTGGATAGATGGATAGATATTTCTTTTTTTTCCCCCCCCATCTAGTCTCTGTAGGCGTTTGAATTATAACTCTCTGTAAATAACGTTGCTTATTTTTAATTTAGGAATATATGAGTACGTGTTTTCCCAAATGATTTGCTGATGTACACTGCATCTTTATTTTTCCACTTTGGTATTTTTATTTGTGGTATCTTTATACTGCAGTCCTATGCATGTCTTGTCAAAAGTAGGGCCCACTGATTTCAATTTAACTTATTCCGGATTAAAACTTGGGCTACCAGCCAATATACAATTTTCAAGCAGACATGAACAGAATAACTGTTATTATGGTGTAACTCTGCATAGGTCAATGATTTATGCTTGCTTATTTCTTCTTAGGTAATCTTCTGAAAGGTGGAGGACTTTGCACATTTTGGGGTCACTACGATTTGCATATAGGTTTGTCTATTATTGGTCCAGTTAGATGGTAGCATCTAACCAATACTGGCTAATTAAAACAAAACAAGACTTCTACCTACTTAGCACTTGAATTATTTAGAAATCTCAGGCCTATAAATCACCTCATGAAGTAAAAAAAAAAAAATCCAGAAAGCAATAACAGTTCGAGACCATGAAGTCACCAAGAATCAAACTCACCACAAACAACATGTTTACTATAAAACTTCAATATTATATAGGTCAGGTTGGTCTCATCAAGATTGGGTGTGTCCAACCCAGAGGTGGTATTCACCCAGTTCGGACCGCTTTGGGCAAACCAGTAGTGGTGACCTGTGGGTGGGCCCCCCGCCCACCTGCCTGGGCGCAATCCCATCCTATATCGCTGTGTTTTTGATACTGCACACATCTGCGGACAGCACGTGTGAGCGAACTGCCGTGTTGTTTGATGTCACATGCATGTGCAGATGGCATGTGTGAGTGAATTACCATGTTTTGTGATGTTGCCCACACAAAAGAGCCTTGTAGTACAGTGGTCTAAAGCACCCTGTTATTAACACAGCTGCCTGTAATTACTGCAGGTTCGAATCTCACCAGGCTCAAGGTCGACTCAGCCTCCCATCCTTTCTAAGATAGGTTAAATGAGGACCCAGTTTGTGGGGGCAATAAGCTGACTTTGTATAAATATACAAAAGTATGAAGGCTATTGCTTAACGCATTGTAAGCCGCCCTGAGTCTCCGGAGAAGGGCGGCATATAAATCAAATTAAAAAAAAAAAATGTGCATGTGCTCACATTTCTGGTTATGGGTGAACCAGTTGCTACAGTATGTGAATCCCACCTCTGGTCCAACCAGAGGTGGGTTTCAGCAGGTTCTGACCAGTTCTGGAGAACCGGTAGCGGAAATTTTGAGTAGTTCGGAGAACCGGTAGTAAAAATTCTGACTAGCCCCGCCCCCATCTATTCTCTGCCTCCCGAGTCCCAGCTGATCGGGAGGAAATGGGGATTTTGCAGTAATCTTCCCCTGGATTGGGGAGGGAAAGGGGATTTTACAATATTCTGCCCCTGGAATGGGGTGGGAATGGAGATTTTACAGTATCCTTCCCGTGCCATGTCCATCAAGCCATGCCACACCCACCAAGCCACACCCACAGAACCGGTAGTAAAAAATTTTGAAACCCACCACTGGGTCCAACCCATAGCTACATGTGACCCTGGATAGTTAGTAATGAGGCCACACAAGATTGTAAACTTTTAATATTATTATGTGTTTTATATACTGTACTTTAACTATATTACATAGGCATCCTAGGACAATTCCTCTTCATGCAATGCGGCCCAGGGAAGCCAAAAGATTGGATGCTCATGATCTAGATATTTTGAATGTCAGTCCTGCCTCAGCTTGAGCCACTAAGTAAAAACAATCCTTAATATCATCGGGTTCAGAACGGTATAGTTTACTAGAAGCCAGTGGTGAAATCCAATTTTTTTTACTATCGATTCTGTGGGCGTGGCTTGGTGGGCATGGTGTGGCTTGGTGGGCATGGCAGATATTGCAAAATCTCCATTCCCACCCCACTCCAGGGGAAGGATACTGCAAAATCCTCATTCCTTCCCCAGTCCTGCGGGAAGGATATTGCAAAATCTCCATTCCCACCCATTCTGGGGCCAGCCAGAGGTGGTATTTGCCAATTCTCCGAACTACTCAAAATTTCTGCTACCGGTTCTCCAAACTGCTCAAAATTTCCGCTACTGGTTCTCCAGAACCTGTCAGAACCTGCTGGATTTCACCCCTGCTAGAAGCCAAGTGAAGTACAATACTGCAAAACTAGAACTGAAAGTTACGGGCCAATTCCCCAAATGAAAGTTTTTCACCATTTAGGCGCTTCTCATTGCTGGCGCACCCCACCGTCCAATCACTCTCCCAGGAGATGTTTTTGAAATGACCACTTTGATTGTAGCCTGGCTCGCAGCTGCATTCTTCTCATAGCAAGATGACCTTCACTTTTGTAACTTTCACTTTTCCCCCAAGCACTCACCCTTCCTCTCACCTTCCTCCCAGAGTTCATGGCAGACTGGTACCAAATGCAGGCGTGAGGTAGCAGTTCTGACATTGACACGATAAATTCCTAGTATAAGGGGGAAATTATATTTCAATACATTTGAAAGACACTCTGATTCTTCTAGAAAAATCTTCAATGGGATTTTTTTATGGTAATTGGGTATGTCCCTTGGAAGCTATGACTTGATCTAAGCAATCCAAGACTTTCAGAAGATGACATTCTCAAGTTCTGACAATAAAAAGCTTGAATGTAGTTCGTTGTTTTTTTAAGTTTTTTTAAAATTAATCATGATGTTATTCATTCAGTCATGTCCGACTTTTGGGGATTCTAAGGGCCAGGTTTCTCCATATCTCCCGATATCAAAATTAATCATATAAATTTAATAAACAAATATACTAGACCTGAACCTGTATTATGACCAAAAGTCCTTTGAACAAATTTAAATAATCTAAAGAGATGGAAACTGTCCCGAGGTATTATAGGAATTGGGCAGCCCATTATTATTTTTTTCCAGAAATTTAAGGAGTTTAAATTTAATAAATGTACTAGACCCACAGTTGTATTATGGGCAAAAATCTTTTGAACAATTTATAAGTAATCTAAAGAGATGAAACTCTCAAGCTATTATGGGAATTGGATAGCCCCCTATTTTTTTTTTCCAGAAATGTAAGGCATTTTATACAATCATAATTACTGTATCTGCCTTAATGCAACACTGAAACTTTTTAATTATGAACAATAGAGCTTCTACTTCATGCTGGTATTATTTTCATGCTCATTAAGATGAACCTCTTGGTGTGATGTTAAGAGGGATACACCGCCAGTAACTATCAAGTTCTTATTGAAGGAGTCCACTCTGTAATCAGCTACAGATAAAATATACTTATATCACAAAGACTGGTATTGTTTAGCAGCTCTTTTATTTGTTTTTCAAAAGCAATTATATCTAAGTGAAAACACATCCATTGCATTTCCCCCCAGTTGCCTAATAGGAAATGTATATATTTAAACCTGAATGTATTTTTATGAAGTTTTTCAGGAAAACTAAATGTAGTGATCTCAAAGTTGTTCAAAGTTGCATGGAAAGCAAAGCAAGAATACTCTTAATTGCAGCTGATTTATTTCCCCAAAGGATTAAAACCATCTTTGGAATAATTCTGCTTCAGAGATTTCCAACTACATTAGGATAAAACATCCAAGGAGGAGGGAGGGAAAAGAGGAGGAACAATGGAAGTCATCTTTAACTCTTTCAGTTTCTGAGTAGTGTTTTCCCTTTATCTCATCTCCAACCCCCTGACAAGTTTAAATAGTTCTTCTCTGTACAGCTGCTAAAATTCCCCTTTTATTCCAGTATAGATAGTCCTTGACTTATGACCACAATTGAGCCCAACATTTCCGTTGCTAAGCGAGATAGCTGTTAAGTGAGTTTTGTCTCATTTTATGACCTTTCTTAACAGTCATTAAGTGAATCACAGCAGATGATAATTTAGACACACGGCTGTTAAGTGGCCTCCCCATTGACTTTGCTTGTCAAAAGGTTGCAAGAGGGAATCGCATGATCTTAAGGCAGGGGTAAAATGCTCCTGGTTCGGACCGGATCACCTGATCCGGTAGCGATGGAGGCGGGTGGTTCGGAGAACCGGTAGCAAAAATCCCTGCCCCGCCCCCCATGCCCAGCTGAGCTGCGCACTCATCAGAGGCTTTTTAAAAAAAAATTAAAAGCATTTTTTCTACAATCTCTTCGGCCGAAGAGGTTATAGAAAAAATATTTTTAAAAGGAAAAAAAGCCTCTGCCGATCAGGCAAGTCAGCTGGGATCGTCAGAGGCTTTTAAATGCATTTTTTTCAGCCGAAGAGGTTGTAGAAAAAATGCTTTTAAAAGTAAAAAAAAAAAAAGTTGGCCACGCCCACTCAGTCATATTACCCACCCCACTAAGCCACGCCCACAGAACAGGTAGTAACAAATTTTACATTTCACCACTGCCTTAAGGGCACAGCAACAGTCATAAGCATGAACCAATTGCCAAGCATCTGAATTTTGATCATCGGATTGCTAGAAAAGTTATAAGTGTGAAAAATGGTCATAAGTCCCTATTTTCAGTGCCGTTCTAACTTTGAACAGTCACTAAATGAACTGTTGTAAGTCAAGGACTATCTGTATTTTCCAAGAGCAGTTTCAAGGTGTTTAAAATTGGCAGGTTTTGTCACCCAATACCTACTAGACGTTGTCATCCGATAACTACCAAATATCTTCGTGACTGTAATAACCGAGAACAAAGACACTAAAAGCTGAGATCAGAAATTTCATGCTGGTATAGTATTCTACCAGTTCAAGAATGGGTAGAGAACATTTCAGCCTTGTAATGGGGAAAGAACCATGGTTCTAATTCTGGGAGCCCTCAATTTACCACTGGCGCTCTTAGCAACCATTCTAAGTTACAATGGACCATCCAAAAGGTACCTATGATCTTGTTCCAAGATTATGATGACTGTCTTCCCCACCTCCATTCAGTTTCCTGCCTGAGCAGAGTTTTGGACTAGAAGACCTCCAAGCAGGGGTGAAATGCTTCCGGTTCGGACCGGATCACCCGATCCAGTAGCGATGGCGGTGGGTGATTCGGAGAACTGGTAGCAGAAATCCCTGCACAGACGCCCCCCCCATGCCCCGCTGAGCTGCGCGATCATCAGAGGCTTTTCTTTTTTTACTTTTAAAAGCATTTTTTCTACAAATGCTTTTAAAAGTTAAAAAAAAAAAAGCCTCTGATGATCGTGCGGCACAGCTGGGATCGTCAGAGCCTTTTAAAAACATTTTTTTTACAACCTCTTCAGAGGTTGTAGAAATAATGCTTTTAAAAGACTCTGAAGAGGTTGTAAAAAAAAAATCCCAGCTGAGTTGCCTGATCGTCAGAGCCTTTTGAAAGCATGTTTTTTACAACCTCTTTGGCTGAAGAGGTTGTAGAAAAAATGCTTTTAAAAGTAAAAAAAAAAAAAAAAAAGTTGGCCATGCCCACCCAGTCACATTACCCCCCCACCAAGCCACGCCCACAGAACCGGTAGTAACAAATTTTACATTTCACCACTGCCTCCAAGGTCCCTTCCAACTATGTTATTCTGTTATTTTGGGTGCTTGGCCTACATTTACTGCCGTTTGCTGCGTCCAGTGGACGTGTGACTGTGATTTACAGCATTTTTACTGAAAACCAGTGCTTACGTGCTGTTTTTAGCAAAAACAGTGAACAATGGGTTTGCTTAATGAGCACAGCCTTCATTTAAAGACCATCACAAAAAAGGTCATCAAAGTGCATTTGGTTGCATGGTAACACACTTCCTGACCCTCACAAATTACGACTGTAATGGGCAGGATCCATTAGGATCCTAAGCAGTGGTGAAATCTAAAATTTGTTACTACTGGTTCAGTGGGCGTGGCTTGGTGGGGGGGTGATAATGTGACTGGGTGGGTGTGGCCAATTTTTTTTTTTACTTTTAAAACCATTTTTTTCTACAACCTCTTCGGTGAAGAGGTTGTAAAAAAAATGCTTTCAAAAGGCTCTGACGATCCCAGCTGAGTTGCCTGATTAGCAGAGGCTTTTTTTCTTTTAAAAGCCTTTGACGATCCCAGCTAAGCTGCTTGATCATCAGAGGCTTTTTGTTTTCCTTTTAAAAGCATTTTTTCGGCTGAAGAGGTTGTAGAAAAAATGCTTTTAAAAGTAAAAAAAAAAGCCTCTGATTATTGCATGGCTCAGCTGGGCATGGGGGGGGGGGGGCAGGGATTTCTGCTACAGTTTCTCCGAACCACCCATCACCATCGCTACCGGATTGGGCGATCCAGTCTGAACCGGGTGCATTTCACCCCTGGTCCTAAGTCAAGGATTATCTACAGTGCAACTACAATTCTAATTGCAAAGTGGATGCAGTTTAAGAAACTCTGCTTTTTACTCTAGGCAAGCCCACCCCATTTCTCCCTTGTCCCACCCATAAATGGCCCCCAATACATACATTCCATGAGCTGACATTGAACTAGAAAATGATGTGCACCATAGGAAAGAGAGTAATTAAATGGATGCAATTAGCTTTAAATGTACTTTTTTTCACAGCAAAGCTTCAGGAAACTTTTTTATTCAGCTTCTGAAAGTTCATAGTTGAAAATAACAGTTTAATTAAAGGTTTGGAGCCAGAAATGCAGGTATCCTAAACCATTGCAATTATTACTCCTGTGCAAATACCTCAAGCAAGAAAGATTGCTATTGTTCTTCTGGTCAGATTTAGAAGCAGAAAAATCCCTATTTGCATCCATATTTTCACAGCTTGCCTGTAATTCATAGGTTAACCATGTCAAGCTGACTTTTTCCAAGTGAACCTCCTGTTAACAAATGGTCTGTAGCAACCATGCAAATGCCAGTAATTAGTGGAAGGGATAAACCAAATCCATTAGTAGATGGAAGGGAAACTCAATCTGTTTTACAAATGGAAATGAAGCACCAGCCTCAATTATAGGATTTTTTTCCCTCCCAAAACATGCAATTTAGCAAGATGTTGATTTCCTTTTCTTGAACGTCGTTTTGTCTTGCTCGAGATCCTTCAGCTCGAAAACCTGTGGAATATATTAGCCAAACCAAAATATGGCAATACATTTAATAATCAGGCTGTTCTAAATTAGCTCCTTTTGGATGTTGTTTTTCTAATAGTTTTTGGCTGGGGAGACGGTTGTGCTTTGAGGATACAGGGATGCGTGAATGAGATAACAATATAGGTAAAAGTTCCCCTTGCATATATGTGCTAGTCGTTCCCAAATCTAGGGGGTGGTGCTCATCTCCATTTCAAAGCCAAAGAGCCAGCGGGGTCTGAAGATGTCTCCGTGGTCATGTGGCCGGCATGACTAAACACCAAAGGCGCACGGAGCGCTGTTACCTTCCCACCAAAGGTGGTCCCTGTTTTTCTACTTGCATTTTTTTACGTGCTTTCGAACTGCTAGGCTGGCAGAAGCTGGGACAAGTAATGGGAACTCACCCCGTTACACAGCACTAGGGATTCGAACCGCTGAACTGCAGACCTTTGGGATTTGTGTTCCCTCTCTGCCTCTCTCTATATTCCTCGATTCTCCCAGTTGGTGATTATTGGTTTCCTTCCAACCATCAGCTCTTCTAATATTTGTAATACAACCTTTCTTATTGAATGTGTGTCCTTGAATCGCTGCCTGAGAGCTTTCTATTCAGCTGTTAGTCTAGGGAAGGTTGACAGCTAACACAATTATTCTTCAGTCATGTGTATAATAATAACCCCTCCTGATATTTAAATCACAACTTGGTAACAACAATGGGGAAAATCTGAAGATCACACCAGTGGGGCAATGTAAAATTTGTTGTTACCGGTTCTGTGGGCATGACTTGGTGGGGGTGTCATGTGACTGGGTGGGCGTGGCCTTTTTTTTCTTTTTTAAAGCATTTTTTTACTACCAGTTTGGCCGAATAGGTAGTAAAAAAATGCTTTAAAAAAGTAAAAAAAAGGTTCTGACAATCACAGCTGTACTATGCGATTGTTGGAACCTTTTTAAAAACTTTTTAAAAGCATTTTTACTATTGGTTTGCCTGAACTGATAGTTTTTATCACTACCAGTTTGCCCAAACCGGAGTGAACCGGTAGCATTTCACCCCTGGACCACACCCAAAACTTTGGGTTAAATGACTTTAATCTGTATAAGATTGTTGTGTGTATTGTGACATTATAATTCTTGAATCTTATCCCTCAAAATGCAGTTGCTCATTTATTAACATTATTTTATTTATAGCCCAGCCTTTCTTCTTTTAGTATTTGAAGAGAAAATGGTAAGGATGCCAAAAAAAGAAAAGAAAAGAAAAGAAAAGAAAAGAAAGGAAAAGAAAAGAAAGGAAAAGAAAAGAAAAGAAAAGAGAAAAGAAAAGAAAAGAAAAGAAAAGAAAAGAAAAGAAAAGAAAAGAAAAGAAAAAAAGAAAAGGGCCGTGCCCTTAAAACCTTCTTTTTCCAGCAAACACTTTTTTAAATGTTTTTAATTGTTTGTTATTGTTTTTAATCATGGGGCCAAATTTATATATATCTTTTTAATTGTATTTTAATGTTTGTAGTTTATGCTTTTACTTGGCTGTTCACTGCCCTGAGTCCTCAGGGAGAAGGGCGGTATATAAATTTAAAAATAAATGAATGAATGAATGAATAAAAGGAAAGAAAGAAAGAAAGAAAGAAAGAAAGAAAGAAAGAAGGAAGGAAAGAAAGAAAAGCAGAGGGCATTGTATCTTTACCCTACCTAGTTTTTCCATAGCATTATTTTGTACCTCTGCTATTACAGCCTTGGGAACATTGTACTAATAAAACCTTGGCGGTGGCTGCATTGAGCAGAGCACACAATAAGCCACAGCTTCTGACTTTTTGAAAATTCTTAATGCAGATTATGGGATTGTCTGAAAATGGTATGATAGGAGCACAAAGTCTTTTGGAATATGAACGATGGGGTAGATATTTTTCTTCTATATGCAAATGACCAATCCTTTTGCCTGCCTCTTTCAGTGGGGTATAATAGCAGAAGCATCTCTAGTCTCTTCAGGGGCTCTGAAGAACCCGTGGCTCTGGAGCCGCATGTGGCTCTTTCATCCCTCTGCTGCGGCTCCCTGTTGCTGGTCAGCTCCACAATTGACAGGGATTTTGGTTAGGACAGGTAGAGGAAAAAGGATGCCACTTTAGGAGGAGACTCTATGATGGGGGAACTGGACTTCCGTTCGGCTCCAGGATTGAACAGGGGCTTCCAATTAGAATCTTTGTGGCTCTTTGAGTGCTTAAGGTTGCTGACTCCTGCTCTAGGTCATTTACACTTCATCTGAGGCTGCCAGTGAGAGACATTCCAAACACTTGAGAACCCTGAATCTAGAACAAGGGTGGGTTCTAAATTTTTTTACTACTGGTTCTGTGGGCGTGGCTTATTTGTGGGTGTGGCTTGGAGGTCATGTGACTAGGTGGGCGTGGTAGCTGGTCAGAGTCATTTCTGGAAGGTCCTCGTACTTACGACCAGTCCTCACACTTACGACCCGACTCATTTGTTTGCTTTTAATACTGATCAGCTGTAGAACGGCCCTTTGAAGCCCAGTGGCAAGAGTTTAAACAGTTTTTTTCCCTCTAGTCATCAGCTGGGACTCAGGAGGCAGCAATAGATTGGGGGTGGGACCAAATAAAAGGTAAGAATAATATGGGTGGGGGTGGGGGGGTGGGAGGCCGAGGGGGAGAACCGGTTCGGTGACATCATATCGTCACCACTACCAGCTCGGCCGAACAGGACCGAACCGGGAGGAACCCACCACTGATTTAGAAGCTATAAATATTTCTACTGAAATTCCTGATGCTGAACTACGGAGCTGTAGGTCTGGTCACTCAGTTTGATTGGTGGTTGGTGATGGTTTCCCCCATTGCACCCAAACAGTTCATGAATATTATAGATTTCTTTGATACAAAAACCTTGGCTGGTGAAGCAGACTGAAAGGAGCATCTCCTAGCTCTTTCCACAGAGTGATCAAAGTGAATGTAAAATTGCTGTTTTTATGGGGACCAGCCAAAAGCTAATGATGGAATCAAGAGTCATCTCAACCAGGACTGAATAAGAGCTCAGCCAACTGGCTAATGACGCTGCTGAAGCCAGCAACCTACAAACTGTTCTTTTGGGACAGTTGCATTATGTCAATCTTTGAGTTGACTAAACAGTCAACTCATTGACTAAACAGTAAAATGGAAACATCAAAGAAAGAACTTAAGAAAAACAAAACATTTTGGAGGCAACACTCACATAGCATCTTTGGATGTTAGGGTGGGGGCTGTATTGCAAAAATTAAAAAAAAATGGGGCCAGGACAAAGAAATGAGCTGGACCAGGACTAAAACCAAACATCAAAAGGAGAGGGAGGTCAACCTATTTTCCAAAGCACCAGAAGGCAAGATAAAGAAACAATGGATGGAAACTAATCAAGGAGAGAAGCAACCTAGAGAAATTTCCTAACAGTGAGGACAATCAACCAATGGGGCAGCTTGCCTTCAGAAGTTGTGGGTGCTCCATCACCGGAGGCTTTTAAGAAAAGACTGGATGAGCACTTGTCTGGAATGGTATAGGGCCATGATGGTGAACCTGCGTGCCAAGGTGGCACACAGAGCCCTCTCTGTGGGCACGCATGCCATCGCCAGCTTCTCTTCTGCTTTCCAGTGTGCCAGCCAGCAGCTCTTCATAGGTGCCAGAGCACTGGAAAACGGTCTGATAAATGGCCAAAAAACAGGCATGTGCGTGCCGGCCAGTTGGTCTTTGGGTTTCCGGCGCTGGGTTTGGGCACTCGGTGCCAAAAAGGTTCGCCATCACTGGTATAGGGTTTCCTGCTTGAGCATGTTGGACTATAAGACATCCAAGGTCCCTTCCAATTATGTTATTCTGTTATGATACTAAGACAGATTGGGTTCACTTGTGACTTCATGTCATATGTGTGAACCCAAACACTGTGGGTTGTAGACTACAGTTGAATGCCATATATGAACTAGGCCACAATGCAGGGGTGGGATTCAGCCGGTTTGGGCCAATTCGGGTGAACCAGTAGTTAAATTGCTGGCTGGCCTCACCCCGCCCTGCCCCTTCCAGGAGTCTCCACTTTGGCTCCCAGGTAAGTGCAGGGAGGCCCAAAATGGGGCACAGTGTGTGTGTGTGTGTGTGTGTGTGTGTGTGTGTGTGTGTGGCACACCCACCGTGGCCCATTTTCACTCCCAGGGTGGTGCAGGAGCAGAGTGCTGTCTGGCCACATCCACCATGGTCACGCCCACCCAGCCAGTCATTAGGGCAGAGAACCAGTTGTTAAATTATTTGAATCCCACCACTGCTACAATGCCTTTGTCAACAAGCCATAGCTAAAGAAATGACAGTATAGTAGAATATGTGAACTCACCTACAGGACATTTTGGCAGGAGAGCAACAGTTGCTGGTGTATTCCACAAAGTCAAGGCCATGAGGAGCTCATGCCACTCCCTCTGATTTTCAAGAAAAATCAAGATAACCCCTGTACCATGCATTGAAAATGTCTTCCTCCTTTCCTTTTGCAGAGGACATTCAGATCCTATTAGCACTGTCCTTGGAGAAAAAAGATTCCCCAGCCTGGAATCCTTCAGATCTGTTGTTACATCGATTGTCTCTGTCCAATGAGGTTGACAAAGGTTGATCACCACTGACAGGTAAGATTCCAATTTCTTTCCTTTCCTTTTCTTTTTTTTTCCTGAGTCACCCTTTTTCTGTTTTCTTCCTCTGCCCTACTGTTGCAATAATCACAAAAATGTGTGCGTACACATGACAAGGGCCAGACATACCTGCCACACCATTCATTGGTTCATGTTTTTTCTTTTCTTTTTACCCTCTCTTTGTAAGCCTCCACACAGGTATTCTTGAAAAACTGGAATGACATCAAAGACCAACAATGCAAAGCCGCAATTATTCTTTACCAGCTTGCCTGGAAAAGCAGAAATGGAATAAGGAGTGCCTGCCTTGAGATAGCGTTGAATGGAAGAGATAATTTACTGTCTTACGGGTGAATTGTAAGGGCTTGCTTTTATGTACAGAGTCAGTAGTTTCTTATGTCATTGTATGGGGAATGAGGGCCTTCCCCATAGCTGAAATGATCAGTCTCTCCCCATTCCTGAGTCAGCAGAAAACTACACTGACATGAAATTTAGTGACCCTACTTACTGTACGGGTAAGACTACATTTGGAATAAAAAGGTAAAGGTTCCCCTTGCACATATGTGCTAGTCATTCCCGACTCTAGGGGGCAGTGCTCATCTCCGTTTCAAAGCCAAAAGCCAGTGCTGTCCGAAGACATCTCCATGGTCATGTGGCCGGCATGACTAAATGCCAAAGGCGCACGGAACGCTGTTACCTTCCCACCAAAGGTGGTCCCTATTTTTCTACTTGAATTTTTTACGTGCTTTTGAACTGCTAGGTTGGCAGAAGTTGGGACAAGTAATGGGAGCTCACCCCGTTATGCAGCACTAGGGATTCGAACCGCTGAACTGCCGACCTTTCGATCGACAAGCTCAGTGTCTTAGCCACTGAGCTACTGCGTTCCTGGTACCCACCATGAATTACATTAAATACATTTGATACCATTAGATACATTTGATAGTTGCTGCATTTTGTATATTTTAGTAGTACTCTCACTGAAATTTTGTTCAGGAATGGGTGACCATTTGTATCGTGCTTCTGTAGACTCTATTTCAAATCACCATGATCACCTACATTCCCTCCAGGGTAATGGATGACAAAAGCTAACAGAATTCCATTTCTTACTCCTCTTAAGTGGAAAAATACTGTTTCAACACTGGTGTAAGGATTACTTCACCCATAGTCTAGAGAAGAGATGAAGTCATCATCATGGAACACATCAGAACAAAAGAGATGAAGGTGCAGGAGTGATTTAGACAGACAGACAGACAGATTGGATAGATCAGCTGAAGAGGTTGTAAAAAAAATGCTTTTAAAAGCCTTTGATGATCCCAGCTGAGATGCCTGATTGTCAGAGGCTTTTTTTTTTCTTTTAAAAACATTTTTTCTACAACCTCTTCGGCCGAAGAGGTTGTAAAAAAAAATGCTTTTAAAAGCCTCTGATGATCAGGCAACTCAGCTGGGATCGTCAGAGGCTTTTAAAATCATTTTTTCTGCAATCTCTTTGTCCGAAGAGGTTGTAGAAAAAATGCTTTTAAAAATAATTTTTAAAAAGCCTCTGATGATCACATGGCTCAGCTGGTCATGGGGAGGTGGGCAGGGATGTTTGCTACTGGTTCTCTGAACCACCATCACTACCGGATTGTGCGATCCAGTCCAAACCGGCAGCATTTCATCCCTGATAGAGTTGTAGACTTGGAAGTGAACACAATGATCATCTAATCATTTCTCATGCATGGTCTGGAGAACCAAACCATCAGTGAGAGGCAATCAATGTATCTTTTAGAAGAAGTGGAGACAAAGAACCTATATCCTCCTTAACTACATTGTTCTACTCAGGGCTTCAAAAATTTTAGCAAGTGTTGGAAATGCCATCAAATACCAGGATCTTATTATCATATGTGGTGGACATGCTCAGAAGCCAGAGATTATTGGAGCAGAATTAAGACGTTGTTAGAAGAAATGATCCAACAACATATTGATTTAAAACCTGAGCTGTTCCTATTGGGTATACTACCAGAGAAAATTAGTAAAGATACTTGATTATACATATAATAACGGCAGTGAGGATAGTATTTGCACAAAGATGGAAAGCAGGAAAAATCCTTTTGGAAGGGGAAGTAATTAAAAAAAATCTTAGATTGTGCAGAAATGAACAGATTAACTTTGATGATTAAAGAGAGAGGATATGGACTATTATAAGATGTGGGGGAAATTTGATGATTGGATAAAAAAGAGATATGGATAAAGATTGTGATAATTAAATAAGGAGAATGTTATATTAAATGTATTGTAATTTGGGGGCAATATCGCAACAGAGAAATGGAAACTATCAAGGAGAAATGAAGATAGGAGGAGTAATAAAAAGAAGTCACTGAAGAAACACAGAGAAGACACACGGAAGGATTGATGTATTATGTGTTTGTTTGTTTAAAAAAAAATTAAAAAAATTTTATTAAAAAAAATTTAGCAAGGAGTTCTCACCCTGGTTGCTGGGTGGGAATGGCCATGGTGGGTGTTGCCTAGTTGGCCTTCTGTACCACGGCAGGGGGGGCATTTTTGCCCTGCCTGGGCTCCGGAGTCTTTCCTCGAGCCTCCAGGAGGGCGAAAACAGTCTTCTCAGGCTCTGGAGGCTGTCTGGAGGCCAGAAACAGGCTCGTTTCTGGCCTTCATGAACTTCCGGTAGGCCCGTTTCCCCCCCCCCCGAGCATCCGCATGCCCTGCACTTACCTGCATCCAAAACGGGCTGTGTGGGGAGGGGAAGGGTGGGGTGGGCAGGGCCAGCCATGAGTAGGATTTGGGGGTTGTCCGAACTGCACAGAATCTTAGTTAGAGGTTCTCCCGAACCCCTCAGAAGCCCATCCCTGGTTCTACTCTTGTATAGACCTTACCAGTAGGATTTTCTTTCTCTATATTCAATCACTTTAGGTGGTTGGAATGATAGACAGGAAAATGAATATGTTTGAATGCTGCTTAAATATGAAAGACTCACATGAATAAAAAATAAGATTTCTTAATATGCAGGATCTGATTATGAAATACTGTTGACACAATGAGAGACTGACACAAATCCACAAATGATGGTCCTACCTAGGTACACCCTCATTACACCAATTCTCCGTGAGCTGCACTGGCTCCCTATTGGTCTCCGGTCACAATTCAAGGTGTTGGTTATTACCTTTAAAGCCCTACATGGCTCAGGGCCAGGGTATCTTTGAGACCGCCTTCTACCGCATAGCTCCCAGCAACCAGTAAGATCCCACAGAGTTGGTCTCCTCAGGGTCCCATCAGCTAAACAATGCCGGCTGGCGGGCCTGTGGGCGAGAGCCTTCTTTGTGGCTGCTCCAGCTCTCTGTAACCAGTTACCTCCTGAGGTCCGGACCATCCCCACCCTATTGGCCTTCCGAAAAGCGGTGAAGACCTGGCTCTTCTGGCAGGCCTGGGGCCGTTGATCTCGCTGTTGTGATCTGGCGAGATCCGGCCATGAATGGTGTGAATGGGTTTTAATTGTTTTTAATAGTTTAACTTTTAATGTTTTATATATGGTTTTTAAATGCATTGTAAGCCGCCTTGAGTCTTCAGAGAAAGGCAGCATACAAGTTGAACAAATAAATAAATAAATACTCATATATGAAATTCTGGGCTCTAGCAGATCCTGACTCTTTATGAACCTTGGCACCAATGATGTCAACAATTTAGACCAACCTCTAATTTATTTTAAAAAATGGATCAGACATGGCACCTGTGCAGTAAACCGGCTTTACTACCGGTTCTCTTCGTGCACATGCTTCATGTGCATGAAGAAGAAGAAAACAGAACACTGTTCCTGTTATTTTGTTAACTTCATTTCTGACTGAAAGCATTTATAAGTTTGCCTACAATAAACAATTCTCAGGGCAGCTTGCAAGGTATTTCTTTTCTCTCTCTCTCAACAACAGTCTAATGAAATGCACCACATTTAATACAGTAAAGAATGAAAATATGCCTCCCAAAAAGTCAAGTTGCAAAGAATAAAACTATTAGGCTAAAATTAAATAAAATACTAAAAGAGGTCGAAATGCCAAGGGAGAAAAGGAAAGGAGATTGCCTGCTGTCAAAAAGACAAGAAAGTAGATAACAAGTAAACCTCTACGGAGAAGGTATTTGAGAACATAAGTCTTATCACCTAAAAGCTTTTTCCAATCTGCAAGGATACCCAAGAAAGAAAAAGCTATCTATTGAAAGATCTCAAAGCCAAAATTGATAGATAGACCACTTCTACAGCCCATGAACTTGTTTGTATCTCATTTGGCTAAGTCCCACTTATTTTGGCCATGTCCTGCTGGGGAATTCACTGGAGAAAACAATTACGTTTGGAAGAGTTAGCAGTAAAAGGAAACTAGACTGCCAAAGAACCCAGTGGCTGGACACCATCATAGCTTACACCAGCTGACATAGAAAAACTCAAAGAAGTAGTGCAAGATCAGAGAATGTGGAGGGACCCATAGGTGGTATTCAGCCGGTTCGGACCAGTTTGGACGAATCTGTAGCAGAGATCACGGGTGGGCCAGCCCACCTGCCCACCCGCCCTGGCTCTATGCTCTCCTATTTAGACTGGACTAGACTAGACTAGACTAGACTAGACTAGACTAGACTAGACTAGACTAGACTAGACTAGACTAGACTAGACTAGAATAGAATAGAATAGAATAGAATTTTTTATTGGCCAAGTGTGATTGGACACACAAGGAATTTGTCTTGGTGCATATGCTCTCAGTGTACATAAAAAGACAAGATACATTCATCAAGAATCATAAGGTACAACACTTAATGATAGTCATAGGGTACAAATAAGCAACCAGGAACAATGTCAATATAAAACTTAAGGATACCAGCAACAAGGTTATAGTCATACAGTCATCAGTGGGAGGAGATGGGTGGTGGGAACGATGAGAAGATTAATAGTAATGCAGACTTAGTAACTAGTTTGACAGTGTTGAGGGAATTATTTGTTTAGCAGAGTGATGGCATTTGGGAAAAAAACCGTCCTTGTGTCTAGTTGTTCTGGTGTGCAGTGCTCTATAGCGTCATTTTGAGGTTAAGAGTTGAAACAGTTTATGTCCAGGAGGTAAGGTGCCTGTAAATATTTCCACAGCCCTCTTTTTGACTCATGTATTATACAGGTCCTCAATGGAAGGCAGGTTGGTAGCAATTGTTTTTTCTGCAGTTCAGTTAGGCATGTTTTCGAGGCCGGGAGCATGCACGGAAGGCTGACTGCATGTGCAGATGGTGTGTGCGCCAAGTGAGCATGCACACGCATGGCAAACCGGTGGTAAAAGTAAGTGAAACCCACCCCTGGAAGGACCTGGCCCATAGAATCATCAAGAGTTAGAGACGACACCATCATCATCAATCTGGCTAAAGAAAAGTAGCTATGCAGTCAAAGAACAGGAGATGAAAATCCAACTAATCAGGTTTCCCCCCCCCCCCCAATAGTGTTCTATCAGATTCTTCTGGGAAGCCCATAAGCAAGGAAACAATACAAAATTGTTTTACCTTTAATATTGCTGGTAGCATACAGGCATCATGACTGGCACCCATGATTAAGAGCCGCGGTGGTGCAGTGGTTAGAATGCAATACTGCAGGCTACTTCTGCTGACTGCCGACTGCCTGCAATTTGGCAGTTTGAATCTCACCAGGCTCAAAGTTGACTCAGCCTTCCATCCTTCGGAGGTGGGTAAAATGAGGACCCAGATTGTTGGGGGCAAATATGCTGACTCTGTAAACTGCATAGAGAGGGCTTTTATTTGCAGTGTGAAGTGGTATATAAGTCTAAGTGCTACTTCTAATACTATTAGCTTCATTTGGGAATTCGTCTTATTTCCTTTGCAAGCTGTTCACACTGTTGCTATTAGGTAATTGGTAGTAACATGGAGTAACCGTATGCCAATTAAAAATATTACCTTCTGCCTGTCCTGCGTCCATTCCCTCCCTTCATTACCTAATTGTACTCATATAGGCTTTGCCTTTTGTGATTATTATTATTATTATTTTTAATTTGATTTATATGCCGCCCTTCTCCGGAGACTCAGGGCGGCTTACAATGTGCTCAGCAATAACCTTCATCCTTTTGTATTTTTATACAAAGTCAGCTTATTGCCCCCACAACTAGGTCCTCAATTTACCTACCTTAGAAAGGATGGAAGGCTGAGTCAACCTTGAGCCTTGGCGAGATTCGAACCTGCAGTAATTGCAGGCAGCTGGTCTTAATAACCAGCTTAATAACAGGGTGCCTTAGACCACTGTACTACCAAGGCTCTTTTATTAAACAACAGTCTAAATTATATACAGTATATTAATATAAAGACTACAGTTGTTTTCTCTTCTGGTTTTTTTTTTTTTTTTTATCGACCAAAATATCTGTACATCTTGCTAGGTTATAAAGGGAAGAAAAACCATTGACTTAACAGCTGGAAATTATATTTCTAGAAATGGAGAATTTATAGTCATTCACTTGTTTGTGCTTCCCAGCGGGCGCAGAAAGAACTTTCGTCACAATATAACTCTACTCTGCATTTGTTAAAAATACAAGTCGTTTATTATTCCATCCAGCTGTGTAGGTTGATGAAGAGATAGTTCCAAGGTCAGTCACAATTTTCTCCTTACTCTCTTTTCCCCCATTCTTTCCGATCTCCGATTCGTGACACTCAAAAATGTGCAGTGAAGGTTACATACAGTATTTGGGATGGACCGAAGTATTGTCTGTATGAATTTTGGATTTCTTCCCTATAGTCAACAGAACTATTTTATGGCTTTTGAATAGAGCTGGATTTCTCCTACCTTTTAGTATCCCTTGATGAGGTATGATTTCTGTTTGTTTAACTTGATGTACCACCAACTGCCAAAGTCTACAAAATGGTGGTATGGAGTCCCAGTTAGTATTCAGTCATGTAAATCTCCTGCAATGAGCTATTTCAATGTTGTCTCATGATTAATTGTGGTTTTCATGCTTAAGATCATTTGTGTTTCTTACAATGTGATTTTAATGTTTCAAATGGTTTTAGCTTTTACAGTTTACTGCTGCTATCAATGTTTTAATGTTGTTTTATTTGTGTATCAATTGACTGGTGGCTTTGTAGCTAATACCAAAGGAACAATAGCAACAATAATACAAATGGCATTATTTCTCTCTCCCATCCCATGCCAATCTGAAACAACACAGTCCAAGATTAAGTCTCACTTGGGTAAGAGTTAAACCTAAGCTTTGAGCAAACCTTAACAACAAATCTCCAAGATTTCCTCCTCCACCACCATTGCTACATTTTCCTCTGTAGTCTGCATCAAAATAATTTACACAAAATCCACACTAAACTGGCAGGCCATCCATATAGGACAAGCAGAAAGAAGAAGGATTTCTCAGGTAGCTTAACCTTCCCAGCCCTTCTCTTTCTGTATAATGTTTTGCCTTTGTTGCTATTATTCTTTTTCTTGCATTTTCTCCTTTATCTTGCAAAGGCCTGACTGGCGTAGGAGGCTAATGCCTCCTACTAAGGCAGCATTTAACATCCAGCTGCCTGCAATTACTGTGAGTTCAATTCTCACCAGGCTCAAGGTCAACTCAGCCTTCCATCCTTTCTAAGGTGAGGACCCGGTTTGTGGGGGCAATAAGCTGATTTTGTATAAAATATACAAAAGTATGAGGGCTATTGCTTAACACATTGTAAGCCGCCCTGAGTCTCCGGAGAAGGGCGGCATATAAAAATAAATTAAAAAAAAAAAAAAAAAAAGGTAAGGACAGACTAACCATCTACCTGTCAGGGCTAGGATGTGAGTTGTCAGAGACTGGTAGAAGTTAGGCCTAAAATACCATCAATGATATAAGACAGGGCTGTCAAACTCCTGGCCCGGGGTCGGATGCGTCACGCACTGGTCATGCCCACGCCCTGTTTAATGAAGAGGAAAAAAAGTCCCGATATGTCATGTGACGCTGCTATGACGCTGTGAGTTTGATACCTGATATAAAGCTAGAGCAGGAGTGTCAAACTCAAGGCCCATGGGCCACATCCAGCCTACGGAGTGCTTAGATCTGGCCCGTGGGGCTCCCCTGGAAACAGCAAAGGACTGGCCCATGCTGCCTCTGCCAGCGAAAATGGAGTTCCATTTACTTAGTAAATGAAAGAGAAGACAAAAAAGAAATAGAAACCCAGAAAACACTTGTGTAAATGGAAATGGAGAAAAGGGGGGGGGAGAGAAAGAAAATGTTATTATATAAATCAATCATAAATGATGATATTTGTGAATTTAGTAAAATGAAAAAGTAATTGAAAAGAAAGTAAAAATTGGGATTGCTCGAATACCACTTTGGAAAATACTAAATTGAAAATGCATACAACAATAGAGAGGGAATGGAGAGGGATAGAGGAGAGAAGAGAGGAAGGAGAGAGAGGGAAAGAAGAAAGGGAAAAGGAGAGGAAGAAAGAGAGCGGAAATAAGAGCAGGAGAGAAGGTTAGAAGGGAGGAAGAAGGGAGGTTTGGGGGAAAGGAAGGGGAAGTAGAGAAGGAAAAGGAAAGGAGGAAAGAAGAAAGTAGAAGAGTAGATGGAAGAACGGAAGGAAAGGAAAGAGAGGAGAGGGAGAAGAAGGATTGTTGTAAAACAAGGAAGATGAAATGGTAGAAGAGCAACCCCGAATATACTTAAATTGTTAGGATGAAGATTGTATTAGCATGAAAGTTAAAAGAAAATATGTATGTTAGATAAGAAACTGTACATTTAAGGTACGTTTATGAGAGAAAAAAAAATAAAAAACTTTTTCAAAAAAAGAAAAGAAAAAGAAATCCGAGCTCCATTTTTGTCTGCGATGGCCTCCTGCAACCCTCTGCCAGCGCGCAGTCCTCCCGAACTCCGTTTTTGCTGGCAGAGGGTTGTAGGAGGCCATTGTAGATGAAAATGAAACTAGGGAGCCTGTTTTCGCTGGCAGAGTGCTCAGGTCATCATAGGTGCCCCCGACATGAGTGATGTTGAGCTGGCCATGCTCACCCCAGCCATGCTTCCCCCCCCAACAGGTCAAACACAACCCTGATGCAACCCTCAATGAAATTGAGTTTGACACCCCTGCGTTAGAGTGTAGTAAGAGTTTTTTGCTCTATCAAAGCTCACCTAGAGCTGAAATCCCCTCTTATCCTCTTTCCTACCCAGAATAATTTAATAGTTAGCCTAATACATGGAACCAGTTCAGGCTCAGTAATTCTCAACATAGGGCAAGTCAGTGATGAAATCCAATTTTTTTTACTACCGGTTCTGTGGGCATGTCTTGGTGGGTGTGGTGTGGCTTGATGGGTGTGGCAGGGGAAGGATACTGCAAAATCTCCTTCCCACCCCACTCCAGGGGAAGGATACTGCAAAATCTCCATTCCCTCCCCACTCCAGGGGAAAGATATTGCAAAATCTCCATTCCCACCCCAACTCGAGGAAGGATACTGCAAAATCTCCATTCCCACCCTACTCCAGGGGAAGGATATTGCAAAATCTCCATTCCCACCCCACTCTGGGGCCAGTCAGAGGTGGTATTTGCCGGTTTTCCGAACTACTCAAAATTTCCGCCACCGGTTCTTCAGAACCTGTCAGAACCTGCTGAATTTCACCCCTGGGGCAAGTGTGGACAAATCCCTACAGTTCCTGCCATCACTTTACTAACTATGAGGTTAGTCTTTCCAAAGTTAATACTCTCCAGTGGAGTTGTTCTTCTGGGGTTACAATTCAGTTGGAAAATGTCAGATACAGAGCAGATTAAAAGAAGAACGATTACAAGGAGTCCTTGACTTATAATAGCTCACTTAATGACCATTCAAAGTTACAACAGCATCGACAAAAGTTGAGTTATGACCATTTTTTCCCCACACTTATGACCGTTTCAGCATCCCCATGGTCGTGTGATTTACATTCGGATGCTTCACAACTGACTCACATTTAGGATGGTCTCAGTGTCCCCGAGTTATGTGATCAGTCACCCTTTGCAACATTCTGACAAGCAAAGTCAATGGGGAAACCAGATTCACTTAACAACCGGGTTACTAACTTAACTGGGGGAGAGCCTTCTCTGTGGGAGCACCCACCCTCTGGAACGAGCTACCTCCCAGAATACGACTGATCCCGGATCTCCGCACTTTCCGTAAGGCCCTGAAGACGTTTTTATTTCAGCAAGCCGGCCTGGCCTGAGTAGGTTTTATGGGTTATTTTTTAATTGTATAGCTAGGGATTTTAAATTGGGAGGCTGATTAATTTAATTTATTTTTAGTTATCTTAACTTTTATATTGTATGTTATTTTAATTTTCGGCTGTTCACCGCCCTGAGTCCCTTCGGGGAGAAGGGCAGTATATAAATTCAATAAATAAAATAAATAAATAAACTGCAACGATTCACTTAACAACTGTGGCGGGAAAAGTTGTAAAATGGGGCAAAACTCACTTAACAAATTTCTCACTTAAGCAATGTAAATTTTGGGCTCAATCGTGGTTGTAAATTGAGGACTACCTGTATAACAATAATGAAAGTCCACATATACCGTGTCAATTGGATCACCTCCACCTTTGTGTCTGTTCATGCTTTTAGATAATGTCCCTTTCCCTCTGTGTAGGCATGGCAGAGAGCAGTTGGAATGCAAAGAGGATGGGACGTCTAGTGGCTTTGGGCTGGTGCCTTTGGTCCTAGATGATGGGCACAGGGCACAGAGAAGGCGGCAATATATTTCTTGGAGCCTCCTCAATCCAGGAAAGTCCTAGGGGTCTGGCCTGGGTAAGAGGAAGCTGGTGGAAAGTCTGGATATTAGTGAGATGCTGGCTGGACTGGGGCAACCAGAAGACCCTAGCCTGCAATGGACCATGGACAGGTAGGAAGGGGCCAATCTGCAGGGACTTAGTCTGATAGGCCAGCAAGACAGCACACCCTCTTCTGAACCCCCTATCTCAGATTAACAGAGTTGGAAGGGACCTTGTAGGTCATCTAGTCCAACCCCCCACCAAAGCAGGAGACCCTACACCCGAGATGGCGAACCTATGGCACGCGTGCCACATGTGGCACACGGAGCCATATCTGTGGCCACGCGAGCATTGCCCTAGCTCAGCTCCAGTGCGCACGCGCGTGCCAGCCACCTGACTTTCCGGCCTTCTGGTCCCACCGGACATCGAGAAACGGGCTGTTTCTGGCCTCCCCAGGCTCCTAGAAAGGCTCTGGAGCTTGGGGAGGGCGAAAAACGGGCCTTCCAGTCCCACCGTGCCATCGTGTGCCAATAGCAAGGGTAGCGGGGGGGGGGGTCGCATGCACATGCCCGGGCGGGTAGGGCGCATTGAATTATGGGTGTGGGCATGCGCACACGCAACCCCAATATGCTTCCCACACTTTTGGCATGCAATGGCAAAAAGGTTAGCCTCACTGGCCCTAAATCATTTCTGACAAATGGCAGTCCAATCTCTTCTTGAAAGCCTCCAGTGATGAAGCTCCCACAACTTCCAAAAGCAACTTCTGTTCCATTGGTTGATTGTTCTCACCGTCAGAAAGTTCCTCCTTATTTCTAGGTTGAATCTCTCCTTGATCCGTTTCCATCCATTATTCCTTGTCTGGCCTTCAGGTGCCTTGGAAAAGAGCTATCTAGAGCAGAATGATTTCCTCTTGCTTTGTGTCCAAGCCCCATGTAGTGGGCAAGGTCAAGGAAAAGCCCAAACCACATCAGTTTTCTGATGTGGTGTCTTGAATGCTAGCCTGGAGATCAATGCAGACTCCTGGAAGCTGCAAGAAGACATTTCTCAGCCTCGTTTATAGTAAGGTCATTAAGGTGGAGTCTCTTTGAATGAATTGAAATGCTTCCTCCCACCTGGCTCAGTTGCCGTTATGAAATAACCTGTCAACTGACTCATCTAGATTGTTTATGTCTTACTCTCCCTTTCCCTTCCTTTCCCAGCCACCATCTCTGATCCTGCAGCTGCAGCAGCTGCCTTGCTCCTCCTATTTAGCCCACGCTTTCTATCTGTGCAGGGGAGGGGTGGCAATGCAGGATTGACAGCTGGAGGAATGGAACGAGTGGAAGTGGGCTCAACAAATTGCCAGTGGGCAGGGAACAAAATAAAGGCGGGCCCTAAGAGAAGAGACCCCTTGCTTAGGAAATGCCTAGACAACCCCTTAAGCAGATCCCACACTCCCTGATGCTTCTAGGGTGCCTTGTAACCCATATCGAGCACAATAATATTATGATTATGCATGATTTTTGGAAAGATTCCGGGAAAGATTCCTTCTGCATTATCCTCATCCCAGAAAGGTCCCTGTAAGGACACCATTGAAGCATTCCTGCATCACACAGCTGGACATATACAGTAGCTGGATAGCAACATATTATTACCTCTCCAGATGTTGATGCTTTCCGTTAGTCATTAGTTTGTGAGAATAATTATACATTCCCACTTGCCTGTGTCGCTATGCTCGGCTCCTAGCAACTGCAGTTACAATCCTATTTAGGTTTTTTTTTTTTTTTTAAAAAAAAGAAATGTAATAGAGTAGCTAAGATTGGTAATGTTGCTGATTTAACAGGAGATTAGATGAGTTAAGATTCATAGAGCTTTTGGTTAATGAGAGTGATTTTTCCCCTTTGTCTTCTAAGAAGGTTTTTGTTACCCAGCAAGGGAAAGAAAAACACATCCTTTTCTTCTGTTGGCAGCATAAGGATCAAAAAGTGGAATCTGTCTTCCAACCTTGGCATTCAAAAAGTCAAGGCTAATGTATAATAAACACATCCAGCATAGGTTTTAAGAGCTCCACAGGACACATTTAATTAGCGGCCATTAGTCTCTGATCCAGATAGCCATTGCCTGTTTATTCGTCTTTTAATCTTTTACAATGCAACACAATTTTGAAATGTCACCTTATCTCCACCAAGGAGATCTCCTTTAAGGGGTTCTTTAGAGAGAATTATCAGAGTTGATGCCATGCCATTGGTGGCTTCTCATAGCATACAAGAATGCAGGTAAAACCTACAATGGAAAACATACAGGTCCATTCTCAACTTTGAAGATTTGCCACCCAACCTAGCCATTTTTTGATGGCGATTCTCAAATGCCAGAAGATTGAGGATTCTTTCCATAATAAAGGTAAAGGTTTTCCTTGTCCAGTTGTGTCCGAGTCTATCAGTTGATGCTCATCTCCATTTCTTAGCCAAGGGAGCCAGCATTTTCCGAAGTGTTAAGAAATTCTGTATATAGCCATACAGAACAGACAGCGCACAATCCACATGTGCTTTTCTGCTTAACTGCAACATAGAAGCAGGAAAGCACATCTGGACTGTGCACTGTCTATTCTGTAGGGCTATATACAGAATTTCTAACAGGTTGCGGCCCCTGTCATAACCAGCTACAGCAAATAAGTGCAAGATACAGCATAAGAAAGAAGACTGCAACAGAATAAAGGAAAATGGCCATTAATACAGCTGCAATAAAGCTTTCATTTGCAAATATAACACGAAGACTTTTCCGTGGTCATGTGGTCGGCATCACTATATGTCATGGCACATGGAATGCTATTATTTTCCCATTGAAGTGGTATCTATTTATCTACTTGCATTTGCATGCTTTTGAATTGCTAGGTGGGCAGGAGCTAGAGCAAGTGCTCACCCTGTTGTAGGGCGCTTGGGTCTCGAACCCAGGCTGTCAGCTTTCCAGTTGACAAGCTCAGCTTCTTCAACTGCTGAGCTGCTGTGTCCCATAATAATAATAATCTTTTCATAATATTACCTTTTCAAAACAGAAATCTATTATCAAAGCATATTGAGAGGTCTCTTTCTCCTTTTTTCTTGTTTTAATTCTGCTTTGCAGTCAGTGGTTTTCTCTTCCAGAACTCTGGCTAGATTAGCTATTATTGAAGACCTTTTTGAGTCTTGTTTTCACTTTTCATGGAAAGAGCCTACTTGAGAAAGGCTACAGAAGTCCCCCCCCATTTTTTTGTAATATTCCCGACTGATTTCAGAATCTGACGTTATAGGCTGCCAAATGCACTTCTACCTCTTTCAAAGCAAAGCTACCAAAGATGCTAGAAACACCTTAGGAGCAGGGGTGAAATGCTATCGGTTCGGCCCGGTTCAGCCGAACCGATAGTGAAAGCAACACTTATTTTTCATTAAGTAGTAACTGTCTCTTTCAAAAAAATGTATCCCCTTGATGCCTCCCACTTGCAATGGTATTGAAGATTTTACATCTCAGTGACATTACTCCTAAGCAGGGGTAAAATCTACCTACCTTCCCTACTGGTTCGGAAGTACACGCGCTGCGCATCACGCCACGCATCATGTGTACACATGGACCCTCTGCGCATGCGCTAACCCTTCTGCGCATGCGCAGAGGGTAAAAAACAGGTTACTTCTGGGTTAAAACCAGGAAGTAACAAGGTCCGAGTGGGTGGGCAGAGCCTCACGCTGCCGTCGTTACCAGTTCTCCGAACCATCCGCCGCCATCACTATCAGTTTGGCTGAACCGGGCCGAACCGATAGCATTTCATCCCTGCTCCTAAGGTGTTTCTAGCATCTTAATATGAGCCGAGGTGGCGCAGTGGTTAGAGTGCAGTACTGCAGCTACTTCAGCTGATTGCTAGTTCAGCAGATCAGCGGATCAAATCTCATCGGCTCAAGGTTGACTCAACATTCCATCCTTCCGAGGTGGGTAAAATGAGGACCCAGATTGTTGGGGGCAATATGCCATTTAGTATACTGTCTTTGGTGTAAGCCACCCAGAGTCCTCGGAGACTGGGCGGCATGGAAATATGACTAATAATAATAATCTATATAAACTGCTCATTTAAGTACATGAACATAACATCTGGGAAATCAAGCCCCAATCCCATTTCACAAGACCCATACAGCTAGTCTTCGACTTACCACCACAACTGGGACCAGAATTTCTGTTGCTAAGCAAAGCGATTGTTAAGTGAGTCGTGCCCGATTTTATGACCTTTTTGCCATGCTTATTAAGCAAATCACAGTTCTTATGTAAATCAAGTGGTTATTAAGCTAATGTGGCTTCCTCCATGGATTTTGCATGTCAGAAACAATCTGGAAAGGTCTCTGCAATGGTTGTAAATGTGGTACATGCTGGTTGCCAAGTGTCCGAATTTTGATCATGTGACCATGGGGATGCTGAGACAGTTGTAAGTGTGAGGAGTGGTTATAAGTCCCTTTTCTCCACTGCCATTGTAACTTCAAATGGTAACTAAAGGAATGGTCGCAAGTTGAGGAGTACTTGTAATCATTTCAATCCCACCTACTCTCTTCTACTAAAGCAGGGCTGTCAAACTTGCGTCATCATGGCGGCGTCACGTGACGTATCACAACTTTTCCCCCCTTCGCTAAACCAGGCGTGGGCGTGGCCAGCACATGATGCATCTGCCCCACAGGCTGCGAGTTTGAGAACCCTGCGCTAAAGTAACAGTGATGAAGTAAATAAAGCAAAAGTAAATTTACATCATATTTCCTAAAGGAGTTCCTGTGGATTTTACTCCGTTACTTGTTGCCGGCTCATCTCTGTTTCAAGGCCACTGAGCCAGCGCTCTCTGGACACATTTCTGTGGTCATGTGGCCAGCATGACATCACAGAGCACTGTTACCTTCTCACCAAAGTGGCACCTATTTATCTTGCATTTGCGTTTTGCATTTACTTGCATTTACATGTTTTCGAACGGCTACATTGGCAGGAGCTGGGGCGAGGATGGGAGCTCACGCCATAGTGTGTCACTGGGGTCTCGAACCTGGGCTGCTGGCTTTTCAGCTGAGAAGCCCAGCATCTTAACTGCTGAGCCACTGCGCAACTCCCTACACATTTTTTAACATTTACTCGAATGTTCATTCTCTGTATTCATAAATCATAATGGGAGCAAAAGATGATGTGATGCGATTTGGATTTTGACTTTGCATTCCACATCTCTGCTATCTAAAAGAAATGGGTAGTTAAATAGAAACAAATGTTCATGTCTGCAGTAGCAAATGTCCCAGAGTTTTCTTGAAAGATGGCTGTGAATAAAATGTTTACTCATGGCTTCAAATCATGCCAAGTCAAAGGCAGGGCTCATATAATACTATAGGCTGGACTTCCCACTCCCATAACTCCCAGACAGCAGAGTCCAAGACAGCTGAACATCTGGTGTAGTGGACCCATGGAAGCACATTGTTAGCAGAGATTTAGGTGGATCCTTCTGAGTTGAACAGGGTTGTGTTGGAAGAAATATCTTCTGGGTTCAGTTCCAAGTGGGGAGAAAGACACTGAAAACATGGTAGCTGTTTGGAAAGATGATTTTTTAATGGTGGAGAGGATCACATGCCTTGAAGATATTGGGTGAAGAAAAAAAAAGGTAGAGATGCTGAGAGTTTTATGCCCTCTCTGGGCTTTTGAATTTGAGCTTGTCGTCTGATTGGTTGTCAGACTCCCATGGAGCCATGCAGGGGCAACTCTGTAGTCTGTCCTGAGTGCTAAGTTTGGTTGAGCCTTGCTGGGTGATGTAATCTTCCCAGGTGCCATATGGTGAGTTCTGTTGCTAGATGGGTAGAGGGCTAATCCTACCTTTGTTAGATCTTGGGTGAGGGCATTTGCCTATGAATAGACCTAGCTACCTCTGTAACTCTTAAGTGCGGACATCTGCTGTGGGCTATTGAGGATGGTGGGGACTATTAAGAGAGTCTGCTTCCTGCCAACAAAACACGTTTCTCCATTCCTCATCCAGGGAAATATGATATTCTGCCTTTTTAATATTTCCTAAAATATTTCATTTTTCTAAGAGAGGAGTGGGTGCTAACTTCCTACAGCTGATTTCCAGAGAGATGAATACAACCTTGGCTGCTTGAAGATGTATGGACTTAGAATTCCCGAATTCCTAGCCTAGCCTAAGCTGAATTCTGGGATTTGAAGTCCACACAATTCATCTGTCTGGAACCCGCACTGCATATCGGACATTAATACAATTGAGCGTGTCCAGAAATATTTCACAAGAAGTGTCCTCCACTCCTCTGCTCGTAACAAAATACCATATGCCACCAGACTTGAAATTCTGGGTTTAGAAAATTTAGAACTACACCGCCGGTATGACCTAAGCATAGCTCATAAAATCATCTGCTACAATGTCCTACCTGTCAATGACTACTTCAGCTTCAACCAGAACAATACAGGAGCACACAATAGATACAAACTTAAAAGTGAACTCAATTGCAGAAAATATGACTTCAGCAACAGAGTTGTTACTGCCTGGAATGCACTACCTGACTCTGTGATCTCATCCCAAAACCCCCAAAATTTTAACCTTAGACATTGTTGGAAGAAACATCCTTCTGGGTTCTGCTCCAAGTGGGGAAACAGACACTGGAAACATGGAGACTGCTTGGAAAGATGGTTTAATGGTGGACAGGATCACATGGCTTGAGTTCCTGAACAGAAAAGGGGCAGATACAGTAAATCCTTGGGTTTTTATGCTCTCTCTGGCTCTGCATTTCTTGGGACCCTGAAAGAGTATCCTGATTGGTTGTCAGATTCCCAGGGGGTGGGGGCCTTGCTGGCTGATGGTCACATGTGCTTCCCAGGTCACATGTGGTGAGTTTCTATTGCTATTGTGTAGAGGGCTAATCCTATCTTTGTTGGATCTTTGGCAATTCCTACTATGGCTCTGCCTGAAGGAGGTAGATCTTTGTTATGTAGAATAGACTGGCCCAGGCCTTAATGGCCCATTGACAAAGGATGGGGGGCAGGAAGGTGGGAGCTGCTTTGTCTGTAAAATATGCCTCTCCATTTCTCATCCAGGGAAATATAATATTCTGCCTTTTTCATATTTCCTAAAATATTTCACTCTTCCAGGAAAGGGGTGGGTGCTAACTTCCTACAACTGTCTACTGTTGACTTCACCCCATTCCTAAGAGGTCTGTAAGGTGTGTGCATAAGAGCACCAGCGTGCCTACCTTCCCTGTCCTAATGTTCCCTTTAATTATACTCATTGTATGTATTCAGTTCATGCTTATACTTATCTATATTATCTAATATGTACTCGACTAAATAAATAAATAAATAAATAAATAAATAAATAAATAAATAAATAAATAATAATAATAATAAAAAATCAGCCCTGTTCATCTCAGAATCAGACTAAAGTTCTGCTAACAATGTGCTGTCATGTTGGGAATTCTGGGAGCTGAAGTCCACACATCTTCAAACAGCCAAGAAACACTGCCATAGAGGAATGTTATATATCCATTTATTAGAAGGAACAGAGAAGGTCACATCTCTGTGCTGTTCATATGATCTCTGTGTGGTTGTTTATATGTGCTTGGGACAGGAACAACCCATCATTATCTAAAGTGGAGGGTTTGGGAGGCGGAAGCAGAGATGCCTTTAAACAATCCTGGAAATTGTGTCCCACAAGCCAAACCAGTTCCCCCACCACGCTAGGCCCATGGGGGGGAAGTGTATACCATGAATTGTGTCCATTATGTTCTCCGGTGTTCTATGTTCTGAATGTAAATCCTTCCATTCCACACCATCCAGTCAGAGCTGGGGAAGCTTCTTGGATGAGAAGCAAAACGTCTTCAAAGAAAAGTCTAGTTGCCTCGTGAAAAAGCAATATTTGATTCTGAAGAATTACCACAGATCTCATTCCTAGAGATTCTCTAGGATCCAGGAATATGTAAGTGTATCAAGTGTGTCTTTGTACCAGTCAGTGGTGAAATCCAATTTTTTTTGACTACCGGTTCTGTGGGCGTGGCTTGGTGGGTGTGGCGTGGTGGGCATGGCAGGGGGGAAGGATACTGCAAAATCTCCATTCCCACCCCACTCCAGGGGAAGGATATTGCAAAATCTCCATTCCCACTCTATTCTGGGGCCTGCCAGAGATGGTATTTGCCCGTTCTCCGAACTGCTCAAAATTTCTGCTAAATTTCTGTCAGAACCTGCTGGATTTCACCCCTGCTCTGCACACTTTTGAAATCCCTCCCCTCCCTTTTGTCCAAAGCAACGTTTCTCACTACTTAACAACATTAGAATGCCTGGACTTCAACTCCCAGAATTCCCCAACCAGCTATGCTCAGTAGGTCCTCTTGAGAAGAACAGGGCTGACTTCCAGGGAGATGCCTATAAAGCAACCACATAAGACCAGTTTCTCAACCTTCGTTTGAAGGTGTGTGGACTTCAACTCCCACAATGCCCCAGGCAACCATACTCTCAGTAGGTCCTCCTGAAACCAGCAGGGCCAATTTCCAGGGAGATGACTACAAGGCAATCCACATAGAGCAGTACTTCTCAACCTTGCCGGCTTGAAAAACATGTGGACTTTCAACTCCCAGCAACTTTGTGCCAGCTGGGGAATTCTGGGAATTGAAGTCCAAACGCCTTCAAAATGGCCAAGTTGATAAACGCCGGTCCCAGAGAGAGACCCATAACTTCCCAGTCCATGGGAAGTCTATTCCACTAGACTGGGGAAAGGTAACCCAAGGACAGGAGTCTCCAACCTTGGCAACTTTAAGACTTGTGGGACTTCAACTCCCAGCAACTTGGTGCCGGCTGGGGAATTCTGGGAATTGAAGTCCAAACGCCTTCAAAGTGGCCAGGTTGAGAAACGCCGGTCCCAGAGAGAGACCCATAACTCCCCAGCCCACTGGGAAGTCTATTCCACCAGACTGGGGAAAGATAAACCGAAGGACAGGGATCTCCAACCTTGGCGACTTTTAAGACCTGTGGACTCCAACTCCCAGAATTCCTCAGCCAGCTTTTGCTGGCTGAGGAATTCTGGGAGTTGGAGTCCACAAGTCTTAAAAGTCGCCAAGGTTGGAGACCCCTGTCCTAGGAGACCCTCGCGACACCACGCAAAACACACCCAGATGGCCTTCAACACCTGCGTCCTTAATAAACCAGAGCAAGATGCAACCGGGGAGATCATCCGCCCCTCCTCCTCCTCCTCCTTCCCCGGGCTCGCCCAGTTCCCACATTGCCCTTGCTTGCTTGCTTTCTTTCTTTTCTTTCTTTCTTTCTTTCTTTCTTTTTTTTTTTTTGCACGCAAGCAAAGCCCGGGAGCAGCCAGGCGCGGCTGGGGCCTCCCCGCACCCGCTTTTTTTTTTTTTTTTTTTTTTCGCACAGCCTCTTCAAGCTGCAGAAAAGAGACGCCGGTGCCGCCGCGCCAGCCAGCGGGCAAAGCCAAGCCTGAGCTGCTGCCGCCGCCGCCGCCGCTTCCCATCCCCCTTCCCAAGCACAACCTTGAGAGGCTCATTTTTGCTCGGCTGGCCACCTCCGCCTGCCAGAGATTGATTCCTCCTCCCCTCCCCTCCTCCCCTCCTTCTCCTTTGCTCAGTCATTCAGACTTGGAAAGTCAATAACAAGCTGACATCATCAGTGCCTTGTGTATTATTACACTGCTACTTTCCAAAAAAAAAAAAAAAAGTACCCGCCGTCCTCGAAGAGAGGCGCACTGGCGGCGCCAACCGCCTAAGAGAAGCGCAGGAGGTTTTTTTTTTTTTTTTTTTGGAAACCTTGCTGGGAAAGAAGCAAGATTGGCCGGAGGGGGGGGTGGGGGTGGGGGGGCTGTGAAGCGACATTTTCCCCAATGCTTTTTCCTATTCTCCCACGGCGGTTGGTGACCAAACTCCCTTGTGGTGTGTGGGGCCCCTTGTGTGTGTGGGAGATCACAGCGACCTCCTCCCTCAAAGGGGTTTTATTTTTGTGATTCAAGGGAGAATCTGCAGAGCCTCAAACATCAGTTCAGTTTTTCTTTTTTTTTTCTTTTTCTCTCCCCCTCCCCCCCCCCCCAAATTCCCCCTTCCCCCACGACACTGTGGACGGGGTGGGTGGGCAGTCTGCTTATTTGGTGTTCAAATGAATCTTCCCACAACTCTGGAACATTTTGAGATTAAAAATAAAACGCCTCTTTTCTTGTGAAGCTTTTGAAGGGTTTGAGTGGTTTTTCAGGGCTGATACATATCTCCCTCCCCCCCCTTTTTTTTAATTTTCTGAAAGAAAAAAGAAAGGAAACAAAACAGTTTTAGCTTAAAGTGAGAGAACCTGTTCACACAAGCCGTTTTTTTTTAAAGGCATATAGAACAAAGGTACATCTCATTATCCTATTATCTGAATCGTCATCGTTTTATTCATGTTCCACAGGAAGCTGGAATGTAGTTTACGAGCTGATGTAGCTCGTAAATACATTTATTTAGAACGTTTACATGGCCGCCCAACTCACTCACAGTGACTCCAGGTGGCTAGAAAAATAAAAACCTCGAATACAATGCCCAATAAACCTCCAGCCCTTTCATGCATGCATGAAAGTTTCACATTTCACTATGTACTACATAGATTCCAATGATCGGATCATCCAGAAAGGAAATTGTAGTGTTAGATAAATAAATACTGGTGCCCTTTGTAACACCTTTTAATCCAGCCGTGCCCATATGTGTGTGTATGACAAGAGTAAGCAGCTCCAAGAATGCTACTCTTGATAAACAACTTGTTTATTGAATCAACTGACTTGTTCTCTTTACATCTCTATCAAAGCTATTGAGGATCAGGAAGAAATTATTTATTTATTATTTATTATTTAAACTTGTATGCCGCCCTATCTCCGAAGGACTCAGGGCGGCTCACAACAATAAAAACAAGCAAAATCAATGTTAAAAATACCCAATAAGATTATAAAAAGACCATTAAAATCCCCTGTAAAACCCCTTCAGTCCAAATCAGCCAGGCAAAATAACCATGTTTTAAGGTCACGGCGGAAAGAGCGAAGGTTAGGGGCCACCCGGAGCTCCACAGGGTGAAGCTGATTCCACAGGGTAGGTGTGCCCACAGAGTAGGCCCGCTCCCTAGGGGTTGCCAGCCGACATTGTCTGGCCAACAGCACCCCAAGGAGGCCCTCGCTGTGAGAACGCACTGGGCGATGGGGAGCTGTCGCTGGCCGCAGATGGCCCGCCAAATACCCCGGGCCTAAGCATGTAGGGCTTTATAGGTAATTACCAGCACCTCGAATCTCACCCAGAGGGCAACCGGTAGCCAATGCAGGTCCTGCAGGAGAGGTGTAACATGAGAGTGTTGGGACACTCCCATTACTACCCGTGCGGCCGCATTCTGCACCAGCCTCCGAGTGGTCTTCGGGGCAGCCCCATTATATGTATGATAAAACATTAATTTTCCTAATTCAACAAGCAGAAATCGGCTATTAATATATACAAATGAACCCAGTGCCAACAATTTTGTATTTTGATTTGAAATCTTCCATGTTGTTAATGAAAATGTCCCTCCCTCCCTCTCGTACACCCTTATACCAATTTTTGTTTGCATTCGCCTATCCTATCTCACATAGTTTATTCTAATTTTTATTTATTTTACAACAATAAAAGTCAGTAAAACTGTGAAGATTAAATCTCCCAAGGGATGGTATGGCAATGAATACCATTGCTATGACTAACTTCGTCAAAACTTGCCTTACTGGCTGGGGACAATCGGCAAGGTTGTCCTGCACATCTGGAGGAAGAGAAGAAGGCCTCTTGGTGTGGATCTCACCATGGTTATGGTGTTCACAGGCAGTCTCATACATTTGTATTCAGCCAAGGTGTCTCTGTATTTCTCCAGACCTAATTTATTTCCGTGTGATTACAGCAAATTGAGTGGTGGAGTCAAGGTAGCATCAGGTAGCAAGCAATCCTGGCTAGATCAGCTTCATATTTATTGCTCCTTCCATTTGGGGATTGTGGTTAGGCCTTTGTTGTTGTTGTTGTTATTTCTTCCTTTCTTTGGTAGATTGATTACAAACACCTCTGCAGAGGTGAGTGGAGTTGTGCAGCTGCTTCATGATCACAACGCTATGAGTTATGGAGGCTTGACACATTAAGCTAGGCTGTAATGGCTTTTTTCCACTTTTGCAAGCAGGCTATGAATTATGAAGATGAGCTTCTGGGGTTCAACTACCTGTATCTATGCGCTCACCTGCCTGATGCTGAAAGAACCCGGCCAATGCCACCACCTCCATCTCCCTTTATGAAGCTCTAATGATTTTACTTCTTCCCCAAAGTATTTCATTGACTTTGGCTTGACAACAGTGTTATACGTAGGATAGGCTGTAGATTGAATGTGGCTGTTCTATTGCCACATTCATCTACCTGGAATGTTTAGCAAATGCGATTGCAGGCTTCGGCAAACAGTTCCAGAGAAAAGGAGTTGATAATTTGACTGTTTGCCTCAAGTGGTTTAGATAGGACAAGGCTCCAGCTTTCTGAAGCTGGTTTGATGAAAGCTAAGTCAGATCTCCTTTCTGACAAATGTCCAAGACTTTCAGGGTATACCTTTGTGAAATAGCTGCTTTATGCCCACCCCAGCTGTCTTTCCTGGAAGGCTGGGCATGCAAACCTTGGGATGTCCTCAGACTGTAGGGTGGGACTCCAAAGGGACCAGGTGTGAAATCCAGCAGGTTCTGACAGGTTCTGGAGAACCGGAAACGGAAATTTTGAGTAGTTCAGAGAACCGGCAAATACCACCTCTGGCTGGTCCCAGAGTGGGGTGGGAATGGAGATTTTGCAATATCCTTCCCTTCCATGCCCACCAAGCCACGTCCATAGAACCGGTAGTAAAAAAAATTGGATTTCACCATTGATAGGGACTTGCAAGCAAATTTCAGGGATATGGCAACTGATTTCCCCCAATGCTGGATGCAGGCAAGCTTTGTCAAGGTAGTGGTGCTATTCACAAGTGTGCACAATTCCATCTACTAGGGTTCCTTCTCTTTCTAGCAATAAGTTCTTCAAAGAGCCCCAGCCCATTTCCATTCCACACATGGCAATTCGGCATGCTAGCATAGTCTTGGTTCCTTCTCATCCAAAAGTGACTCTTCCTGAGGTTCTTCTGTGTGTGGATATGTCATGCTGGGCCCTGGCACTGAGCCTGTGCACCTACACCGGTCATCCTGAGCATTGTCACTGAAGTTCACTGATCCGAAAGAAGCAGAAGGGATGCAGCATTTGGGCTGTCCGAAGCAAGTTGTGTAGACTGAGACCTCCTCCTCCTCATTTGAGGTTCACCTTAAACTCTGGATTTCCGGTCAACGTCTCATCTAAGCAGTGGTGGGATTCAAATTTTTTTTACTACTAATTCTGTGGGTGTGGTCTGATAGGTGTGGCTTGGTGGGTATGGAAGGGGAAGGATACTACAAAATCCCCATTCCTCCTGATCAGCTGGGACTCAGGAGGCAGAGAATAGATGGGGGCAGGGCCAGGCAGAGGTGGTATTTACCGGTTCTCCGAACTACTCAAAATTTCTGCTACCGGTTCTCCAGAACTGGTCAGAACCTGCTGAAACCCACCTCGACATCTAAGTCCTCCCAAGCTTAACCCTGTTTAGCATTTTGAGGTCAACACAGGACTGCCACCGAGCTCCACCCCCTCACCACATTTAATCAATACATTTATCCGAGAGACCTTTCTGTCCTCTATCCTCCACTTCCAATGCTTCATACAAATGCAGGACTTACAGATCTGGCTCTCCTCTCATCTACTCATGATTTCTCAAGGGAGATAGCTTCCTCAAGAGATAAGGATGCGTTCCAACTTGCTTCCTTTGATGGAAAGAAGCCAGGCGCTTGTTGCACCCTTCCTCCATATATGGCCATGAGATTCTACATTTTCACCTTCAAAGCTAGAAACCGGCTTACAATAAATCAAGCAAACCTTATATACTCATTTGGGTCTAGAGAGACATAGAATATGAAACCTAGGCTTGGTTTTAGTGGTGGGGAGTGACTTTGAGACACTGTTTGACTCCTAGCAACTGCCGGGACAGTCCCTGTGGTTTTCTTGACAAGGGTTTTTTTTTGTGTGTGCATGTTGTTTTCTTCCTAGGGCTGAGAGAGAGTAAATGGCCCCAGGTCACCAAGTTGGTTTTGTGCACAAGGCAGCACTAGAACTGATGGTGTCCTGCTTTCTAGTCTGGTGACTACTAGACCATTAGGAAATAGCACACAGAGCCATCTAGTGGTTGTGTCACCCAAGTAGGTTCAAAATCTAGATTTAACAGTTTAACAGATTAACAGAGTTGGAAGGGACTTTATAGGTCATCTAGTCCAACACACACACACACACACACACACACACACACACACACACACACACACAAGCAGGAGACCCTACACCATTTCTGACAAATGGCAGTCCAATCTTTTCTTGAAAGCCTCCAGTGATGAAGCTCCCACAACTTCCAAAGGCAACTTCTGTTCCATGGGTTGATTGTTCTCACTGTCAGAAAGTTCCTCCTCATTTCTAGGTTGAATCACTCCTTAGTCAGTTTCCATCCATTATTCCTTGTCTGGCCTTCAGGTGCTTTGGAAAATAGCTTGACCCCCTCCTCTCTGTGGCAGCCCCTCAAGTATTGGAACACTGCTATCATGTCTCCCCTGCTCCTTCTCTTTGCTAGACTAGCCATGCCCAGTTCATGTAACCATTTTTCATATGTTTTAGTTTCCAGTCCCCTAATCATCCTGGTTGCTCTCCTCTGCACTTTTTCTAGAGTCTCAACATCTTTTTTATAATGTGGTGACCAAAACTGGATGCAGTACTCTAGGTGTGGTCTTACTAGGGCTTTATAGAGTGGTATAACTACCTCACTTGATCTTGATTGCATCCCTCTGTTAATGCAATTTAGAATTGCATTGGCTTTTTTGGCTGCCGCTGCACATTGTTGGCTCATATTTAGGGCCAGTTGGAAGGGAAGCTGTAGTGTTTCTCAGCCTTGGCAACTTGAAGTTATATGGACTTCAAGTCCTAGAATGTTTCCAGCCATCATAGCTTCAAGTTGCCAAAGTTGAGAAACATTGTTGTAGAGGCTCTATTTGACAAGTGTTAATGGAGAATAAGGGTGAGAGTTATAACTGAACATAGCATGAATGCCATGAAAAATGCAGAACAAGCACGTGATGAGGTTGGGAAGGATCCTCTTTGATCCTCTTTATCTATGGGACCACCTGCTGCCACCAATAGCCTCCCACCGGCCGGTACGGTCTCATAGAGAGGGGATCTTCTGGGGGCCGTCGGCCAAACAATGTCGACTGGCAGCCCCCAGGGGGAGAGCCTTCGCTGTGGGGCATCTACTATCTGGAATGAGCTCCCCCTGGAGATACAGAGGATCCCGGATCTGTGCACCTTCCGCCGCGCTCTTAAGACCTTTTTATTCCATCAGGCTGGCCTGGCCTAATCTTTTCCCTTTTTCCCTTTTTCAAATGTAAATTTTAATCTGTTTTAAATTATTGGGGTGTTTTAAATCTGTCTTGGGCCAAATTGTTTAATTCGGTTTTATTTTGCTTTTAAATTTTGTATTTATGTGTTTTATCTTGTGGCTGTTCACCGCCCTGAGTCCTTCGGGAGTAGGGCGGTATATAAATCAAATCAAATGAAAATGAAATGAAATGAAAATGAAATGAACAGAAGGTGTGAATTCATGCAGAGACAAAGCACATCTTAATCAGTCACTAAGGGTCAGGTGAGCCAAAGAGGAGGACTTAATTTATGGAAGTTTTCATGAAGGACATTATATTAAAACTGTAAGAAATGACAACATCTGAATTTTTGGAGCCCTTTCAGATTGTGACATCCTAAAATGGCATTTCTCAATTTTGGCAGCTTTGAAGGCTGGTTGTGGATTTCTGGGAATTGAGGTCCACATATCGTCAAGTAGCCAAGGTTGCAAAACACTGCCCTAAGCTGTATTTTAAATAATGCCTAAATCCAATTCTGCTCAAAGTGGCAAGTGTACAAACTTGGCTAATTTAAACCTAAATTGGTTTTTTGTGACTTTAACATATTCGTCATAGCCTGTCAGAATGAAAGCTATTATCTTTCAAGGGGTTCTGTAACTAGGTTCACAAAAGATGCATAATATCTCCGGTAAATAGTCTGCATAACCATTGACACCATGTGTTAAACTTGGGTGGCATTAAACTTGGTTAGCTTTTTTTGCAGCGTAGTGTGTTGTTTCAACCCTGAACATTTGCTAATGGTTAAATGCATTGTGCAAACTGCTTCATTGAGTAATCAGAATAAAAATCTGTTGTGTAATTACATCCTGTCCCTTTGCAACCAGCCAGTAGGACAACCAGTAGCAACTTTGGCTTGTAACATATACTAACCAGGCATTTTAAATCAGAAATATATAAGAATATATCATCTCAGTAATCCTATTGCTGTGTGCAATGGCATCTTTGTAAAATTCAGCTCCCCGTGATGACCAAGGCTTTGCTGTTAAGTTTAAAATATCATCTTGTAAAATGTAGATCACTTTTATTTTCCCCATGTTGAATATTGGAATGACGTTCTCTGAGTCATTTCAGTAATTCTTGCTGTTGGGATATGATGTCTTGTGATATTATCTGTCCTTAGCATTCGCCAAGCTACATTTCTTTTCAGTGGGGGTGGGTGGGTGTTAAAATCCACAAGAGAATTTTTAAGTCACACAAACACAACAGACACTAATAGAAAAGTGTGACTATTTAAAAAGACTAAAATGTTGAAAAAGAGAAACCTGATAAAAAAACTACGGGGAAGAGACAAACTAACCAACATTATAGGAGAGAATGGACATTCTTCAACTGGCCAATATTTTGATGGACACCAGAATGGGAAATCAGGGTCAGTGGCAGAGAAAACACCCACTTTTACACATAAAAGATGAGGTCAATGGAACAAGGAAATATTAAAAGAAGAAGGTTCTTTGTTTCTATTAGAGGCAGCTTTCCAATTGGTGAAATTGATGCTAGTTTCTTTTAGTTTTTAGAATGTTGAGGTGAGAGACAAACATAAAATGGTACAGATGTTCATAAGTCAAACCAGGGGCCAGGATGGGGAGGGGTTTGAGAAAAATCAAGGTCTGTGGTCCTGGCCAGGTAATCAAAGCCTCATCCCTCTGTGATTGGAGTGGGGTCAGTGGTGAAATTCAGCCAGATCTATCCGGTTCGCGCGATCCAGTAGGGTGGGAGGCTCCCCCAACCTGCCCGGATGTCATCACGTCCCATTTTTGACCCTCCGGCATGCACAGAAGGCTCTGCGCATGTGTGGAGGAGGCGTGCGTGCTCACATTTGTGATCGGGTAGCAAAGGTAAGTGCATTTCACCCCTGAGTGGGGCCCCAATCATATAGTTGCCATCTTCAACCCCCTTTCCCCCATAGATAAACTAATTTGCCATCACTTTCTTCCAGGAGGTCCTTTTCCACTTCTTTGTTTAGCTCTTTCTTTCTGAATGGTGTGTGGGAATGGCCTTGACAGAGGAGGAAGTATCGCAGACTGGACCACTGTCATGTAAAAGTTATCTCAGTCCACAAAGGAGGGAGGGTATGGGATATCATTTCAGAAGAGACTTTCTCAAGTTTTCCAGAGAGTAAAAAGAAAGGAGAAAAAAAATACTTTTGACTTTTGCAAGACTGATGTTAGCCCTTTGAGATAATCCAAAGAAGAAGCACACCCAGGAACGCTACCTCTGTCTTTACTGTAAGGTTACATTAACCATCATGCAAGACAAAAGTAATTTCTCCCTTCCTTCCCTTTTAATCTCAAGAAAACTTGGCAGATCCCTTCTGAAATGCTTCCAACCATCCCCTTCTTCTGTGGACTGAGATATCTTTTACATGACAGTGATCTGATCTGTGGATCTTCCTCCTGTCTCCCAAGGTCATTTGCACATACCACTACCACTACATATTCAATCCATGTACTGACATGGACGTGGTGGCTCTGCGGCTAAGACGCTGAGCTTGTCAATCGAAAGGTTGGCAGTTCAGCGGTTCGAATCCCTAGTGCCGCATAACGGGATGAGCTCCTGTTATTTGTCCCAGCTTCTGCCAACCTAGCAGTTCGAAAGCAGTTCGAAAGTAAAAAAAAATGCAAATAGAAAAATAGGGACCACCTTTGGTGGGAAGGTAACAGTGTTCTGTGTGCCTTCGGCATTTAGTCATGCCGGCCACATGACCATGGAGACATCTTCGGACAGCGCTGGTTCTTTGGCTTTGAAACGGAGATGAGCACTGCTCCCTAGAGTCGGGAACAACTAGCACATATGTGTGAGGGGAACCTTTACCTTTACTTACTAGCTCAGTCCAACAGTTATTCTGTTGAGATTTTATCTAATTGGAAAAATCCTAAAGCTAAGAAGAGCTTGGTCACCTGGTTATATCTATGCACATTTTTGGCAGCATTATAAGAAGTAGTTTTCTTGGTACCTTCTTCTACTGTGTCTTTTAACTTCCTGTCTACTCTAAAACCCCAAGACTCCTGAACATTCTCCCATTTTGCTATTCAAGAGGTCCAAAGCTGCTTAACTTCTGTACAAGGACAATATTGACTAGAGGCTGCCATCTGCTGATATTCTTTTCAAGTTCAAAAGAAGAAATTTAAGTATGGGGAAGGATTGCTAGCTAACCATTATGGTTACTGATGGCTACTGTGTTGCTCTTACTTTAAAGATGGATGAACTTTTGTGACAACAAAATGGGCCTTATTTTCAAGTCAATGTTTTTAGCAAATTGTATTTTATAGTATTTCTAATGGTGACACAATTTTGAATTACACAACTTTGCAAAACTATTGCTTGTTTTATTAGAATTGCCAACCAGACTATTTGCTTATCCTTTTGTGGCTCAAATCCAACCAGAATGTAAGAGCCATTGCAGAGCCTGGAGTCTCTCCAGTGTGTGCTTTATAACAAAAGTTGGCTAAAATTGTAATCTTCTGCTCAAGGTCTTTAATAATCTCATCATACCATTGATTTTTCCAGATCTAGAGAACCAAGATCCAGGGTGATTTAAAAAAAATAACTATAGAATTATAAATGGCAGCCGATATCAGAATATGTAACATGAATTTAATTCAAAATACCAAATGTCAATCACACATTGAGCAAACCAGTACTTTACAAACTATCTAAATTATCATAGTTTTCTTCAATATCAACAACCAAGTGGACTGGAAGATTAAGGAGGTGGGAGTAATGTTTATTCATTTGTAAATACTGCAAACACAAACATACACAGCCACCAGTGGTGGGATTCAAATTTTTTTACTACCGGTTCTGTGGGCGTGGCTTGGTGGGTGTGGCATGGCGTGGCTTGGTGGACGTGGCTTGGTGGACGTGGCTTGGTGGACGTGGCAGGAGAAGGTAACTGCAAAATCCCCATTTCCTCCCAATCAGCTGGGACTTGGGAGGCAGAGAATAGATAGGGGTGGGGCCAGTCAGAGGTGGTATTTACCGGTTCTCTGAACTACTCAAAATTTCCGCTACCAGTTCTCCAGAACTGGTCAGAACCTGCTGAAACCCGCCTCTGAGAGCCACCAACAACAGATCCTTGTATTTAGCAATTGTCTAGATGAATTTAAAATCAGCTTTTTATTTAAGCTAAAGAGATAGATTAATTTCTTAGGAATGGATCCTTTTTTTTCATCCTTTAATGTATTAAATCGAAGGTTCTCATACTGGGAACTGTCAGCCTCAGGAACTGCATCAAAAGACCATGATTCAGTTGTCGCTTAATCATCATTCTGTTGTTCTTTTTTTTTGATGCTGTTTTCCCTTCAGACAGTGAAAAAGAGAGGCATGCTGATTATTATATGGTAGATTTTTAAAAATTTTGTAAACCATCTGGAGTCAACTGTGTATGAGTCGGGAAGCTATATAGATGTGTTTAATGAATAAATGATGCTATAAAGAAAGGGCAGTTTTTTTTTTATGAGATTATCTGAAGCCTTCAGATATACAGCTTAGATGTACCATCATATATAATGAAAAAAAGGGTGCAAAATGTAGTTAGCAGACACACAGAGGCATTAGGAACTGAAAGCACCAGGCTATCAGATTAAGGCAATCAATCAATCAATTACCATCCAAATAACCACTTGATAACAGCCAATAAGAACTTTCTGTATCTCTCTACTGCCACGGAGTGGACATCTAAATTTTTGCCACCCAGATCTGGCAATTATAATTTCATTTCTTTCTGTTTCTCCCACATTTTCTACTAATCCAGAGGTGGTATTCAGCCGGTTCAGACCAGTTTGCCTGAACTGGTAACAGAAATAGAGGATGGACCCCCACCCTGGCTCTATGCCATCCTGCCAGTAAAGTGCATGCGCAGAAGACTGGGTGTGCACTCACATTTGCGAACCAGTAGGGAAAGTAAATGAATACCACCCTTGTACCAGGGGTGGGTTCTACTTATCTTTACTACTGGTTTGCAACGGGAGCACGCATGCAGGCTTGCTTCACTCGCTCACATGTGCGCTCTTCTGCGCATGCGCAGATCATACCTTATGATGTCCAGGCGGGTGGGCGGAGCCTCCTGCCACTTTTACTACCGGTTCTCAAGAACCGGACAGAACCGGGAGCAACCCACCACTGCCCTGTGCTAATCCCAGGACATTTTAAAGCTGCAGCTACAGCACACTTACTAGGATTCTCACTGAACGTTCAGTAGCACTAAATTTTAGGAAGTGCCCTTAGGACCGGCCTTTGTCTTTGCTAACAATGTCAGACAAAAATCACAGTGACATGGCTTTTTGAAGTTTAAGCACAAGGAAGAATTTCTTCTTCCCTTCCCCCAAGCTTCAAATACAGCCATCTCCTCATTTCTGCAGGGTTAGTGGCGCAGTCCAGTGCGTGACATGAGCGAAGCCAAATCGAAGAAAAACAGACATGCCCGGGGAAGTTCTAGAAACATAAACAAAAGAATTCCTCTCTTCCATGTTATCAGTTATATAAAAAGCTCAGATCCTTTTCCTCAGCCAAGAGGTTATATCAGAGGGTGACAAAGCTGATGGCAAAGGTTTCGGGATGAGGGTGGGGTCAGGGAAAACCCAATTTATCTTCCTGTTGGGTTATGAAGTTCAGAATCCAGCTTCCTCCTTCTAAGGAATTCCTTTGATGGCTTTGTTATTGCTACATGATTAGTAACTAGCTTTGTCAAAAAAAAAAAAAAAAAAAAAAACCCAAGGAAAAAGTTTCTTTCATTCTTTTGTTTGTTCTTTCTTCTTTCTCTCTCTCTCTTTCTTTTCTTTTTCTTTTTTCTTTCTCTTTCTTCTTTTCTTTCTCTCTTCTTTCTTTTCTCTCTCTTTCTTCTTTTTCTTCCTTCTTTCACTCTCTCTCTCTCTTTCTTTTTCTTTCTTTCCTCTCTCTTTCCTCTTTTCTTTTCCTTCCTTCCTTCCTTCCTTCCTTCCTTCCTTCCTTCCTTTCTCTCTCTCTCTCTTTCTTTTCTTCCTCCCTTCCTGCCCCCGCTCTCTTTTGTGATTAAAAATTTAGCCATAAGCCTTTCTATGGAGTTTTCATAGTGATGATTTCTCACCACATTACTTTCCAATTATAAAATCTAGGCTAACCTAAAAGTAGAAATATAGAAATACCTCTGATAATTGGAGGTTGATGGGAGAACTTAAGACATGCAGTAGGAAAGGTTCTGCTCTATTGACGAAATAATCACTGATGGCTAAATATCCTGTACTGTAGTGTACTGTGATTCCTATAGGGAATCACCCAATCCAGAGTTCTACATTGCAAGCCAATGAAAAGAATAGATATTGATCACAATTACTTTCTTCCAGGACTGAAAATACCGATGGTGACCTAACGGATGGTGTCAGACCCTAAGTACTGAGTACTGGTTTCGCTACTCAAAATTTATGATGCTTCTAAAGTCATTTCATTGTAGTTGATAACACATACGGTGATGCATTCTCCAAAGTTTGATAGAATATTTTGTAGGGGCATCAGTCTGTTTGGGAACCTGGCCATTATCTTGATCTGCAGTGTAAACTAAGGCATCATCTTAAACCATAACAGAATTTCTTTACCAGGGCATATATTACCTTTGGCATTATGTTTTGTTAACCTGGTTTTGGTGTGTGATGTGAATCCAGCTATAAGGTTGTAATTGATGTCAACTACTTTGGTATGAACCTGAAAGTTTCACTTCCCAAGTAGATAGTGTTAGCATTTGATAAGCAAATAAGTCGATCTGCATAAAACACTTTCCGTAAATGAGTAACAGAGATGAGCTCCTGATACAGTTGAAAATGATATATATATAATCAAGAGTGGAAAAATTCAACAAGACCTTGCTATGTTAGTTGATAGGACTGAGACACGTTGGTACTCCATATATTTACATGAAGTGAACTGTTTTGGGAGTTGCATAACGTTTTTATTGACTAAAAGCCAAAGCACATGAGATCCAGTTGGAATGAGAATGTTGCAAAATGGGGATCTAGCACAGCTGCCTCTCCCCACTTTGTAATGTCATGTTTTCTCCTATGACATGAATGTACCGGTTGGAAAGGGTCACATGTAACATTCTTGAGTATGAAATGGGTGAGGTCCTTTTCTTGCCCGGTTGTCACAGCTTCGTGGCAGCCACCATGACTGCTGCCCCCTGCCGCCGACTCACAGAGGGTTCCCTCTGACCTCCAAGGAACTTGCCTGTTCCTCTCGGTTGTCCAACGCGCCCCTCTTCTTCCCCCATTCCTGCAAGACGGGTTCGGTCCGAAGACCCATCGGCGGCAGTTCGGCAGCTGGGGTTTTCACGGGGCTCATCAGAGCCCGCTATTTCCCTGACTGTCTTGCCGCGACGCCAAACCAGAAGTCTACAATGATCTGTTTAGCGACTATTCAAAGTATAACTTTGAATAGTCAGATTCAATAGTCAGATACTGAAAAAGTGACTTATGACCCATCCTTACACTTTTTTTTTTTTTAAATTTGATTTATATGCCGCCCTTCTCCGGAGACTCAGGGCGGCTTACAGTGCGTTAAGCAACAGCCTTCATACTTTTGTATATTTTATACAAAATCAGCTTATTGCCCCCACAATGACTGTGACAGCTTCCCCTATGGTCACATGATCAAAATCCGGGTGCTTAGCAACCAGCGTGTATTTATGATAATTGAGCGCCCCAAAGTTCATGTGATTGCCATTTGCGGCCTTCCCAGATGGCTTTCGTCAAGCACAGTCAATGGAGGAAGCCAAATTCACTTAACAACTGCCTGATTCACTTAACAATCATAATGATTTGCTTAACTACAGGGTTAAGCAAAAAGGGAGTTTGTTTTACAGTGGCAAAGAGGTCATAAAATCAGGTGCAACTCATTTAACAACCACCTTGCTTAGCAACAGAAATTCTGGTCCCACTTGCGATTGTAAATCAAGGACAACCTGTACTACCTGTGTATAAGGAAAAGAGTTTTGGGGAATAAGGTTTAACCCTTTTCAACTTTTAAGATAAAGCTAAGCCTATTGGATGGAGGTTTATACTTCCTCTCCCAGACGTCCCTTGGCTACACCTTGGCCCAGTGATGGTATTCAGCTGGTTCAGACCGGTTCGGGTTAAATGGTAGTGGCGACCTGCGGGTGGCCCGCCCCGGTGCTATGCCGTTCTATTTAGCCACATTTTCTAAGCCGTGCGCATGTGTGCAAGCCACGTGCACGACCAAAGCACATGCACGGAAGGTCGAATGCTGGTGTGGAAGGTGCATGCATGCTCACATTTTCGGTGCGCGGCGAACCGGTGGTAAAATTATGTGAAACCCACCTCTGCCTTGGCTTGCCTCCTGCCCTTGTGTAGCTGCCGCCATTTATCTTCAAGGTGGTAGAATCCCAGCTGTCCAAAACATAGGTAAGGCAAGGCTAAGTTGTATATATCCAGGACAGAAAATACTATGGTTCTCCAATTTCAGCTGTCCTCCTTTGTCTTTATTTTCAGCGAAACTGCCCTTCTCCAAGCCAGAAAATAGCAAATAAATAAAGACACAGCAGAAAAATAATATTCACCTTTCATTCTTGCCCCTGAGTGAAATTAATAAGCACAACTATACACCTGGAATAGGCAGGATGTACCTGTCACCAAAACAGCAAGCTGTTTGAAATATATTGAACACAAGCTTATTTATAAAATGATTCACCTGCTGCTTAAATTTTCTTTTGCAGATAAATTAAATCTCGGAGAAAGAAATAAATGGAAACAAGCAGACTTTTCCTACAGAGGGAACCCCAACCGTTAAACCTCTCCTGGCAACCAAAAGAATTGAAAGTCATTTTTCTTAAATAGGTAGCTGTCAGCTGCTACTTGCTCATCTCCAGTTTCACCAGGGATAGATAGATGGAGATGGCCTTTCTCAGATGACGAGATCAGAATCCAGTTCTCATTGGTCTGGAAAGCCCAGCTGTTGACCTGTCCGAACAATGGATGAAGGTGCATGAACTTGGTGTACCAACCTAGGCAGATTTGTAAATAGAGAGAAGTGGCGGTATACACAGCAAAATGGCTTACATCTGTGATTGCTTGCATCTGGTCAAACTAAATCCAAACTAGATGGAACAGCAACCCATCTGCGTAAACGAATGTCTTCTTAATCACCTACAAACTAAACAGGGAGGGGGGGGGAAAGTACCGTATCTTTCAGAGTATAAGATGCACTTTTTTCCACCCTAAAAGAGGGTGGAAATGTTGGTGCGTCTTATACACCGAATACAACCATTTTTGGCCTCCTGAAGCCCCGCCCCGCTCGTCCCATTTCTGCAAAAAATGGGCCCGTTTTTTGCAAAAACAGGATGTTCAGAGGGCTTGGGAGGCCTGCAGAGAGCTCCTAGGGGCTGGGGAGGGCAAAATCTTTCTTTCTTACCTCTTCAAAATCTTGATGCGTCTTATACACCAGTGCATCTTATGGTCTGAAAAATACAGTAGTGGTGTTTTGACCCAGCTCCCCCAAGCACAACAAACCTTCTGAGGTAAACTCAGAGATTCCTTTAATTAGGAGTGCTGGCAGCCATGGCAAAACGTTTCTCTCTCACCACAGGCTAAGAAGTCCGGCTGGCCGGAAGATGAATAGTTGTCTGCCACATCTATTCATCTCCGCCCCTTGCCTTTTATCCCCAGAGCTAGGGTGAGGCTTCACTAGCAGCGGTAGCTCTTCTTTCCCAAGGATCGGCCCATAGATTTCCACTGCTCTCCTCTCCTCTATCTCCTGCGCATGTCAGGCACTGGACCCAGCTCTTCCTCATCAGCCACCTCCAGACCTGGGGGCTGTTGACTTTCCCAGGCTCTGCCTCCCTCTCTTTCTCTGCCAGCTCCACTCCCTCTTCCTCCTTGGAGCTCTCAGATTGCCTTGATGCTGACCCTGACTCCCATGCCTCCTCCTCCTCCTCTGATTCAGCTGCTAGAGGGGCCGATGGCCGACAGACCATAACAAGTGGCAATGTGAAAGACCATTGTTTTTTTTCAAGGAGTTTAATGACATCATGTTGAGTTCTCATTCAGAATTATAATGGTGAGAGAGAAGATCCCTGAGGATGGGTTCCAGCACAAGTTCGAAAGCGTGGAAGACTAAACCTCTGGTCCCGGTGATCCAGATTGGATCATGCAACATTATCCCTAGGACTTGTATATTTGCCTTCATTCATCAAAATTATACACTCATTCTGAGTGAGCCTGCACATTTTTCACTCTTGTTTGCTGATTAAAGGTGAAGGAGGGATCATCTTCACGTAGCGGCAAACCTGTGAAAATCTCTCGCTTTTTTTTTTTTTTAATTTGATTTATATGCCGCCCTTCTCCGAAGACTCAGGGCGGCTTACAATGTGCTCAGCAATAGCCTTCATCCTTTTGTATATTTATACAAAGTCAGCTTATTGACCCCACAAACTGGGTCCTCATTTCACCTACCTTAGAAAGGATGGAAGGCTGAGTCAACCTTGAGCCTTGGCGAGATTCGAACCCTGCAGTAATTGCAGGCAGCTGGTCTTAATAACCAGCTTAATAACAGGGTGCCTTAAACCCTTGTACTACCAAGGCTCTTCTTCTTCTTTCAATTCCCATCCCAGAGTCATGGGTCAGCCAGTCTCGGTCAGGTCTTGCAGTGTCCTGATCATAGCAGGGCCACGAAGCATGGTGGCAGGTTTGGATAAAACCTTAGGGTTGTTGCTGTTTGTGGGGAGCTTCTCCACAGAACACCAGAACCAGGGGTGCTATTCAGCAGGTTCTGACAGGTTCTGGAGAACCGGTAGCGGAAATTTTAAGTAGTTCAGAGAACCGGCAAATACCATCTCCAGCTGGCCCCAGAGTGGGGTGGGAATGGGAATTTTGCAGTATCCTTCCCCCAGGAGTGGAGAGGGAATGAAGATTTTGTAGTATCCTTCCCCTGGAGTGGAATGGGAATGGAGATTTTGCAGTATCCTTCCCCTGCCATGCCCACCAAGCCACACCCACCAAGCCACACCAAGCTCACCAATCCACGCCCACAGAACCGGTAGTAAAAAAATTTGGATTTCACCACTGGCACTGACTGACCATTCACTTGAGTGGTGAGGACTATGGTAACGGTATTCATCATCCCAAGGGCAGCCTCAGCATTTAAATTTCATTTCCGTACTCACAAAATATGCATAGAGTGGAACCAAAATAGCACATGAGTTGATTGTACCTGAGATTGTTATTTCTTCTATTCAATCATCTTTGATTATCAGATACTGCCTGAACGAATCCCTACAGTTTTCTTGGCAAGTTTATCAAAATTGGTTTTCCACTGCATCAGGGTTGGTATTCACTTACCTTCGCTACTGGTTCGCAAATGTGAGCGCGCGCGCTCACGTCGCTCATGTGCACCACCTCCGCGCATGCACAGAGCATCAAAAACGGGATGTGATTACATCCGGGCGGGTGGGTGAAGCCTCCCGCCAACACCACTACCGGTTCGCTTGAACCGGATAGAACCAGCTGAATACCACCACTGCACTGCATCCTTCCTAGGACTGAGATAGAGGACTCTGGCCCAAGGTCACCCAGCTGATTTTATGCCTAAGGCAGAACTAGAACTCACAATCTCCTGGTTTCCAGCCTGAGGTTTTTACCGTTATACCAAACTGGTTCTTAATGTGGAGGTAATCCATTTTAATTCATAAAACATTCCTGCACTTGAGTAGCTGTTGTCCATTCACCGCACTTTAAACCTGGTTCTCACTGAATCACACATTGCAACAACCCGATGCAACACAGCCACTTAACAATAATTGCTGGAACGTTGAATTCAGCACTAGCAGAAGGCCTCATGTCTTGGCCCTAAAAGCTGCCCATTTAACAGGGGAATTCTGGGAGCTGAAGTCCACACATCTTTAAAATTGCCAAGACTGAGAAACGGTAGCTTAAACTGATAGTGAGCTTGTGTTCATTGCATGCATATTTGCTATCAGCACTTTTGTAATAAATAGAAGGTCCGTGGGTCCATTCTTTGTGGATTTGATTTATTCGTTTCAGTTTTAAAGCCTGACAGCTTGATAACTGGGAGCATTCAGATCTGGGATCCACACTGAGGGAGAGGTGGATTCACCAAATATGTCAAATAAGCCTTTGGCTGTATATGTTCTTAGAGAAATGATTTACAAGCCATGTGCTGAGAAATATTAATGGGTTCTCTGCTGTAAGAAGAATTAATGGATTTCTTTGAAAAAGTTATGTCACCCTTTGGGCTTTAAACTGGTTGCAAGGGAAACCAGGCAAGGTTGTACTATGAATTTACTATGAGTTTCCCATCCTCCCCCCCCCCATCTTTCTTTCTTAGTCAGTAAAGAAGTTTTCTTCCTTTAAAAAAAAAAAAAAAGCCACCTCAAACTTATTTTAGTTTATTATTATTTATTTTTCAAATTGGCAGGAAATACCACTACTGTTTTTTTGGAATTGTGGCGATTGCCAAAAAATTGAGATCTGGACCATCAGATAGTAGCCTGAGTTGCTCACCATCACTTGAGATGGATGGCATATACATTTAATAAATAAATAAATCCTGAGGGAATCAGGTAGCTAACCCCTTGCCTTGCTTTAAAGCAAGGGTCTTCAAACTTGACAGCTTTAAGACTTGTGGACTTCAACTCCCAGAATTCCTGAGCTAACATGACTGGAGGAGGGATTCTGAGAGTTGAAGTCCACATGTCTTAAAGCTGTCAAGTTTGAAGAACCCTGCTTTAGAGCTTGCAAAGAATGGAAGTCTTCTTTGTAATTCACATCCCCTTAATCTGGCCTCTTCTTGAAGGGACCTGGAGTCAAACAAAGAATGAACCTACACATAGGACCATTTCTTAATTATTTGACCAATTGATTGGATAATGATGTATGCTCTTTGTTGTGATAAAGGAGCAAAAAGGTTATTTCTGTGCTCATATTGTGCACACAGAGACTGACTGGTGGTCCTAGTAGGGTAAGACGGGCCCATGAGAACACTTCAGTGGTGGGATTCAAATAATTTAACAATTGGTTCTCTACCCTAATGACCGGCTAGGTGGGCGTGGCCATGGTGGGCGTGGCCAGGGGTGTGTGACAGGCAGCACTTGGCCTCCTGCAAAAATGGGCTGTGTGTGGGTCGTGCTGCACCCCCACCCGTTTTGGGCCTAGTAGGCCTCTCTGCACTTACCTGGGAACCAAAATGGGGCGCAATGGCACTCCTGGAAGGGGTGGGGCGGGGAGGGGTAGGGCCAGCCAGCAATTTAACAACTGGTTCATCTGAACCGGCCCGAACTGGCTGAATTTCACCACTGGAACACTTGTAGGGCTATGGAGGGCTATTTTAGGCATCTGTCTGATAAAGTCAGTTAGATTCCCTTGGAGTTGGAATCTAGTTTGTACAAGTCCTAAAGAGTTGCCTTCCCTGTTTGGGAAGAGTTTGAACCTGTTTGCAGGAGGTGACCGATGGTAAAATCCCAAACCTGAATTGGGAAGTCAAACATTCTGGGAAAGAGATAATTAAGAAGCTCAAAAAGAAACAAAAAGACCAGCTTTCTTCTCTCCAACAATCCACAGCCAGATAAACAGAGATTAACCCCAAGATTAATGTCAGAGACCAACAATCAAACAGTAAACAATACTCCAATTAAGGAACTACCAACTCAAAACAACAATCGTAAACAACAGCCTAATTGTTCTGCCCCAGCTACGGATCCCAAAGAACACAGCACACACAAAGTTTGTACAAAACTTAATTTACTAAAATAGCTCAGTCTTTTTCAAAACAAAGGCTGTTAATAAACTTTCTTAACAGCGTACAAGAAACCAAAGATAAAGTAATCACAATCTTACGAAGGTTGGCAGAAAGCCCAGAAGCAATTTTGCAGAGAATCCAGACGCGAAGTAGAGTGAACTAAAGTTGTTCCCTACAACTTGCTTTAGTCGGTGTTCCTCCTTAAATAGGCTAAGGGAGTGGCCAATTAGCCCCAAGCCTTACTCTTGAGGAGACCTCCTCCTGAGGAGCCACTCCTGCCTTTTGGCAGCCCGTGCATCGAGAAGAGGCTCCTCCTCTTCATCCTCTTCACTTAAAGGAGCTTCTGGAGGTTCTGAAGGCCCTGGCTGAATCCCCGCCTCTGGCACCACATCTTCTCCAGCCTCCTCATTGTCTGACTCGGGTGCCAGCTGCACAGGCTGCTGGCGCAACACCACACCAGCCTCCTCGTTGTCAGAATCAGCTACAATCCGCACAGGCCGCTGATGAGCCACAACACTAATCAAGGAACCACCCAGAACATTCCCACCAGCACTGACAGGACTACTTGTATATAAACAGCAAACCCCATTCTCTTCTAACATTGATGATGTTATCTAGATGGGTAAGGAAATGTCTGCAAGAAATCAACCAAGCTCAGAGAGCATCAAAGACCCCAAAGTTCAACTCTAAGTTACAAGTATTCTTTTCTATTGGTATCCTGGATGGAGAAGTGGCAAACCATTCCATATAATTGTGGAGTAAAGTACATGAACTACATGAACAAATCCATGGAAGTACCAGAAGATAATCTTGGTATGAAGGAGACTTCACTTTTTTTGCCATAATAGTTTGTTGACCAAATCTTCAGCATTATTTCTGAAAGTCACACAGTAAGTGGCTTATAGGCTACATATAACCTGGATATTCTCAACCCTTATGCTTCTATTATACCTGATACATTTTTCTTGTTTCATTCTAAATAAAAATCTTGCTTCAGAATTTTTGTGGCATCTACTGAATATCTCTTGACCCTTTGCATGAATTAAAGGCTGAAGTGTTTGTTTTTAAAGAGTGTATTGTACAGAGTGTTGGAAGATTTTTCTGGGTGTGACAACTCTATTTACACTTGAAGGAGCAGCATGTAAACTTGTTCTACTCCCACTTCTACTTTTCTATTTTCACTATATTGAGAAAATATTTATGTTGTTATTCTTCAAATTATCTCAGTGAATAAGGGTGGATCTTAAGCTCTTTAAACTGTGGGTGAAATTGCAACTTTGCACTGGATAAACACATACTGGCTAATTGACTTTTGTAATCTCTCTGTGTAAAAGGCAATTCCTGGATCACACTCAACAGTGCTCAAGGTTCAGTCACACCCATTGGGCCTCTGCAGCTATGAAGATAAAAGGGTGGAGTTTCTACAGAGAACCTGGGAAAATATTTAGTTTTACCTAGTGAATTCTACGGCCCATATTGTAGTAATTATTATATATTTTGGATCCCTCTTCACATGAGTTTCAGCATCAACATAGGTTGATAACTCCTGTGCTGTTTGGGTCTTACTGTTTCCGGTATAAATGACAGAATAACAGAGTTGGAAAGGACTTAGAGGTCTTCTGGTCTAATCTCCTGCTCAAGCAGGAAACTCTATATCATTTCAGACTGGATATCTGTGGAACTTGGAATTTTCCCCATGGATAGGAACTCCTACCTTATCCCACTTCCCTCCCATGACTCCCACACTCCCCTGTAAAAAGAAAACTGTCACTGTACCACCATATCTTCATATTAGACAACTCAAGCTGAACAGTTTCATAGTCTCACAGTAGACATATCTATTGATACAGAATACAGAATAACATGGTTGGTAGGGACCTTGGAGATCTTCCAATCCAATCCCCTGCCCATGGTAGGACACCCTATTTCAAAGTGGGCAATTAGTTTTCCCCAAATGGCCAGATGAGAAACTGGAACTATTGTGGAAGGCCGGATGTAACCTGATTTAACGTTCTCTAACTCCATCACTTCAACTCCTCAGGCTGTTTATTTAGATTTGATTTCTAATTTCTGAGTGACCTCAAATTGGCTGGACAGAGACAGCCAAAGGATTGGGTGGATGTCACCTGGGGCCATTAAAATGCCCTATATCATTCCAGACAAATGACCGTCCAATCTCTTCTCAGAAAACTCCAGTAATGGAGCCTCCACAACTTCTGGAGGCAAGCTGTTCCACTGATTTTATTTATTTATTTATTTATTTATTTATTTATTTATTTATTTATTTATTTATTTATTTATTTATTTATTTATTTATTTACTTACTTACTTACTTACTTACTTACTTACTTACTTACTTACTTATTTATTTATTTATTTATTTATTTATTTATTTATTTATTTATTTATTCAATATATATGCCGCCCCTCTCCGAAGACCCAGGGCGGCTCACAATACACTCAAAAAATCAGTATAAAAACACTTAAAAATTAAAAACATTAAAACCCATTCACACCATTCATGGCCGGATCTTGTCAGATCGCAAAGCGAGATCAACGGCCCCAGGCCTGCCAGAAAAGCCAGGTCTTCACCACTTTTCGGGAGGGCCAATAGGGTGGGGATGGTCCGGACCTCAGGAGGTAACTGGTTCCAGAGAACTGAGGCACCCACAGAGAAGGCCCTCCCCCGCGGGCCTGCCAGCCGGCATTGTTTAGCTGATAAATCTCACTTCAGAAATTTCTCCTTACTTCTAGTCCTTATTTTTTTTTTTATTTCCCATTTAAACAAAAGCAGTGGCATAAGATTGAGGGTGTGTGGTTCTGACTGACTGACTGATGGATGGATAGAGATAGACAGACAGATATACAGACAGACATAGACATAGATACATAGACATATATAGATAGATGTAATTACAAGGAATTGAGCTCAGTGTGTGGTTGTCTTCACATCTTATTGGTCATCTGTAGGGAACAGCAGTAACAGTAGATGCCCTTCATAGGACATCACAAAACATTTCTAAGATTTTAGGCAAGGAGACCAGCATTTCAGGAAAATGCCCAGTGCTATCTTTGGTCAAATTAGCACAGCTTCAGTCAAGTGGAACAAGACAACCTGGTGTCTTTCCACAATCCTTTGCTAATAGCTTTGCCAACTGGGACTGATAGCAGTTGAAGTCCAAAACATCTGGTGGGCATCAAATTGCAGTTCCCAAAATAGAATTGAATTCCTCTCTGTCTGTCACGGTTTAGTGAGATTATAGTTAAGCCTTATGCTTGCAGCATGAACGTTAATAAGAGCAAGATGGCGACCCTGTCCCATGCATCCATAAATATTTTCATTCTGTGCATATTGATATAAACTGTTTGGGGGTCTCTTTTCTTTTCAGCAGTTCACAAAATGTGCCCATAATCTATCTTTATCCCTCTTTCTTTTATTCCTGCCCTCCCTCTTCTCTCTTTCCATTTTGTGCATGTAGGTTTTATAATCATCTGTAGTGGTCATAAAAACTTAGAGGATTTTAAATTGAACTGTAGTCCCAGTAGCTTTAAAAGCATTAGCACTGCATAATTGTACCCGTTCGCTTGCAAATAAACCATGATGTACAGCTCCAATATTCTCATGGGGAGATGACTCAGACGCTTTCTGCTGGCTTAGATGTTGCTTGAAAGCTGGTAGGGTACTTGATAATCTCTTATGTAGATGAAGGCAGATGAAGGCTAAACAAAAGAGGAAACAGAATGTGTGGGAGTTTAGAGGTGGAGAAATCAAGAACTCTGTTTATGAGGATCATTATAATTCATTTCACATGGTTGCATAATTGAGAACTAGATAGCAAAGGACAGGAAGTACAAATGCCTTTGATGCTCAGTAACCACGCCATTATGTGTATCTGCAACAAAATTATCATTCTTATCACCAGTTTCTTGCCCCCATACTGAAGGACCACACATGTGAAGCCAATGACAAGGTTTTCCAACTGCTGGCTTACCATTCTAGTTTTTAAACCACGGTTTAGGCCTTAGAATTATTTAAACCAAGCCGTGGTGGCTTATTTTACACCAAACAATGCATTTTCATGGACAAGACAGACACAGACTTCAGAGGATAATTAGAACTGCAGAAAAAAACAATTACTACCAACCTGCCTTGCATTGAGGACCTGTATATTGCACGAGTCAAAAAGAGGGCTGTGAAAATATTTACAGACCCTTCGCATCCTGGACGTAAACTGTTTCAACTCCTATCCTCAAAAAGACGCTACAGAGCACTGCACACCAGAACAACTAGACACAAGAACAGTTTTTTCTTGAACGCCATCATTCTGCTAAAGAAATAATTCCCTCAACACTGTCAAACTATTCACTAAGTCTGCATTACTATTACTATTAGCCTTTTCATTGTTCCAATCACCCATCTCCTCCCACTTATGACTGTAACTTTGTTGCTTGTATCCTTATGATTTATAAATTGATATTGATTGTTTCCTGATTGCTTATTTGTACTCTATGACTACCATTAAGTGTTTTACCTTATGATTCTTGACTAATGTATCTTGTCTTTTTATGTACACTGTGAGCATATGCACCAAAGACCAATCACACTTGGCCAATAAAGAATTCTATTCTATTCTTTAAAAAAAAATTGTTGGGCTTTGATGGGTTTTTTTTACCCTTAGTTATTCAGAGTCACATGGTATGTGGGCAGTTATTTACATCAGATAAATAAATCATAGTTGACCATGCAATGATGTAGGACAGCCAGCATGTTCTGGAATAGCTCTCCCTGGTATGATATTTCTTCTAACTATTAGCCAATTTCCACCCAAGGATTCTATGCTTAACCCTTGGAGGAACACAGCACACATCTTTTCCATTCCTATATGACAGACCTTGCTATCATATAATAATAGAATTGGAAAGGATCTTGAGGTCTTCCAGCCCACCCCCCCGGCCCAGAGCAGGAATCTTCACACCAACCCAGACTAATGGCTGTCCAACCTTTGCTTGAAATCCTCCAGCGGTGGAGCATACAAAAGTCAGGGAGTCAGTGGCTCCACTTATTTCATAGCTCTGATAGACAGAACATTCCTCCTAAACCAGCTTGTTTAGTTAGAGGTAAGGGGGAAAGAGATATATAGCTGATTTCCAGTTCTCAAAAAGCACCTCAGGTTTTGGATTAAGACTTTCCTTTTTTTTTTAAATTTGATTTATATGCCGCCCTTCTCCGGAGACTCAGGGCAGTTTACAATGCGTTAAGCAATAGCCTTCATACTTTTGTATATTTATACAAAGTCAGCTTATTGCCCCCACAATCTGGGTCCTCATTTTACCTACCTTAGAAAGGATGGAAGGCTGAGTCAACCTTGAGTCAACCTTGAGTCAACCTTGAGTCAACCTTGAGCCTGGTTAGATTTGAACTTACAGTAATTGCAGACAGCTTGATGTTAATAACAGTGCTTTAGTCTGCTGCGCCACAAGGTGAAAACAGTGTTGGAATGGCAGGCTCCAAAGACCCGAAGGCAGCTACAGAGCTTCCTCAGGTTTGCAAACTTTTATAGAAAGTTCCTTCCCACATTTGTCCAGATAGCCCTACCCCTAACAGATCTTCTACGAACACGGGATCTGTGGGTAGGAAAATAAAAACCAAAACAGATACTAGAATGGACACAATCCTGTCAAAGGGCATTCGAGACTTTGAAATCCAGATATCACTTAATAATCACTTAATAACTTCCCCCTTAATCCAAATATCACACAGAACTGCACTTGTGGGTGTTTATTATAACTGTTGTCAGAATAGTATAGTATAGCTTTTATTGTCATTGTACATCATGTATACAACAAAATTGGTTATACAGAAACATCCAGACATCATCTCTTAATATATAAATACACGCACACACACACACACACACACACACACACACACACACACACACACACACACATTTGGAAGACAATTAGAAGGCAAATTTGAGATAGCTGGGAGGGTGAGAAACGTTATAAGGAAATCATTCAAATCCTTCTTGCTGTAGAGAACAAAATGTGCCACCTCCCCCACCCCCCCAATCCTTATTAGCACATAGAGTATCAAATCAGGGAAGTTTGTGCTACAATCTAACAATGCAACAGGAAACAGAACAACAACAAAAATAATAGGTATAAAAAGATAATGCTATGAAATTGGAATTTGGTTTAAGTTTCAAAAGCAGTAAAGTAGGAGTGTCCAATTTTAGCAACTTTAAGACTTACAGACTTCAACTTCCAGAATTTTGGGTGTTGAAATCCATACACCTTAAAATTCTCAAGGTCAAGAAACACTGACATAGACATTGCAAGGATTCTAAGAATGCTAATTTATTGGAGGGCGGTGTTTCCTAACCTCTGCAACTTCCAGGATTGTGGACTTCAAATTCCAGGATTCCACAGTCAGATGACCATTGGTGAGGATTTGATGAGAGGTTGGACACCTCTGCACAAGGAAAGTGCCAGGCAAGCTACACAGTACAACATAAGGTAAAGGTAAAGGTTCCCCTCGCACATATGTGCTAGTCGTTCCTGACTCTAGGGGGCGGTGCTCATCTCCATTTCAAAGCCGAAGAGCCAGCGCTGTCCGAAGACGTCTCCATGGTCATGTGGCCAACATGACTAAAGGCCAAAGGTGCATGGAACGCTGTTACCTTCCCACCAAAGGTGGTCCCTATTTCTCTACTTGCATTTTTTACGTGCTTTTGAACTGCTAGGTTGGTAGAAGCTGGGACAAGTAACGGGAGCTCACCGTTACGCGACACTAGGGATTCGAACCGCTGAACTGCTGACCTTTCGATCGACAAGCTCAGCATTAGCCACTGAGCCACTGCATCCCTATGCAGTAAAACATATGGAAGCTATATGTAGTAAACATGATCCTAATCTATTCATTCCAGTTGATGTATATCCTGTCTCATCAGTGCTCACCATCTGGTAGAAGGGAAGACCCTTAACCTTACCATAGAGCAACTGTACAATTTATAGGAGGGTCTGTCAGAACCTTGGACAGAGCTTGAATGAGGTGAGTTCTGCATTCTTCTCACTCTTAAACAGGAGAGCAGTTACCTCAGCAAGAAGCAGAAGCCTCCAGAGACCTTCTGAAAGTTGAACTCTATGGTTCTTTGGATGACTCAATTGTCTCAAAAGTTATCTTAAAGAGGCATCCCTGATTTTTTTCATTGATAGTTCCAACAGAACCAAGTGAAGGGGATTGCACTATGTTGTGTTGAGCAAATCAACTACTAAGGAGACATAAACAAAGGAAATGGCTTTCAAGTACCCACATCCTAGTCTTTGACAAAATCTGAGACCAGAAAAAGGGTTTAGATTTCAAGCAGTTGCCCTTGAACCAGGGGTGAAATCCAGCAGGTTCTGACAGGTTCTGGAGAACCGGTAGTGGAAATTTTGAGTAGTTTGGAGAACTGGCAAATACCACCTCTGGCTGGCCCCAGAGTGGGGTGGGGATGGAGATTTTGCAATATCCTTTCCCCAGGAGTGGGGTGGGAATGGGGATTTTGCAGTATCCTTCCCCTGCCATGCTCACCAAGCCACATCACGCCCACCAAGCCACGCCCACAGAACTGATAGTAAAAAAAAAAATGGATTTCACCACTGCCTTGAATTTAGTACCTAGTACGTCTCATCCTATTTTATTCAGAGAAATAAAATTCAAGTGACATATTTCCAGTAGAAAATGATTCTTATTAAATCCCGATGTTTCACTTGCAACCATTCACACATCTTTAAAACATTATTTCCACATGCACTCAAATGACGCATGTAAGAGCTGGATGTTAAGACTACAGAATGTCCATGATCTTCTTCCAGTATTTTGTTCACTGATTTTTTTTGTCTTAAATTCTTTCCAGTGTTAATCTGTGACTTTTAGTTTATGGTACCCGTTACAGAGCTTTGGTTCCCACCATGGCTGTTCAGGTATTCATAGAAGGCAAAATGTTTTCTAAAATTTCTAAAATTCACCCAATTTAGCATGTGGGTAACAAAAAATGTAAAGACAGTACTGCAAGTAGTTGTCTTTATTTACTTATTTTACTTATTTGATTTTTATCCTGCCTTTATTACTTTATAAGTAATTCAAAGCAGCAAACATGCATAATACTCCTTCCACCTCTTATTTTTCCCCATAACAACAACCCTGTGAGGCAGATTTGACTGAGACAGAGTGATTGGCTCAAAGTCACCCAGCCAGTTTTTGTGCCTAAAATGGGATTAGAACAGGGGTGGGTTCTATTTACCTTTACTACCGGTTCGCAGAGGGGCTGCGCGCGACCTCTCAAAATATGCATCACAACCACCAATGTGCGACACCCTCCAGCATGCGATTATTGAGCTTTTCAACCCCCGGTAGGCCAACCATGGATAAATCCAAGAAAAGAAAAATTTCAGAAGAAAGCAGAATGTTTAATTCAACTACATATGTTAGTTTTGTGGCTGCTCAAGAAATAGTCAGGCACGGGAAGGGTATTGTGGCTCCCGGTGTTTTCTTTTCTGTGGGAAATGGGTCCAAATGGCTCTTTGAGTGTTTAAGGTTGCAGACCCCTGACATAGAGAAACAACGCAGTCTAATTCGGGTGTATACCAGTGTGGGTTGTGCTTTATAGAACTGGTAGTAAAACCGGTGGGAGGCTCCGCCCACCAACCCCAACGTCATCAGAACATCTTCTGCGTGGCCCCATTGCGAACCAGTAGTAAAGGTAGGTAGAACCCACCCTTGGTGTATATGTGTATATGGCGAGAAAAACAAATCTTGCGAGTTTACCAGACGGATGGCCTAGGGAACAAAGCTGTTACAGAATCTGGAAGTCCTGTTAGAAATACTTTGAAACCTCCTCCCAGGGAGGAGCAACAGAAACAGACAGTAAAGTGGGTGTGCAGGGTCTCTAACAATGCTTTGAGCTCTAAGCACATAGCGCTTATAAGCAACATCCTGAATAACGGGAAGCCAGCTTCCTATATATCTTAACTTCCATTTATCTGTGATTAAATTAAGGCAGAATTTCCTTTGATGTCTTTTGATCTTCTTTCTAACTGTCTCCTGTCCGGGGTCGGTCTGAGAGAGGTTGCTACCTTTTTAGAAGATATGAAAGGAAAGTCCATCTGCTCTCGTTCTGCTATAGATTGGAAACATTGATTCCTATTTCCTGGGTCATTACAGCTGGCTGATTCTTTCAGGTTGTGAAACCCAATCAGCAAGGATGCTCCGAGGGACCTGGTGTAAGATTGTGTTTCTAAAGTCTAAGAAGGCAACATATTGGAGAGATTCCGTTCCGTTCCTGTAATACCCAGCAAATTTCTTGAGGGCTTTAAGTGCAGTTTGGTTAACTGAAGAATCTTGACAAGTCTCTCTATGCTTGGGAAATACAGTGGCTGGGCTCAAATTTGGTCCATAAGGGGGTAAATAAAAGGCTGGCAAGTTAGGGAGAAGCTCAGAACTGATTGCCTCTCTCTGTGCGTTCTTTTTTTTTTTGAACAATTTCAGCAGCAGATGGAGAGAAAAAGATTCAAAATGAGTTTTCCCTTCTCCTTTATAGGATGTATGTGCCCTGACACAAAAATATGTCCAGTAATGGGGGGATTAAAAAAGACGAAAGGAAGCACAAAAGGTATTTGGGTTGAGTTAATGACTTTCTCCCTGATTTGAATACCACCTGGTGTGCTTTCTTCTGGGATTCAGACGAACCATCTAAGGAATCCTGCCTGGAATACTTCCAGATTGTAAGATATGGAATAATGGGTACAGCAAAGCAGGTTCCAATTAAATGTCAGTGGCAGTGATGGTGGGGAAACTGTCAACCTTGTGAGATAGTCCAGACAAGAAACACACCGAGAATTAGTAGCTCCAAATTTGTTGTTAGGTTACATTAACAGAATCTGAAATTATATGATGTTCTTAGTCGCAAAGTCGTGTCCAACCCATCACGACCCCACGGATAACTTTCCTCCAGGCCTTCCTGTCCTCTGCTATCCCCCGGAGACCATTTAATCTCACGCCGACTGCTTCAGTGACTCCATCCAGCCACCTCATTCTCTGCCGTCCCCTTCTTCTTTTGCCCTCAATCTTTCCCAGTTTTAGGCTCTTCTCCAGTGAGTCCTTCCTTCTCATTAAGTAGCCAAAGTATTTTAGTTTCATCTTCAGGATCTGGCCTTCTAAAGAGCAGTCTGGGTTGATCTCCTCTAGGACTGACCGGTTTGATCACCTTGCAGTCCAAGGGACTCACAGGGGTTTTCTCCAGCATCATAGTTCAAAGGCCTCAATTCTTTGACGCTCAGCCTTCCTTATAGTCCAACTTTCACAGCCATACATTGCAACTGGGAAACCATAGCCTTGACTATACGCACTTTTGTTGGCAGGGTGATGTCTCTGCTTTTTACTATGCTTGAAATTATATATCTCCTCCTCTCTCCTTTGCTGTCCAAGAAAGTAGGGAGGGTTCCTTCTCAGATTTTGTCCCATAGCCCCATTTCTTCTGTAGACTCAGCTGCTTTTTATCTGTCTGTTGTCTAGTTGGTGCCCCTTCTTCCCGTCTCCCAAGGTCAAGCCCTCATACCATTACAGAAGCTCTTAATAATAAGATCAGTTTGATAGTGGACCTCATTATCTAGAGAGGTAGCATGATGTCCTTCACTGGATGTGTTCAGACTAGACAGCTATCTGTCGGAAACACTGTAATTTGGATTTCTGCATTGAACAGAGGTTGACTTTATGGACTAAATGGCCCCTTCCAGCTCTGTGATTCTACAAATGCATCAAAATGCATCATTAATCTTCCACTCTAGGCAGAATTTGATACAGAATAGTCATCCCCCTTCATGGTCACAACCAATTGTGTGTTTCCCCTCACCACTGATGGAAGGCTCTTTAGTTCAGCAAGGGCTTCAAAGAATGCAAAAGAGGAAGGTAATCCAACTGAATCCAAGCACTTTCCATCAGCTACAAGATCAAGTAATTACCGTATTTTTCATAGTATAAGATGTATCTTTTTCCCCTAAAAAAGAGGGCGAAAATCTGGGTGTGTCTTATACTCTGAATGTAGCCCTGCCCAGCTTCTCAAACAGAGGTTTCAGAGGCTGAAAAAGCATCAGAAACGAAGCTTCAGAAAAGAACCCCCCAAACAGAGCTTCAGAAGCTTTTTTTTCTGAAGCTCTGTTTCGGAGGCTTTCAGAGGCAGAAAAAAAAGCAAAAAAAAAAAAAAAAAAAAAAAAAGGCACAGAGCTCACAACCAAGGAACCTGTTGCTAAAATTCACCTCTGGGAACAGCTGATTGGGGGTATTCCAGGAGGCTTATCCATCTGCCAATCAGCTTTTTTCTTATTTTCCTCCCCAAAAACTAAGGTGTGTCTTATACTCCGGTGCATCTTATACTCTGAAAAATATGGTATTTAAAAAGCAAAAGAGGTGAGAAGCATAAACAGGAGTCTATCAACACAGACAGAGGGAAAATTGCCATCCGCATTACATTTTTGTCTCATCTACTGCCTGTACTCAATAATTCCGAATCAGAATGGCATGCATTAGATTTGCAGCTGTCGTTGTGGAGGAGGAAAGGCCTAAATTGCAAATGCTGTTTGGAAGGTGTGCTTGTAATCATGCTGCGTTTGGCAGGGACTGAATGTGAAGTTGCCCACATGCAGCAAAGCACATGTTCTTTTACCCTGGTGCCATAAGATTCTGGACTCAGCTGGCTGCATCCTCTTAGCATCCAGCTACAATCGGGTAGAAGTGAAGAGCGAGACAAGAATAGCTTTGCCATCCTTCGTGCTGCCCACAGAAACAGCATGGAGCATTCTCAAATGGTCTTGTTGAGCAAATAAGCAGAGAAATGATCATGCTCTGTCTATGCTTAACTTTTAGTGTTGTGTTGACGTTCTTTCTGCAGGCTACTTTCATTTTTGCACTTCTAGCCTTCAAGAAAAGCTGGGAGTGGGCACTGAAAGGAAAACAAAAGGGAAAAAGCTGTTTCTGACCTTCCCCTTCCCATCTCTTTTGTCTTCTCTCTTGAAAAAATGATGGTCATGATGATCTTATGATGATGATGATGATGATGATGATGATGATGACGACAATGAAGATGATGGGCAGATTTTTGTCCCAATGAAACTTGAGTTCTTTTAATCATTTCTGGGTGATTGAATATTTTATCAGTAGACTTTAGTCTCTTGTTTCATTGTTAAGATTTAAAAAAAAACCAGAAAAATTCATTAACATAACACCCTAACACAAGATAGGGTGATGACCACTATTTAGATGATTTTAAGCAATGATTAGAATACTTTATAGCACTATCTCTGATGACTAATTGATGTAGTTTTACTGCTTGTTCAGAGAAAAAATGCCACAGGATATGGAGTCTTGGGAAGTAATAGCAGACAGAGACTGGATAAGGACATTTTCTGAATGGAGATGATGATGATGATGATGATGATGATGATGATGATGATGATGATGATGATGTTATCCATTCAATCCTGTCCGACTCTTGGTGTTTCTATGGGGTAGGTCTCTCCACATCTTCCTATTTTGCACTACTTTGAGTTTTTCCATGCTCTGGCTGGTTTCTAGCTTTGATAGTGTCCAGCCACCGTATTCTCTGGTGGCCTAGCTTTCTTTTACCACTAACGGTTCCAACCAAAATCGCTTTCTCCAGTGAATTCCTGCGCATGACATGGCCAAAGTAAGTGAAACTCAGTTTTGTGATTTTTGTCTTCTAGTCTGAATGTAGTTATATCTGTACAATGAAAGAATTTCCAAAACTTGACTCAAGATGGATTGCATCATCTTTGGCAGGATGGTTTTTCCCTCCAAGAAACTTCATTAATCGACGTGACCCCCTTTATTCATGTAACTGTTCTATGAAAAAATAACATGGTGCAGAATAAAAGTTCATATCCCCAAGCCATCACCATGGCACATCTGCAACAATAATATTAGGTTGTTATCCTAAGCAACTTTCTTCTGAATAACAAAAGCTAAATGACACTGATAAACGTTAGTGGTTATAACTGCTTCTCTTTGATAAGTGTCTTTATCATGAACAGGTTAGCTCACATTAGCCCATTTTTGAGTCCACAGCTTGCTGCACAATCTCATTTTTTGAAGTGCAGCTACTCTTTGTCTCAATGGGTGAAAATGTCATTTCTGATTGCTTGACAGACAACTCTGCCTTGAGGAATGAAAGAAATCCAACAAGCTTGTCCAATAACGTTTGTTCCCCAAAAATAAATTGAGAAGCATTTAGCTTCTATTGATTAACTTCTATCCTTCATTCAGTTTCTTTCTCATTTTTATATCAGTTCTTTTTTTCCCCTTTCTTTCTTGGCATTTAGCTCAAGTTTGTTTGATACTGTATGTTAATATAAGGCTACCTGATCTTGGCTGCAAGACTCTATACAAGCACTAGATGGCAGTGAAGGGATACATAACCCTCACTTTGCTGCCGTTTAGTGGTCTCTTGGATTTATGTAGCTCAACTGCTGTAGTAGTAGTAGTAGTAGTAGTAGTAGTAGTAGTAGTAGTAATAGTAGTAATTTTTAATGTTCAAAAATGTTCAAAAAGAATATTTAAAAAACCCACATTTTTTAATGTTCAGTTGACAGAATTTCATGTTTAATGAATAAAGTAAATAATAATAATACGACTTTCCTGTATCCAAAAAGTCATGGGAACATAAAGTGGAAAAATGATCGAAAATGAGAAGGTGAAGATCTTGTGGGACTTTTGAATACAGACGGATTGTCACTTGGAACACAACACGCCAGATATCACAGTTGTTGAAAACCAAAACATGCAATTTATTGACATCGTGGTACCAGGAGATGCCAGAGTCGAAGAAAAAGAACTGGAAAAAAATCATGAAATATTGCGACCTGGCCATCAAAACTACATAGCTATGGATGAAACATGTAACAGTGATACCCATTGTCATCGGGGCACTTGGTACCATGTCCAAGAATTTTATAAGATACATCAACAAATTGCAGCTTCCTGCAATAACGCCAGTGGAACTGCAAAAAACTGTGTTACTTGGAACATCGTACATCTTAAGAAGGTACTTGGTTGATACCTAGGATGCTGGCAGCAACCCGTATCAACCATTAGCACCAGTCAATCGTATTTGTGACACATTTTTAAATGTCCAGTTGACTAAGTTTCATGTTTAATGAATAAAGTAAATAATAATAATAATAGACAAGGAAAGCATATCAAGCTCCATCTCCCATTTTCTCATCTTTGCTTTTAACTTGCTATGATTGATTAGCACAGGGACCCCAAAGTCCTGGTCCATGGACCGGCACTAGGCCTGGCATGGCAACAACTGGGCTATGCACACAAGTGAAGCCCCATCTGTGGGATGCAGGCAGCATACAAAACCACACCTCCCCCAGACCACAGAAAAACCTTTCTCCACAGAAGTGGTGTTACATGGTGTTCCCATGTAACACCTCTCCTGCGTGAGCTGCACTGGCTCCTGGTGGTCTTCCGGGTGCGCTTCAAGGTTTTGGTTACCACCTTTAGAGCGCTCCATGGCTTAGGACCTGGTTATCTACGGGACCGCCTACTACCACCAATAGCCTCCCACCGGCCGGTACGCTCTCACAGAGAGGGGCTCCTCCGGGTGCTGTCAGCCAAACAATGTTGACTGGCGCCCCTAGGGGGAGAGCCTTCTCTGTGGGGGCACCTACTATCTGGAACGAGCTCCCCCCGGAGATACGGAGGATCCCGGATCTGCGCACCTTTGGCCGCGCTCTTAAGACCTTTTTATTCCACCAGGCAGGCCTGGCCTAATCTTTCCCCTCTTTTTAATTATGCAAATTTTAATCGGTTTTTTAAATGATTGGGGTGTTTTAATTTGTCTGGCCAAATTGTTTAATTCGATTTTATTTTGTTTTTAAATTTTGTATCTATGTATTTTTACTGTTTGGCTGTTCACCGCCCTGAGTCCTTCGGGAGTAGGGCGGTATATAAATCAAATAAATCAAATAAAATAAAATAAATAAATAAGTGGTCCCTGGTGCTCAAAAGGTTGGCCATTGAATTAGCATACATGTAGTCCTCAATTTATGACTGCAATTGAGCCCAAAATTTCTATTGCCAAGTGAGACAGTTGTTAAATGAGTTTGGCCCCAATTTACAATCTTCCTTGCCACGGTTGTTAAGTGAATCATTGCAGTTGTTAAGTTACTAACATGGTTGTGAGGTGACTCTGGCTTCCTCCTCAATTTTCCTTGTCAGAAGGTCACAAAAGAGGATCACATGACCTAGGGGCACTGCAACCATCATAAATATGAATCAGTGGCCAAGCGTCTTCTCAGAATATTCATGAACTGGCAGAGACATGGTAACAAGGTCAGCCAATGAATAGGCATAGCAACTGGATCAGCCAATGAGGGCTGTTGGAAACAGAAACTTAAGCAAGAAGTCTGGGCGTGGCTTAGCTCTGTGCTCAGCTCTAAACCGAAACTTGTTAATAAGCTCTGAGCTCTGAAGCGGCAAGCAAGTCTTTCTGCTGAACTGAAACTAAAAATTGTTCTCTCCCCTGCTGTTGGTATTGTATATTTACTTCATGTATTTATATATAAAGAGAAGTTAACGAATCCTGCTGAATCAGTTACCGTATTTTTTGGAATATAAGACGCACCGGAGTATAAGACGCACCTACCTTTTTTGGTGAGGAAAAGAAGAAAAAGAAATCTCCCTCTGCCTCTGCTTCTGAGCATTCTTGCCTCGTTGCAGCAAACAGCCTGCTTTACTTTCATTTTTGTTTTCAGCATAGCTTGATTAGCACAAGGAAAAAAAAAAATCTGCTCCAGCAATTTACCTCTTTGCAGCAAGCAGCAGAGCCCTGCGCAAAACAGCTGAGAGCAAATCAGCTGAGAGTCGGGAGGCCAATCCAATCAACTTGTGCTAGTGTGGCTGTGCTGAAGCTGAAAGGAGCTGTTTTTTCTTGCTGTTTGCTTGCAAGGAGGTAACTGCTGCGAGGCAGAGGCCAAAGGGTGGGGGCCAGTGGGTAGGCGGGGCTACATTCGGTGTATAAGACGCACCTGAATTTTTACCCCCTTTTAGGGTGGAAAAAGGTGCATGTTATACTCCAGAAAATACGGTACCTATGTGTGCTTTCTGGATTTGATTTTGCAACAAACTCTGACACATCTGAATTTTGACCACATGAGACTGGGATGCTGCAATAGTCATAAGTGTGAAACACTGTAAAAAGTCATTTTATTCAGTACTGTTGTGATTTCGATCAATCAGTAAATGAACTGTTGTAAGGCGAGGACTACCTGTAATAAGAAAAGTGAGTAAGGCTCTTTTACAAGAGGATTCATTTTTGGTCCCACCGCAAATCCTCCCCCCCCCACATACATACTCCATAGATGGATCATAGCAAGGCAGTCCCCATTGTGGTCATAAACTAAAGATTCCCTATACTCCAAATTTCAACTTGTAGCTTTCAGGTCAAGAAAGGTCCCAGAAAGATAATAATTTTATGAGTGGTGAATTTCAGTTCAGCCTCAAAGACCCTCTTGCTTTGTACTTACAGATTAACAGAGTTGGAAGGGACCTTATAGGTCATCTAGTCCATCCCCCCGCTCAAGCAGGAGACCCTACACCATTTCTGACAAATGGCAGTCCAATCTCTTCTTGAAAGCCTCCAGTGATGAAGCTCCCACAACTTCCGAAGACAAGCTGTTCCATTGGTTGGTTGTTCTCGCTGTCAGAAAGTTCCTCCTCATTTCTAGGTTGAATCTCTCCTTGGTCAGTTTCCATCCATTATTCCTTGTCTGGCCTTCAGGTGCCTTGGAAAATAGCTTGACCCCTTCTTCTCTGTGGCAGCCCCTGAGTTATTAGAAGACTGCTATCATGTCTCCCCTGGTCCTTCTCTTCACTAGACTAGCCATGCCCAATTTCTGTAACCGTTCTTCATATGTTTTAGTCTCCAGTCCCTTAATCATCCGGTTGCTCTCCTCTGCACTTTTTCTAACTCTCACTTTCTCTGTTGTGTCTCAGCTGCCATGCTTTGCCTGTACAAAAGTGCTCCTAAGAGATTCCTGCAGCTTTAGTTTCCTCGGCACAAACATTTTGGGTACCCCTCCTTGGTTTCTTTTCAAGAGTTGTAATTGAAGTCACTGCCATGCATCGAGCACCTCACTTAGTAGATTGCTTTTGGAGATTTATGTGGAATTAGATGAGCCATGCAATAATTTATTGCCAAACTGAGAGAGAAATGAATAAGCCACGGCCACACAACTTGTTTTTTGTTTTTTTTTTTAAAAAAAGATTGATAGAGGTTGATCTCATTCCTCAATGTAAGAAGGTGGGAAAGCTACTTTTTAATCTGGAAAGACTGTCAGCTTGATTTGCAAAAAAAAAAGGGGGGGGGGGGCGGGGAATCTCCAACTGTTAACACACTTCCATGTGGCTTACAGAGCTGGAATAAAATTTGCCTACTAGAAAATGCAGAACATAGAAAATGCTGTCTAGAGGATGGATATTCGCAGGGCCCTTCCCATTGCATTATTATAAATTTGAGGTGAGCATCATTGTAATAAAAAAAACCAAAAAACATTTGCACTAAAAGGCAGCAAAGACAGGTGTAAACCACATTGTTTTGAGACTGGAAAATAAGTAAATTGAGATTTTGTAATATCTTTCCCCCATGGTGGGGACTGAATGGGGATTTTGAAGTATCCTTCCCCTGGAGTTGGGAGGGAATGGAGATTTTGCAGTATCCTTCCCCTGCCATGCCCACCAAGCCACGCCCATAGAACCCGTAGTAAAAAAAATTGGATTTCACCACTGGGAAGGGGAGTCAAAAAAGGAAAACAATGATGACCCCAACCATGTGATCAAAGCCATGTCCCACATGTAAAACACTTCAGAACCTCGATCTCTTAGTTGCAGCCAACATCTTGCTCAGTGGTGGGTTTGCCCCCGGTTCGCACCGGTTCTATAGAACCGGGAGTAAAACCGGTGGGAGGCTCCACCCACCGTCTCCGACGTCATCAAAATGCTTCTGCGCATGCACAGAAGCTTCTGCGCATGTGCAGAAGAGCGCACAGTCCCGCTGCGAACCGGTAGTAAAGGTAAGTAGGACCCACCCCTGATCTTGATCCTTTACACACACACACACACACACACACACACACACACACACACACACACAATGTCAATCACATAGCTGGAGTCACTATGTTGACTTTTTTGACCCTCTCCTGTGGACATGTCTGTAGAATTTCCTGAGGACAAAGATCGTTAAACCAATTTAATTATGTTGTGTAGATATGCTTACAGTGACCCTTCTATATGGATGATCTGGTGAGCCACAGACCTACATGTTGGTTCTTGCAGCTCACAATTGCACTAACCTGGGAAAAAGTCAACCCTTGTGGAGCCAGTGGAGTTCTCTCCACTTTCTTAAGAAAATATCTGGTCTCCTGTGAACAATTTCTGCTTGAAACTATTGCCATGTCTACATAACTAGTGGTTTTTTACACCAGTCAAGCAATCAATAATGAATACGGTTTGGCTGCAGCTGTCAATTGGTTTTTAAAAAGACTATTTTATGTTATCAGGCTCTGGCAGTAAGTTCTATACCGTAATAATGAATTTCGTTTTTCCAGCAGTTTTTTTCTCTCATACAAAACTCTTTATTGAAGAAGCCAGGTATATAAATGGATCAACTGATTGAGTTTAGCTGTTACTATAACATGACTGACCGGGCAAATTTAGCTTAACTCTGTGCATGATTGGATCTGTTCTGATCTAAATTTTAGAATTGTGCATGCTCTGAAAATAAGTCAGACATACTTCAGAACTTGTCTAAGCCCTTCTGAATTATCTTGAAACCATGTCCACCTCTTATAAAAGCAACCACGATTTCCCCCCCAGACATCTGCACATGCATGGAAAAAATGTGGCTGCTTTAATGAATCAACTCATTAAAACAGCCACATCTTAAGTATGACTGCTAATGTTGCCATTTTTTGAAGTTTGCTGAAATTCTGCAGGATTTCTGGAGTGTTTTCGTAGCATACACATAGTCCTTACGCACTTTGAAGAACTTAAAGTTAAATCAATTTCACTAGATGATCCTCCAACACATTCCTCTTCATTGATGAGTTAACTGTGTTGTAAGAACATGTTGATGTATGGACGAGACCACTTTTCTGGAGCCATAATTCTTCTTCACGTCTATCCTTCCTATCACTTTGGTCAGTGACACATCCCCCCAGAAGAAAAACCCATCAGAAAGAGACCACTTTGATAGAGTGGTGAACATGCTGGCTTAGGAATCAGGAGGAACCAAGAGATTTTAGGTCTTGCCTTAGACATGAAAGCTGTTTGGATGACTTTGGGCTAATCACCAGGAGACAGTGAGTTCTACAGTAATTCTGACTTAGACATGAAAGCTAGCTGGGTGTTTTTGGTTCAGTTCAGTGAACTCTGTGTGGTGTCAGGAAGAGCATCCAGCCAGTAAATGCTCATCTCCATCCCGTCACCCTGACTCTACCCCAAATTAAGGGATTATGGGATCATAAAAAAAGAATACGGTATATCATTATTCAAGAAAGGGAAAATAGGTAAACAGCTAAGGGTTTGTTTACATCAGCTAGGAATACTATCTGGTACAGAGAAAAAGAGACCGAAACGCTTTTATTTCCCCCACAGTCTGGCAATTCATTTGGCTGCAACAGACTTTAATGGGAAATAATAAAAACCCATTTTAGTCAGGCTGCATCTAGCATAGTTACAGATCAAGGCACTCCTCCAACAGGCTGTTGAGCAGCATAACACATTACTTTGTTACACTGGCATGTTCTGTTTCCTGGGGATTTCTAACCATTTATTTATTTATTTATTTATTAAATTTATATACCGCCCTATTCCTAAGGGACTCAGGGCGGTGAACAGCGAACGATAAAAATACATGTAATACAAACGTTAATAAAAAACCAATTAAAATATACTAAACACTCTGGTCCTAGATAATTCAAGACATCCCAGTTTAAAATAAAATCAAAAAGCAATATAAAGGGAAAGTTAGGCCAGGCCAGAGCAGACTTGGCAAAGTCAGGGTTCCTCACAACTTTAGGGACAAGCCTGGCTTCCATAGCCTTGAACTTGCACCCTGTAATTAACACAGCTGCCTGCAATTTCTGCAGGTTCGAATCTCACCAGGCTCAAGGTTGACTCAGCCTTCCATCCTTTCTAAGGTAGGTTAAATGAGGACCCAGTTTGTGGGGACAATAAGCTGACTTTGTATAAATATACAAAAGTATGAAGGCTATTGCTCAGGGTGGCATTGTAAGCCACCCTGAGTCTCCGGAGAAGGGCGGCATATAAATCAAATTAAAAAAAAAAAAAAAAACTTTAGCAGTGTTGTTGGATAATGGTGGAAAAAAATCATATTGTTTTTATCCTTGAAGGCACAGCATTATAGCCTTTGTTTACTAAAAATTTTACATATATGAAAACATTGATTTTTGAAGAAGGAGGAGGAGGAGGAGAAGGAGGAGGAGAAGAATAGAATAGAATAGAATAGAATAGAATAGAATAGAATAGAATAGAATAGAATAGAATAGAATAGAATTTTTTATGGGCCAAGTGTGATTGGATACACAAGGAATTTGTCTTGATGCATATGCTCACAGTGTACATAAAAGAAAAGATACGTTCATCAAGATTCATAAGGTACAACCCTTAATAATAGTCATAGGGTACAAATAAACAATCAGGAAACAATATCAATATAAATCATAAGGATAATAAGCAACAAGGTTAAAGTCATACAGTCATAAGTGGGAGGAGATGGGTGATGGGAACGATGAGAAGATTAATAGTAGTGCAGACTTAGTAAATAGTTTGACAGTGTTGAGGGAATTATTTGTTTAGCAGAGTGATGGCGTTCAGGGAAAAAAACTGTCCTTGTGTCTAGTTGTTCTGATGTGCAATGCTCTATAGTGTCGTTTTGAGGGTAGGAGTTGAAATAGTTTATGTCCAGGATGTGAGGGGTCTGTAAATATTTTTACAGCCCTCTTTTTGACTCATGCAGTATACAGGTCCTCAATGGAAGGCAGGGAGGAGGAGGAGGAGGAGGAGGAGGAGGAGGAGGAGGAGGAGGAGGAGGAGGAGGAGGAGGAGGAGGAGGAGGAGGAGGAGGAGAAGAAGAAGAAGAAGAAGAAGAAGAAGAAGAAGAAGAAGAAGAAGAAGAAGAAGAAGAAGAAGAAGAAGAAGAAGAAGAAGAAGAAGAAGAAGAAGAAGAAGAAGAAGAAGAAATCTTCCCAAGAGGAAGACAACCACCAGTGGATGGAAGCTTTACAGAGAGAAATCCAAACTTGAAATAAAAAGGCATTTCCTGACCATAAAAGCCATTAAGCAGTGGAACAGCCTGCTTTCTGAAGTCAGGATGGTCATTACTGGAGATTTTTAAGAAAAGATTGAATAGTCATTTTTTTCCCAGCATAGTATGAGGATTCCTGCTTGGGTAAGGAAGTAGAAGTCACCATCTCCTGGTTTTTAGCCTGATGCCTTCACCACTATCCCAAACTGACTCTTGGATCCAGCCTATTGTACTGCATATCATTCTGTTATTGTAAGATGTATGACAATACATATTAAAATATTTAGCTACATTTCTAGGCACAGTAGGTGGTTCTGACGGATCTCTACAGGAATTGGGAACAGGATGAGCATGGTACTCTATTGTCAAGTACATTTGTGCCCATTGACAGTTGGGTGGTCAAAAAAAAAACAAGATGGTGGCTGTGACTGTGTTTTTATTTATCAAATTTAGATCCCATCCATCTCATTCACAGTTGAACACCTACTATCTCCCACATGATTGCACAGTCATGGCTACCATTTTGAATTTGTAACCATCCTCTGAGGAGAATCCTGCTATCTAGATGGGAATCCAAGGCATTTAGATAGCAGTTTGGAAGAACTAAATCCTAAACTAAAATACATGGAAAACAAGTATATTCCAACTGAAGTTCTGGAAATTTGGGAAAGAGGTGTGGAGCCCTGGGGGTCCAGTGGTTAGAAGGAGGTATTGCAGGCTAACTCTGCCCATAGCCAGGAGTTTGATCCTGATCAGCTCAAGTTTGACTCAAACTTCCATCCATCTGAGGTCGGTAAAATGAGAACCCAGATTGTTGGGGGAAATAGGCTGACCATTTAAAGAGGACTGAATAGCGGTATGAAGTGATATACAAGTCTAAGTACTAAATCTGGAGGACTCATGTGAACTTAAATCCACCCTGTGAAACTATTGAAAAAGCTTTAGAGTGAAAGGCTTCATAGGGATAAACCAGAAGCATTTTTTAAAAACCAAGGCTTAGATTAGAACAGAAGGGACGCGGTGGCTCAGTGGCTAAGACGTTGAGCTTGTTGATCGAAAGGTCGGCAGTTCAGCAGTTCGAATCCCTAGTGCCATATAATGGGGTGAGCTCCCGTTACTTGTCCCAGCTTCTGCCAACCTAGCAGTTCGCAAACACATAAAAAATGCAAGAAGAAATATAGGGACCACCTTTGGTGGGAAGGTAACAGCGTTCCGTGAGCCTTTGGCGTTTAGTCATGACGGCCACATGACCACAGAGACGTCTTCGGATAGTGCTGGCTCTTCAGCTTTGAAATGGAGATGAGCACTGCCCCCTAGAGTCAGAAATGACTAGCGCATATGTGTGAGGGGAACCTTTACCTTTACCTTTAGATTAGAACAATTATAATATCTAACACTTCGGCAACCTTTTGACTTCAACTTTCCTATTTCTGGACTGGCAATAGCTGGAGATAGAAATGTTCTGTTTATGTCTGGGTTTTTTTTTTTTTTACTTTTTACTTTTCTTTTTTTTTTAAGGATTTCAATATTTGCTGATTCCACAAGAGCCCCTGCCCCTAATGAGAGAACTTTTCTAATGACTAAGAGCTTTTCTAAATTAAAAGTAAAACGCTTATTGCTGAGATACCCTGCTATTCTGATTATTGTGCCATGTCTCCCTTGGATTTAAAAATGTTAACTCCTGTAGAAAATGATCTTGGGGAAGCTGCAATCAATCTGCACTCCAGCCCCTTTATGGGCCTGACAATTTGGTCATTTGGCAGCCGAGAAAGTTCTTTTTACTTGATTACTTACACTGTTGATAATTGCCATGGCTTTCTGGCAGCACTGAACCATTATTTTGCAAATTGCTCCTGAAAGTGTGTAACTCCTCAATCCTTGCCAAAGCTCCCATAGGATTTAGAAAAAAAATTTTTTTTTACATAATAGCTAGGAATGTTGACACTCAAACAGGATCCTTAGAAGACCTATTCAGACTGCTTCAAACCTGTAATTTAGCAGAGGCAACATACTACCCAGCACTGAAACTGCTTCTTCTGAGCTACAGCAGAGGTGGGTTTCAGCAGGTTCTGACCAGTTCTGGAGAACCGGTAGCGGAAATTTTTGGTATCTCCTCCTCCTTTTATCTTAACTCTGCTCCTTCAGATGAAGGAAGTTCCTCTCTAACTATTCACTATTCTGAGTAAGGAGAAGAGTTGTTCAAATTCTTACAGCATCCCAAACAGCTAACAGTCCAAAATGAAAAACAAATTCTAATAAAGATCACTCAAATGGAAGGCTTCATACAATTCTAGTCCAAAGCCTGAATAGGCTCTTTCCAAGAGGCATGATAGTTGACAATTGGAGGGATCTTTAAGAAGACCTCTCCTGCTGACTTTCATAGTAAGGACCTAGGAGTACGCATCTCAAGCTATCTGATCTAAGCCCCAGCATTGCCAAAAAGGCATTAATGGTTGTTAACCTAATTTTGCGAAGCTTCTTCTCCGGTATCATTGTACTGCTAACTAGGGCATACAAAACCTTTGCCAGACCAATTCTTGAATATAGCTCATCTGCCTAGAATCCACACTGTATATCGGACAATTGAGCAAGTCCAGAGGTATTCACAAGAAGAGTACTTCACTCCTCTACTCACAATAGATTCCCTTTGGCACCAGGCTTGAAATTTTGGGCTTGGACAACCAAGAACTACGCCGACTATGGACTGACCTAAGTGCAGTACACAAAATTGTCTGCTACAACATCCTACCTGTCAATGACTTCTTCAGCTTCAACCGCAAAAATACACAGGCAAACAATAGATACAAACTCAAGGTAAACCGCTCCGAACTCAATTGCAGAAAATACGACTTCAGCAACAGAGTAGTCAATGCTTGGAATGTATTACCTGACTCCAGAGGTGGGTTTCAGCAGGTTCTGACCAGTTCTGGAGAACCGGTAGTGGAAATTTTGAGTAGTTTGGAGAACTGGTAGTAAAAATTCTGACTGGCTCCGCCCCCATCTATTCTCTGCCTCCCAAGTCCCAGCTGATCGGGAGGAAATGGGGATTTTGCAGTAACCTTCCCCTGCCATGCCCACCAAGCCATGCCCACCAAGTCATGCCGTGCCAACCAAGCCACGCCCACAGAACCGGTGGTAAAAAAATTTGAAACCCACCAACTGAGTTACAGGATAAGTGTGTGAGCTTAAGGTGTTCCTGTTCAACTGTTATCACAGAATGACAGAGTTGGAAGGGATCTTGGAGATCTTCTAGTCCAGTGATGGCAAATCTTTTGGGCACCGAGTGCCCAAACTGAAATGCGTATGTGTGTGTGTGTGCATGTGCGCATGCCGGAGCACCAGCTACCCTAAGACCAGCTGGCCAGTGTGTGTGTTTTTGGCATGTTTTTTTTGGCCATTTTCAGGCTGTTTTTGGGCTGTTTTCAGGCCATTTTCTGGGGTGTTTTCGGGCTGTTTTCGGGCTCAAAACATTCCAGAAAATGGCCTGAAAACGGCTCGGAAAACATCCTGTTTTTTGGCCTTTCTCGGGTCGTTTTCAGGCCGTTTTTCGGGCCATTTTCCAGGCTATTTTCAGGCCATTTTAGGGCCAAAAACAGTCTGGAAAATGGCCTGAAAATGGCTTGGGAAACATCCTGTTTTTTGGCCTTTCTCAGGTTGTTTTCAGGGCATTTTACAGGCCATTTTTCAGGCCGTTTTCAGGACATTTTCCGATGCTCCAGCGCCCACTAAGATCAGCTGGCCAGAAACCAGAAGAGCAGCTGGCAATGGCATGCATTCCCACAGAGAGGACTCTGCATGCCACCTCTGGCACGCGTGACATAGGTTCGCCATTGTGATTCTAGTACAACTCCCTGCTCAAGCAGGAAACCCTATATCCTTTCAGACAAATGATCGTCCAGTCGTCAAAGGTCCCACTATAATATCATCCATGAATCAGGTGTATAGGAATTCTTCAGGAACAGCTGTCTTTTACTTTCTATGGAACATGTAGGAAAAAAACCCTAGACAAAATACTGATTTGTGGTTCCATCGAACCATGGCTACAGGTTTTCAGAGATACAATGAGATTAATGCTTCATAGGAGGGGATGTTTGCACAGTGCCCTACAATTGTTCTATTTGGGGAAGAAGTTATTACATGTTATCAACTGAACAGTGAGACAAGATTTAATATTCTGAGATGTTGGTTTTCTTTTGAATGATATGTCTATTGCAAGAAAATTGATACCTGGACAAGGAATGTGGATTTGCTGTCCCCTGCTTACTGCTAAAAGACTTACGTTTCAGCAGTGGAAAGATAAAACATGTGAGCCCTGCAGAGGGATACAATCAAGATCAAGTGAGGTACTAATACCACTCTGTAAAGCCTTAGTAAGACCACACCTAGAGTACACCTAGAGTACTGCATCCAGTTTTGGTCACTACACTATAAAAAAGATGTTGAGACTCTAGAAAAAGTGCAGAGAAGAGCAACCAGGATGACTAGGGGACTGGAGACTAAAACATATGAAGAAGCGTTACAGGAACTGGGCATGGCTAGTCTAGTGAAGAGAAGGACCAGGGGAGACATGATAGCTGTCTTCCAATACTTGAGGGGCTGCCACAGAGAGGAGAGGATCAACCTATTTTCCAAGGCACTTGAAGGCCAGACAAGGAATAATGGAGAGATTCAACCTAGAAATAAGGAGAAATTTTCTGACAGGGAGAACAATCAACCAATGGAACAGAAGTTGCCTTCGGAAGTTGTGGGAGCTTCATCACTGGAGACTTTCAGGAAGAGATTGGACTGCCATTTGTCAGAAATGGTATAGGGTCTCCTGCTTGGGCGGGGGGTTGGACTAGATGACCTACAAGGTCCCTTCCAACTCTTAATCTGTAATCTATTCAGTAGTCTACAGAATTAAGCAACAGACAAATCTATTTTTGTTATCTATGGATGATTATAATGAAATACAATCGCCTTCCATTGAATTGCTTATGCAGCATTTTTATATGGGTATGGATAGTCCTCGGCTTACAGCCATTTTTTTTACTGACCATTCAAAATTACAGCAGCACTGAAAAAAGTAACTGATGACTATTTATCACATTTACAACTGTTACAGCATCTCCATAGTCACATGATCAAAATTCAGACGCTTGTTGACCGGCCTCATATTTACGACGGTTGCAGTCTCTCTGTGATCCCCTTTTGCGACCTTCTGACATGCAAAGTCAATGGGGAAGCCAGATTCACTTAACAACTGTGTTACTCACTTAACAGCTGCAGTGACTCACTTAACAACTGCGGCAAGAAAGGTTGTAAAATGAGGCAAAATTCACTTAATAACTGTCTCGCTTAGCAACATAAAGCTTGGGCTCAAATGTGGTCTTAAGTCGAAGACTACCTGTCTATATATTTATTGCCTTGTAAGTCTCTTTGCTTTTTAATTTTATTTTCTTTGTAACGTTCTGTATCGTTTACTTTTTTAAAAAGCTGATGTTTGCATTCGATTCTACAAACACACATATACTGTGTGTCTAGTTTATGTCTAGTTTAATGAAAAGAAGGACTAGGGGAGACAATATCTCAGGGGCTGCCACAAAGAAGAGGGAGTCAAGCTATTCTCCAAAGCACCTGAGGGCAGGACAAGAAACAATGAGTGGAAACTAATCAAGGAGAGAAGCAACCTAGAACTAAGGAGAAATTTCCTGACAGTTAGAACAACTAATCAGTGGAACAATTTGCCTCCAGAAGTTGTGAATGCTCCAACACTGGAAGGTTTTAAGAAGATGTTGGATAACCATTTGCCTGAAGTGGTTGTAGGGTTTCCTGCCTAAGCAGGAGGTTGGACTAGAAGATCTCCAAGGTCCCTTCCAACTTTGTTATTCTATCTAAATATATGCATACTTTTTCCCCCCTCACTGTATCGTTCTAAAGGTTTCCTGAAAGGACCAGAAAGAAAACGCCTGATTCATACAACCTTTCCAAGTTTCTTGGCATTACTGTTAACTGGCCAAGTATCCCGGCTATGTATATTGATTTTTGGATGTTTTTATTGGTTTTTTAATGGCTTTCTACTGTTTTTATACTTTTGGAACTGTAAAGTTACAAAAATTGACTAAACAAATAAATAAAACTTGCAAGGGAGATCTTTGATCTCTTATCACAAAAGAGGGCACTATCGCCTTTATAAACTTTTGATCACATCACTGGAGCCCAATTCAATTTCTGTAGTTCTGGGTTCAGCCCAAGGACGGGCTACTGGGGGTTCGCAGGGGTTCGGGAGAACCTCTAGCTAAGATTCTGTGTAGTTCGGAAAACCCCCAAATCCCACTCCTGGCTGGCCCCGCTCACCTTACCTTGCCCCTTCCAGGAATCCCCTTGTGGTCTGTTTTGGATGCAGGTAAGTGTAGGGCGCACACGGAGGTTCAGGGAGGGTGAAAAACGGACCTACCGGAAGTTCGGGAAGGCTCAAAATGGGACCGTTTCTGGATCCAACTATCCCATCTCTGGTTCCTGATACCTAAATATGAGATTACTGATTAGGTCTGTGCAGTACTCAGAAAATGCTTCTGAGATGTGAATCTCTTCAGATCACATCCTTTTTTGTTCCTATTGTTTTTCTTAGAAGTTCTATGTTATCTCCTTACTACAACTAGGGAACTCTAGCTGAAGTCTCTGATCAAAAGCTCCAGCAACTGACAGTTTCCTACTTAAGATCTAGCAGCTAGAAAATGTCAAACGCTTTCTCAAGTGTCAAATAAAATGGTTCCTCATGCATTTGTTCTTAGTAAAAAGAACAAAGATTTTTACCTCAGAATTCAAGGGCATTAGAGCTGAAATATCTAGGAAAGGCCTAACATAGGAAAAAACTTCCATTCAGAATTTATTCCTAATGTCTAGGAGGGGACACTTTTGAAGATGGTTGCATTACAGATTAATATGTAGTAATGGAAACTATGCTTGAAAAGTTGGCTCTAGTAGGTAGGAACTATTAGAGTGAACTGGATCTCTGTATGCACAAATTCCTTTTGAATTACTCAGCTAAATTGTTTGGCACAATAACTGTTGAATTTGGTTGCTGACACAGCACTTGTCTACACTTCGAAACATCTGTATTCCTTCATAGTAAGGGTACCACATAGCATAATACCAATATAACGATGCTTATAAGAAATAAATGAGATATATCAGTGACCACTTTATTAATTATGAATCTTCCCATCTGCTCTCTGGTCATCAACAGAAGGCTTGTTGAAAGGTTTAGGCCCCACAGGGAGTAAGAAGGTTGAACCAGAAGGCAGGCCTTTTCTGTACAGCCCTAATTTCCATTCAGGAAAGGAATCTACAGTCCCTAAGTTGTATCAAAACGGGATCTCCTCCTCCCCACTGCCCGGAAGTAGTACCATACGCAGCTAGAATAAGTTGAGGAAAGCCAGTGGGATGGATAAATTGAGGTTCTCCAAGATTTTTGGAGTTGCATGTTATATTGGTAAGTTAGAAAAGGCAAAATGAGAAACCAATTCCATGGCAGTGTGAAAATCATCAAGAATTTATTTTATTCATTTATCGAGTACGTATTAGATAATATATATAAGCATAAGCATGAATTGAACACATAAAATGAATACAATTAATGGGAACATTAGGACAGGAATGGTAGGCATGCTGGTGCTCTTATGCGCGCCCCTTACAGACCTCTTAGGAATGGGGTGAGGTCAACAGTAGCCAGTCTAAGGTTAAAATTTTGGAGGTTTTGGGATGAAACCACAGAGTCAAGTAGTGCATTCTTGGCATTGATCACTCTGTTGCTGAAGTCATATTTTCTGCAATCAAGTTTGGAGCGGTTCACTTTAAGTTTGTATCTGTTGTGTGCTCATGTATTGTTGTGGTTGAAGCTGAAGTAGTCATTGACAGGTAGGGCATTGTTAACTAGCTTTTTGTGAAATTGGGTTCATTTTAAGAATGTGTCACGTGCAGTCTCACAAAATAGATGGTATGAAAAGGGCGTCAGCAATTTATACCTTACTTACCAGCGGAAAAACTGGGGATATTGAGCTTCATGTTTTCTTCTAGTTTCACAAAAGTTTTCTACTCTTCATCTTATCTTTTTTCCTTATATAAAAAGGTAAAGGTAAAGGTTCCCCTTGCACATATGTGCTAGTCGTTCCCGACTCTAGGGAACTTCTCCGTTTCAAAGCCAAAGAGCCAGCGCTGTCCGAAGACGTCTCCATGGTCATGTGGCTGGCATGACTAAACGCCAAAGGCACACGCAATGCTGTTACCTTCCCACCAAAGGTGGTCCCTATTTTTCTACTTGCATTTTTTACGTGCTTTCGAACTGCTAGGTTGGCAGAAGCTCGGACAAGTAATAGGAGCTCACCCTGTTATGCGACACTAGGGATTTGAACTGCTGAACTGCCGACCTTTCGATCAACAAGCTCAACGTCTTAGCCCCTGAGCCACCACGTCCCTTTCTACTTATATACTTATTCATTTGGCCAGGTGTGGTTAGACTTGCAGAGAATTTGTTTCTGGTAAAGAAGCACTCACTGTACTTGCAAAACAGCAGAATATAATAATAATGATAGTATAAGGTATATGGCCAACAAAGGGAGAAGTAAAAATAATAAAAGGGATAAATAATGATACCAAAGCCACACCTTATGGGTTAATATACACATTAGATAAAAAGCTTATTAGTTCCTGTATTTTATCAGCTGCGAAGGTTAGGCGTTCAGCAGAGTGATGGCATGAGAGAGAAAAAAATGGTTGCTGTTTGCTGTCAGTTTATGTTCTGGTGACTTGTCTGTCTGTGTGGATGGAGGAGGTCTTAGAGATTTCTTGGTTGGGCTGTTTACTGAAGGCTCTTTGGCAATTTCTTGATTGGGGTATTGCTTACTTGATTGTGGGTCTGAAGTTAACCTTGGATTAATCTGTGCTCTATGATCTGAGCGCTGAGTGCAGAGATGCTGGAGTCTTTTCCTCTTTTGGGCTGGTTGATTGTCTCTTTTGCATAGTCTATAGATGCTGTTAATGTCTCTGTGTCTATTGATGGCTGATTTGTCAGAGTGCCAGTCTTCTAGAAATTCTCTGGCATTTTTGGACTTGGCCTGGTCTAGGATTGTCACATTTTCCCCAATTGAAACGATGGTTAAAAGGGAAGGAGTTGAAATCTTCCCCCGCCCCTCTGGGCAGTGAGCACATTTCCACACAAAGCAGTTGTGAGGCCAAAGCTGGAGAGAGATAGGAATTAGCAGTTCTCAAGCTAGAGAGCATATTTACTACATGTTTCAGCTATTTGTTTTTATTTATTTGTTTATTTGTATGCCACCTTTATTGCTTTTAGAAATAATTCAAGGCAGTGAACCTATCCAGCACACTTCCCTCCTCCTATTTTCCCCACAACAACAAACCTTGACTTGGGCTGAGAGAGAGTGACTGGCCCATACAAGTCATACTGCTGGCTTTCATGGCTATTCAGCAAACTCCATTAATTCAGAAAGACAAAAGGAAAAAAAATAAAATAAAATAAATTGAAACTCTGGAGTGTAGATCCACACGGGCTCTGAAGTCTTGGCTTGCAGGCAAGCAATCAAATCTTGTGTAAATCTTGTCTGTAACAGAGATTCTAATCTAGCTGAGTTGTGTTTGAGAGTCTTCTGCTCAATAAACTAAGAGCCGAATCAAGGATTAAGTGCCAGGAAAGCAGTGATTTACTACAAAATCTTACTGGGAAGTCAGATAATAATGGAAAACATCCCTCACAATTTTTATTTTTACTTTCTAAGAATGCTTCTGCAGTCATGTGGGATCTCTAGGTGTTAGGAATAAATATAGATTCTCAGTCATCCAGGTCATGGTTGTCCCAAAGGTGCTTTTTTCCCCAAGAGGCAACTGGACTTTCTGGTTTTTCTTTGAAGACATTTCACTTCTCAGAGCTAAAGAAGCTTCTTGGATGAGAAACGAAACGTCTTCAAAGAAAAACCAGAAAGTCCAGCACCTTTGGGACATGTGGCCTTTGGGACATGTGGCCTCAAAACCTTCATTTTGCTTCATTTATTCCATTCAGGGTCCTTGTAGGAATTAACATACAATTCCCTGTCTGTTACTGAAACTACAAAGTACAGTAAACAATAATACTTTGGATTCAGGGCCATCTTAACACCGAGATACCGTCAAAGGCAACCGTCCTTGTTCAAGAATAATGAAGCAATGTTTTCATTTAGGCTTTTCTTTTTAAAGAGGATTCATGAACTTGATACTGAGGTGCTGATAATTTGTGGCTTCAACTACTGTATCTTGACAATAGCCTTTGTCCTTTTTATTACCAATCAAAAGTTTGAAGCTGTTTCAACATTTGCTGCCTAATAGAAATGTGGATATCTCCTAGCCTAATAGAAAGGTTCTTACTTTAGAATTGTATAGCTACATAAAATATAATAGGTCATCCTTATTTTCAAGATTATAGGTCTGGAGTCGTCCTTACTTCTCAAAATGAAAAACTGGCAACCCAGCTGTGCAATGTCTATGTCAAGGGACATCATTCTATTCTGGCTTGTCATTAGAAGAACTGCTGGATAACTTTAAAAATTGGTCCCTGAATGTGATTTTTTTTTTATTTTTTTGCCATTTTCTTTCTCATCCCTCTTTGCTTTAAACTGTGTCCTCTACAATGTAACTTTGTGGATAAATTCTATTTTGTTTTTATTGAACTTTTGTGTGACAGTTTGGGAGGATTTTTGGCTGGAAGATGAAATTATTCTAAGTAAATGCACAAACAATTGTTCTGTGTGAAGCAATTTTTTATTTTATTTAGTTTGTCAAACATGTAAAAGATAACACGTATAGGTATAAACATAAATATGAACATAATAAATGGGTACAAATAAATGGAGACAATAGGACAGGGACGGTAGCAGGGGTAGCTTCTACTTCCTTTATCACCAGTTTGCAACGGGATCGCGATCGCTCACTCGCTTCGCTCATGAGCGCACCTTGCTTCTGCGCATGCACAGATCACTGATGATGACATCCAGGGCAGTGGGCGGGGCCTCTCACCAGTTTTACTACCGGTTCTTGCGAACTAGTCCAAACCGGGGGCAACACATCACTGGACAGTAGGCATGTTGGTGTAATTATGCACACTCCCTTACAGACCTCTTAGGAATGGGGTGAGGTCAACAGTAGACAGTCTTAGGTTAAAGTTATGGGGGTTTGGGGATGTAACAACAGAGTCAGGTAGTGCATTCCAGGCATTAATCACTCTGTTACTGAAGTCGTATTTTCTGCAATTGAGTTTGGAGTGGTTTACCTTGAGTTTGTATCTATTGTTTGCCTGTGTATTGTTGTGGTTGAATCTGAAGTAGTCATTGACAGGTAGGGCGTTGTAGCAGATAATTTTGTGTACTATGCTTAGGTCAGACCGTAGGCAGCGTAGTTCTAGGTTGAAATCAATAGGTTGAAATTCTAGAAGTCAGAAAGATGAACTTACAAAGTACCAGATGGGAACTTTTAAAAAGTCATTCCAAAGAATAAAGGGAGATTTGAACTATGTTTCATAATGCCTTTAAAAAACAAAATAAAAGTATATTAGTAGTCAGCCATACCACGTACAATGAGCATTGTTGAAAAATGGAGATGTTCTAGCTAGTACAAATATTTTAATTTTTTCACAGTACTGAGAACTATACAAAGTAAGCAAAAAATTGCTTTGGAGGTTGTGATTTGGAATGTGTTTTGGTTAAATAAGATGTTGTTGAAGTGCTAACCTATTTCTGTGAAATTAAATATACAATTTTGAGATGGTAGTAAGTGATTTGAAAGAAAAGTGTTATTCACAACATACTTAACCAGATCAGTTATATCGTGACTGTGTCAATTTTGTGTCAAAATTTGGTTAATTTTAACTATGATTTGTTTCCAGGGAGGTTTGGTGTTTCTGGAATGTACTCAATTTGGTTAGTCCATTCAATGCATTGCACAAATCCGAACCACCCGGGAGCATTTCACGCCTGAATAAAAGGGATATGGGGTTTATTCTTTCATGGCTTATGTAGCATGTGAACTCAGCTCTCAATTTAGTGGGGGTGGGGGGGGGATATAATTGGGACAATTTTTTATTGTTGCCATGAGAATCTGCAAAACGTTTGCTGGAAAAAGAAAAAAAAATCATCCTTAAGGCCAGACTCAGGACTGCTCTACATTTTTAGCATTTGTTTCTCTATCATTTCTTTCTTGACTGAAGACTTGCAGGTTTCTGTAAGAGTGGATCTGGAAGAGACAGAAATGCTGCCATCCACTTGTCCTAGTCTTCTTCTAAAACTCCATACGATTTTCAAACAGATGTTCAGCCTGTATATTTGTAATGGTAAATACTGTACTTTAATGTCCTTTTGATTAAACTGCCAGGGTGAGGCAGAGAGAAGGAATTCAGGTGAATCGCCAGATGAAAAACTGTTCTACTCATCATATAAAAGTCTGTTATTCACCCTTCCCACCCTCTCATGGACTATTGTCTAATATTCTTTCAGTTGTACACTAATTCAAAAGACATGCAAAGTGTCCACACTTCCATAGAGGAAGAAATAAAATCTGACTATTTGGCTGTCTAAGTATTTTGAAAAAAAAAAAAAAAGCATTCCAGCTGTCAACATCATTTATTTTTCATCCTTAATATGTGGCATTCTTTTCTAATTGAGGCAGTTTTAAATTCCTGAGTGGAGTGGACATTTTTACATGGTAAGTACTTAGTGGCTCATATAGTTAGGACGCTCGGTTGGAGGTTAGCAAGCACGTTTTTAAGACCTTGGTAAGGCGACACTTGGAATACTGCATCCAATTTTGGTCACCATGATGTAAAAAAGATGTTGAGACTCTAGAAAGAGTGCAGAGAAGAGCAACAAAGATGATTAGGGGACTGGAGGCTAAAACATATAAAGAATGGTTGTTAAAATGGTTTCATCATTTAGTTTGATGAAAGGTAGGACTAGGGGTGACATGGCAGCAGAATAACAGAACAGAATAACAGAAAAACAGAGTTGGAAGGGACCTTGGAGGTCTTCTAGTCCAACCTCCTGCCTAGGCAGGAAACCATACACCACTTCAGACAAATGGTTATCTAATCTCTTCTTAAAAATTTCCAGTGTTGGAGCATTCACAACTTCTGGAGGCAAGTTGTTCCACTGATTAATTGTTCTAACCGTCAGGAAATTTCTCCTTAGTTCTAAGTTGCTTCTCTCCTTGATTAGTTTCCACCCATTGCTTCTTGTCCTGCCCTCTGGTGCTTTGGAGAATAGCTTGACTCCCTCTTCTTTGTGGCAGCCCCTGAGATATGGAAACACTGCTATCATGTCTCCCCTAGTCCTTCTTTTCATTAAACTAGGCATACCCACTTCCTGCAACTGTTCTTCATATGTTTTAGCCTCCAGTCCCCTAATCATCCTTGTTGCTCTTCTCTGCACTCTTTCTAGAGTCTCAACATCATTTTTACATCATGGCGACCAAAACTGGATGCAGTATTCCAAGTGTGGCCTAACAAGGCATTATAGTGTTCGAATATCTCAGCAGTTCCAGACAGTGTTCCAATATTTTTTTTTTTTGCAGATATTTCTTTGCAGCTGAAACTTTAGAAAGGACCAGATACAGATCCTCGCTTCATTACATAATCTTTCCACATTTCTAAGTTCTGCTTGGAATTTCTTGGAGTCCAATGCATATCTCTGTGGTGCGATCCAGGTTTGGTTGGTGTTATTTTTTTTGTCATTTATATAGAAACGAGGAACCTGGTTTTCAAGACTGGAATCAGGTTGACTAGAGAGGATGGGATTCAACTCAGAAGGAAAATTTCCATTGGTCCCAAGGCGTGAATCCTACCCGAGTTGTAGATCAACTTCAAATTGTGTGTGAATTCGATCTGAGCATGAAAAGAAAAGGATGGTTCAGAGGGATATGATTCTCATTAAATTTAGGAACCAGTGATGATGGATGCTGGAAGTTGCAATTCCTTAGTTTCTGGAGAGACGCCTACTCCTGCATTAGCCCATTAATTCCACACACATTTTCATATCAACGTGCTGACTTGTCATTTTGCAAAACACCGACTATTGAGTGATTTGTGTTCCATCGTCTTTGATCAGATATTACAGCCTTCAAGAGTTGCTTTCAACACTTGTGAATTAAACAAGGGCATGGTATGATTCATTCAGGAAGCACATTAATACTTGCTCATGGTGGGAAATTTCTACAACACATCAGCTAATCAAGCAACATGGATTCTTCTCTGGGTTGCTAATTTGTTGGGATGGTTTGACTAAACGTGAGTGGGTTGACTGCCAAGTCTACAAAGAAGAATCCAAACACAAATAATACTCATTACATAAGATTGCATAATATCAAAAGCCTGCTATCAAGAGGTCATTGTATTCAGTAGTGGGTTTCAATTTAGTTTGCTACCGGTTCACTCCTGCATGCACGCAATGCATCTGCATATTCACAGAAGCATCTGGGTGGGTGGGCGGAGCCTCCCGACGGCATTACCAGTTCGCCCGATCAGGGGCGAACCGGTAGCAACCCACCACTGATTGAATTCAATTAAAACCACAGTCGTTCATTTTGTTGTTGTCCTCTCTTTAGAGGAAAAAAAGGATTAAGTCATGATTCTGACAAGATACACTTGGATTCGTGTGTGTGTGTGTGTGTGTGTGTGTGTGTGTGTGTGTGTGTGTGCATACCTTCAAGTCAGTGTTGACTCCTGGCAATTGCATGGATAAGTCCCTGCAAGAATTTCAGAAGTGGTATGCCATTACCCTCCCCCCCCTTACTAGGGCTGAGAGCCAGTGAAAAGGTCATCCAGCTGGCTTTGTGCCTAAGGTGGGATTAGAACTCACAATCTTCCAGTTTTTAACCTGGTTCTTTAACCACTACACTCAACTGGCTCTATATGGGTTCGGTTAAGGGTCTCCTTCACCAGGAGACCTTTTTAACAAGAGAAGGGATAGTTTATATAAAATGGGAGAGAAGTGAAACCTGCAGTGAGTGAGGTAGGATATCATGGTTTTCCCCTGAATTTTGGTTGGGGAATGTTTGGAGATTCTGTTGTCAGCCCTGAAGCTGACCTGACGGAGGCCATTTTGAGGCTTCAGTGTTGCCACACTGGAGCTGAGGGATAGGGAGAGGGGGAATAGAGATAGCTGGGGTTTTGTAGCCAAAACAAAATTCTTTCTCCTGGGAACCAAGGACATTCCCACAAAGAGAGGAGGAGTGAAGTTACCAGGCAACCGGACAGCACCTTGATTGGACCATGTGACTGATTGTTTGGAGAAGGGGGAAAAACGTTTACTTTTAATTAGGTGAAAACCGTGGGAACATTCAGAGTCAGTTTTCACCAGCCTGTGTGCCAATGTGATATGTCCAATAAACCCATTCTTTGAGGAACCTACTTGCCTCGAAGTTCTTTCTGCTATGGGCGTATTACTTGGAACCCTGACATCTGTTTTTTAAAGCACGATAAGCCTGTTTTAGAGCCAGTGTTAAACATTTTTGTTCTCGGCCAGCAAAACATAAAATAGGATGAAAATCCAAACAATTTTGTGTTCTGGGAACATTCTCAGGTTTCCAGAAAAGGGATCTGCAAACTATATATTTGGAGTTCCTCGGAATGCATAGAGATTGTAGCAGGTTCTGCAAATATCGGTGGACATTTCGTCAAAGCTGAAAATTCTAATGTCTAAATGTGAGACCTGTCTATCAGGGCAACCTGGTCTACCCAAATATGAGATGGAGCATACTGCTTCTGCTTAATATGCAAGTAACCCGGGTTCGAATCCCAGAAGGGTATGGCTAGCTGATGAGAGCTAAACAGCTTGAAATAGCTGTACTAGTCTCCCTTTATTTCTTTGTCGGTAAATTTAAATTTAACACCTAATATCTAAACATGCAGGGAAAAATGTATGGCTGAATGGTAGCATTACATTATAGAAATGAAGAAAGGACAATTTCTGCACATTTTTGTCTTTTAATATTGGCCCAGCAACACTTTTATTTTTAACTCATTGTTATAAAATAGGGAAACAGTAAAATTAAGACTCTGTTGGATGCACAACAGTAGAAAAATAAATGTGTTTATTTCCCAGTGAACTATATATATATATATTTTGTAAAAGATTACTTGGAAAATCTATTTCATATAGATTTTATACATAGTTTACCATGTTTTATGCATTTTAATACAGTTTACACAACTATCCTAATATTTGCTCATTTAATATTTATGCATTCATTTACAAGCAAAGGTTTTCTAAAACCAGGAGCTCCCCACCACTTCTTTTTTGAGGGAGGGGCGCTAATTGGTACGTTTGGATTTCTGAGAACATAGGCATTCCTTGGCATTTTCACTGAATGCCTAAGAACAGATTTATCAGTTAGAAAATACCCATTTATCAGAAGACAAATTGCTAAAGTTGTTTCTTGTCTCTCCCTCTAGGCCCCCGCAGGCTTCTCTAAAAACAAAGTTTGCTTTTAAGTTTCTTATTAGTTTTTTTTTTCTTAAGCCAAGTCAAATAACTGTACCATAATTTCCTATTATTATTATTTTTTTTTCTAAGATTTGTTTCTGTTTTATATAGGAGGCTTAGAGGCATTCATGGAAATAGAGATGACTCTGGAGGCAGCTTGCATGCTACTTTTTCCTTTATTTGTTTTTAAATCCAAAGAATATTAAATTTAAGTGGGGCTGCTAGCTTTCCAGTAACCAAGAAAGGATCAGTGGTGGGATTCAAATAATTTAACAACCGGTTCTCTGTCCTAATGATTGGCTGGGTGGGCGTGGCCATGGTGAGCGTGGCCAGGAGGTGTGACAGGCAGCACTTGGCCTCCTGCATCCCCCTGGAGCAAAAACGGGGTGCGGGGGAATGCGCTGCCCTCTTGTGCCCCGTTTTGGGCCTAGTAGGCCTCCCTGCATTTACCTGGGAGCCAAAATGGGGCACATGGAGACTCCTGGAAGGGGTGGGGTGGAGCCAGCCAGCTATTTAACTATCAGTTCACCTGAACTGGCCCGAACCGGTTGAATCCCACCACTGGAAAGGAATCATTATGCATTACATTGGAACCCCACTTTAGATTACAGAGTTGGAAGAGACCATCAAGTCCACTCCTTGCTCAATGTAGAAATCCAAATTAAAGTCTTCACACATGTTGGCTCTCTAGATTCTGTTTGAATACATCTTATTTTGAGCAGCCCATCAATGTTCTAAATAACCAGTATGAAGACTGGATAAATTTATTTGGTTTGATTGATATCCCACCTTTCTGAATAAACTAATATTCAGAGAAAAAGGAAAATGGAAGCTGAATACAACTCTTGAGAGGAAGCAGATTACAGTGTGGAAACAAATGAGGAGAGGGCCTTCTTTCGTGTGTCCAAGAAACAAACCTTGACAGCATGAACATCTTCTGAAGAACCTCTTGTGAAGATTCAGGTAGTCTTTGACTTACGACCATTGACAATTGAACCCAGAATTTCAGTTGTTAAATGAATTTTTCTCCATTTTATGATCTTTCTTGACACAGATGTTAAGTGAATCACTACAGTTCTTAAGTTAGTAACATGGTTGCTAAGTAGATGTGGCTTCCCCATTGACTGTGTTTGTTGGAAGGTCACAAAAGGTGTTTACATGACCCCAGAACATCATAAATGCATGCCAATTGCCAAGCACCTGAATTTTGATCACATGATCATGGGGATGCTGCAACAACTGTGTGAAACAAGATCATAAATCACTTTCTTTCAGTGCCATTGTAAGTTTGAATGGTCACTAAGCAAATGGTTGTAATTCAAGGACTACCTGTATTAATGCTGATAACAGCAGAGGAACGTTTACCATGGTCAACATAAATCAACCATCCTTATTATCGGAAAGATACTGAGCTTGTTGATCAGAAAGGTCAGTAGTTCGGCGGTTCGAATCCCTAGTATAGGTCTCCTGCGTGAGTTGGATTAGATGACCTCCAAGATCCCTTCCAACTCTGTTACTGTTACTGTCTTTTATTTCCTAAAATCAAACTGGAATCTATCTTCTTGTAACTTAAAAGCCATTATAGCACATGTAAGATTCTGAGGTAATCAAATTATTATTATTATTTATTGGTTAATCTTTAGTGAGATTCACAGCCTTTGAGGCTGGTTAATAGCTCAGCAGCTCGAGTCCTAACCAAGGACCTAGGAACTGTTAAGGTATCGTCGGAGGATGTAAGCTGTTCCGAGTAAGGTGGTTTTTTGTAGAGTCAAAATGTTCAAGTCTGGCAAATTTAGAATTTCTAAATAGCGGGGTAGCCCTTTGGGTATTGCTCCAAGGGCTCCAATTACAATTGGGACAACACACGATTTCTTTTTCCACAGTCGCTCAACTTCAATTTGTAAGTCCCGGTACTTTGTGATTTTTTCTTGCTGCTTATCTTCAATTCGTGCATCACCAGGTATTGCAATGTCAATGAACCATACTTTTTTCTTTTCAACTATTGTTATGTCAGGTGTGTTGTGGATCAAGTGCCTGTCAGTCTGAATCCTAAAGTCCCACAAGATCTTGAGTTTCTCATTCTCTAAAACTTTCTCAACCTGATGTTCCCAGTGGTTTTTGCTGTACTCAAATCCAAACTTCTGGCACAATTTCCAGTGAATGATTTTAGCAACATGGTCATGGCGTTGTAGGTAGTCAGTTTGTGAAATTTTGCTGCACCCACTGATCAGGTGGTCGACTGTCTCATCTTTCTCATTGCAGAGGCGGCATTTGCTGTTGGTGGTAACATGTTGAATTTTTGCCTTCTATTATTATTATTATTATTATTATTATTATTATTATTATTATTATTATTATTATTAATAATAATAATATTTCTATGCTGCCCATTCTCCGAGGACTCTGGGCGGCTTACACCAAAGACAGTATACTAAATAGCATATTGCCCCCAACAATCTGGGTCCTCATTTTACCCACCTTGGAAGGATGGAAAGCTGAGTCAACCTTGAGCCGGTGAGATTTGATCCGCTGATCTGCTGAACTAGCAGTCAGCTGAAGTAGCTGCAGTACTGCACTCTAACCACTGCGCCACCTCGGCTCTTTCAAATAATCGAAAATTCTTACTTTTCTTCTGTGCAGCTTTCCCTAATTTATTTGTTCTCGTTTTCACTCAGGTTCCTTTATGTTCTGTCTATTTCTTTGTAATTTAGGTCCATCGTCTTTTTTCTTCTAGAAATGTGTACTCATTTTGACAATTTTTTTTCTAGCCACAAATGACAAATGGCAATAGATCAATGCTGTCATCCATGGTGAGTCAGTATTTGTTTAGCAAATCACAGCATTTCTGAGGCAAAAGGAATCTATGATGAATTTCTTTTACACCCCCGAATGTACGAAAGCTTTTAATCTTCTGCAATCTCTCTCTGATTTGACTAGAATTGATTTCTGAGTTTTTAGTTAAAAAGGGAACCTATTTTATTGTGACAGAAAAACCGAAGTATCTTAAAAATGTACTGTTGTTTAAGGTGCCCTGCTGAGGAAACTTAAATTCTTTTAGTTAGTATTCAGGACACTTAATCAGAAATCACCAGCTAATTCACTTCCAAAGACATTTCCAGTTTTCCAGATGTTATTCAATTGTGTCAAGCATGGAAATTTTTCTACATTTCCTCCTTACCGAACATCATCTAATTCAACCACAACATTTTTTTTTTTCCAAAGAAGAAGAGACTTTGAGAGTGATGGTATTTTTCCATGTATCTAGACAACCAAGATTATAGGTAGTCTTCTACATACAATCATAATGGAGCCTATCCATCATGGTTGTAAATCATGATAATCATAAAACTGGTCCCCCATGTGACTGATCCAATGTTATGACCATTTTTGTGGCAGTTGTTAAATAAATGCGATGGTCATAAAGCAGCCACTGAGATTGTTAAGCAAATGCCATGGTCATTAAGCAAACAACGGTTTGCAATGGCTGTTTTTGCTAAAAATTAATGCTGGTTTTCAGCAAAACTGTCTTAAAATGTGTGTTCGTGGGCTGTTGGACAGTGCAGACATCTATAAATGTGAGCCCGTTGTGGTCATGTCACTATGGGGAGGGAGAGAGGACTGTTGGAACTTTGTAACTGGGTCATAAGCAGTGCTGGGTTCCTCCCGGTTCGGTCCGATTCGGCCGAGCCGGTAGCGGTGACGATATGACGTCGCCGAACCAGTTCTCCCCCCCCCGCCCTCCCCCCCCCACCCCCCCCCACGTTATTTTTACCTTTTATTTGGTCCCACCCCCAATCTATTGCTGCCTCCTGAGTCCCAGCTCATGACTAGAGGGAAAAAAACTGTTTAAACTCTTGCTGCGGGGCTTCAAAGGGCCGCCCTACAGCTGATCAGTGTTAAAAGCAAACAAATGAGTCGGGTCATAAGTGCGAGGACTGGTCGTAAGTGCGAGGACCTTCCAGAAATGATTCTGACCAGCTAGCCACGCCCTCCTAGTCACATGACCTCCAAGCCACACCCACAAAATAAGCCATGCCCACAGAACTGGTAATAAAAAAATTTAGAACCCACCCCTGGTCATAAGTACCCCCAAGGAGTTCCATCATAACTTCAAACAACCACTGAAGCGACAGCCAGTTTGGTCTAGTGGTTAAGACACTAGGCTAGAAAGTGTTGTGGCCCCGCCCTCTGAGCCTATCCCATCGGAGGAAGAAAGCTCCGAGCATGAGGAAGAGGAGTCAGCCAGGCCTCCCTCTCCAGGCCCCTCCCCTCTGGCACTGTCTCAGGAGCCGGCTGAGGGAGAGGAGATTAGCCGGGAAACAGGTGTCTCGGATGAGAGTGAAGGAGAGACGTCATTCCTGGACGCACGCCACCGAAGGCGTGATAAACGATTGCAGCAGCTCAGGAGGTGTGCTAAGGATTAGAACTGAGTCACTGGACCACACCCCAGAGACTATATAATAGAGGGTGGTGGCCAGTGATCCCTGTGACGAACAAAAATAAACCTTGGATAGTCACTAGATCATCATCCGAAACTGCTGAGAGGAATTTCTGCCGGACTCTTGTACGCTGAGTATATTATCTTTCTGTTTCTGTGGCAATAAAAGCACTTGGCAGACGGTGTGTATATCGCTGCCAAGTTGGAGATAAAGACCTGGGTGTGTGCCAAGTGCTTCCTTAACCCTCGGCTGGCTGGCTGTGTTTGTGTGTGTGTGTGGACGGGGACAGATCAGAAAGCAGGAGACCATGAATTCAAGTCCTACCTTAGCCATGAGAGCCGGCTGGTTACTTTGGGCCAGTCACTCTCTTTCAGTTAACCCATCTCACAGAGTTGTTGTTGTGGACCAAACAGGAGAAGTAAGGTGTGTTGGATATGTTTGCTGCCTTGAGTTATTTATAAAAATAATAAAGGTAGGATACAAATGGTTCAATAAATAAGCAATTTGGTGGTTGCAAATCATACTATTTGTATGTGTGGAAATACTGTCAATATACAATCCTTTCTCCATTGGTTTGCAGATGTCAGTGCTTCGACGCTAGCATAGAGAGCAGTGGAGAGAGAGAGATAAGCTCTGAACTTTTGCCTGCTAAAACCCTTTGAAGTCGGGTTGTCGTGGAAATGAGGGGGGGAGACATTCCTGGGAAATGACGAGGCAAGAAGTCTTAAGAATGACTTGGAAGATAGCCAATGAGAAGCAATGGGAATCGGAAAGGGAGGGATTGGGGGGACAAAAGGTCAGTCTTGTCCGCATCGAGTCATGATCCGGTGGCTGTGCTCAATTAAAGAAAAGATTTCCTTAAAGATTGGCAGTTTGGAAATTCATTTATTTTGAGATAGCATAAAAGTCTGACAGCGATCTCTCTAGTTTTTCATCTTAAATCCAGAGGGAAGACTTCACGTCTTCCCATTCGCCTTTTTTAAAGTAGCAATGTTAATTCTCACCATTGATAGTAAGTTTTGCCTCTAAAAAAAAGTGTTGGGGAATTTCTCCTGTAGCCAGATGAATCAGAGAAATGTTCCATCCAATTTCTCTGCCCACACATTTGGTGGAGAATTTGGAAAGCCACTTATGACCAATTCCATACTGCAGTGCTCTACGGTGAATGCTTTTCATTCCGAACAACTATTGGAGACTTTATGATGGAGCTCCTAGGAATTATTTTCCACGATCACCTTGAAGAATCTCCTTTCTCAAGTTTGTGAAGGATTAAACATGTACAGTCTTGAGTCACTCTTTCTTTTTTCTTTCTTACTTTTCCGCTTGCTTCAAAATCATTATCAAAATCCAAAATCCAATATCCAATAATTAACAAACATAACCAGTATAACCAGAGGTGGTATTCAGCAGGTTCTGAACAGTTCTGGAGAACTGGTAGCAGAAATTTTGAGTGGTTCGGAGAACCGGTAAATACCATCTCTGACTACCCCCACCCCCATCTATTCTCTGCCCCCCCCGAGTCCCAGCTGATTGGGAGGAAATGGGGATTTTGCAGTAACCTTCCCCTGCCACGCCCACCAAGCCATGCCACGCCCACCAAGCTACGCCCACAGAACTGGTAGTAAAAAAATTTGAATCCCACCACTGAATATAACTTGTAGTGATTAGGGTTCTGGCCTAGAAACCAGAAGACTGTGAATTAGTCCTTCCTTAGCATGATAACCAGAAGGTGACTTTGGGTCAATCACCAGGAGACAGTGAGTTCTAGTCCTGCCTTAGGCATGAAAGACAGCTGGGTGACTTTGGGTCAGTCATTCTCTCTCACCTCTCAAGCCACCTCACAGGGTTGTTGATTTGGGGAAAAATAGAAAGAGGAGGGAGCATTATGTAAATCATAAATCAGAATGAACAATTAAAAAATGTTCACATTTATGGCCTAGGCCCGGGATATCTGTTGGACCCACTGCAGCCAGCGACAATCCCCAATCGCCCGGTGCGTTCCCACAGACAGGGCCTCCTCAGGGTGCCGTCGGCCAGACAGTGTTGGCTGGCGACCCCCAGGGGGAGAGCTTTCTCTGTGGGCGCACCCACCCTCTGGAACCAACTTCCGTTGGAGCTTTGGATGGCCCCTGACCTTTGCTCGTTCCGCCGCAAGTTGAAGACCTGGTTGTTCCGTAGCATGGACTGATGGGGGGGTTTTAATGAATTTTAAACTGTTTTAAATTGGATTTTAATTTTATATCGTTTTAATAAGGAACTATGCATTTTACCATTGTGAGCCGCCCTGAGTCCTCGGAGATAGGGCAGCATATAAATTGCATAAAATAAATAATAAATAAATAAATAAAATAAAACATTCTATTCTTATTTAAAAATAGCTAATATATTAAGGCCTTATGTTAACCAGCCGCCACCCCAAACTTCAGATGCAGTCCAGGTTTATATATGGAATTACAATACATGAATATTTTCTAAATTGAATTAATTATCAGGATTTTTTTTTTAAAAAAAATGAGGTTATTTTTTACATGGCACATACTCATCCAATTTAATTTGCCATTCTTCGAAAGAGAGAGTTATATGTCATTTCCTCTGAATCTTGCTATTTTATTTTTACTTTATTCTGACTGTCTCAGAGGCTGGTTGAACACTAGCTGTTCAATTCAGTTAATGAATTAACTGCATTTCAGGATATACACAGTACATTTATTTATTTATTTATTTATTTATTTATTTATTTATTTATTTATTTATTTCTATACCGCCTTTATCCTGTAGGACTCAAGGCGGTGTACAGTCGAGAAAAATATAGACACACAAACATCATAAAATTGCTAATTAAAATTATTACTTAGTTTGGTCAATTAAATAAAACCCAGAATTAGATAACATTTAAAAAAACCATTCACATGTTCATATGTTTAGCCCCGCCTGTTGGAACAATGTACATGCACATTAAGCCATTAAAACATCCTAAATTTAAACAACAAAGTTCAAACCAAACAAGCAGCTAACCAAATTATAGCTAATAGGATTTTAACTGACCTGGCTAAGTTTTTTCAGCAAACCCAACCAGAGATTGGTACTAAAACATGCACATTGTGGGGAATGAAAAGCGTATTCCATAGAACCAGTGGTGAAATCCAAATTTTTTTTGCTACTGGTTCTGTGGGCGTGGCTTGGTGGGCGTGGTGTGGCTTGGTGGGTGTGGCAGGGGAAGGATATTGCAAAATCTCCATTCCCACCCCACTCTGGGGCCAGCCAGAGGTGGTATTTGCCGGTTCTCCAAACTACTCAAAATTTCCGCTACGGGTTCTCCGAACTGCTCAAAATTTCCACTACCGGTTGTCATTTATTTATTTATTTAGCATATGGCATCTACAAAGGTCATGCAATCACTGATATATTTAACTTAAATAAAGTGTCAGAATATGTACCGTATTTTTCGGAGTATAAGACGCACCTTTTCCTCCCAAAAAAGAGGGTAAAAATCTGGCTGCATCTTATACTCCGAATGTAGCCCCGCCCAGCTTCTCAAACAGAGGTTTCAGAGGCTGAAAAAAGCATCAGAAAAGAAGCTTCAGAAAAAAAGTCGCCAAACAGAGCTTCAGAAAAGAAGCCCCCAAACAGAGCTTCAGAGGCTTTTTTTCTGAAGCTCTGTTTCAGAGGCTTTCAGAGGCAGGAAAAAAAGGTTTTTCTGAAACAGAGTTTCAGAAGTTTCAAAGGCAGAAAAAAAAAGCAAAAAAAAAAAAAAAAAGCAAGGCACAGAGCTCACAACCAAGGAACCTGTTGCTAAAATTCACCTCTGGGAACAGCTGATTGGGGGTATTCCGGGAGGCCGATCCACCTACCAATCAGCTTTTTTCTTATTTTCCTCCCCAAAAACTAAGGTGCATCTTATACTCCGAAAAATATGGTAAGTATGCAGAGGTAGGATTCCCTTACCTTCCCTACCAGTTCGCAAATGTGAGTGTGTGCATTCTGCGCATGCCCAGTGCTTGTACATTACGTCTGGGCGGGCGGGCGGAGTTTCCTGCAGTCGCCACTACCAGTTCACCCAAACTAGACACAACCAGCTGAATCTCATGTATGTATGTATGAATGTATGTATGTATGTATGTATGTATGTATGTATTGTATGTATATATGCATGTATGGAAGATATGTGGACAATACAATATAGGAGATAATAAATTAAGATAAAACCATAATAAAATCACCCTTATATGGTGTATGAAGCCTATACGCACAGCAACTAAACATTTGTTTAAAGAAGAACTCATGATGTCAGCAATGTGAAATATTTTACGAATGTACACACTAATTAAACACATCCTACAGAAAGGCTGGATTGTCCCTTTGGCTATTCTGATAGTCCTAGAAATATTTCACCTTATTACATTCAGGATGGCAGCGTGGATCAATCATTAGACCACAAATATTTTGTCTGGATGGACTTGTAGACTTTCCTTCAGCCATGTTTGTTAAACCTAATTGAAACTGGTGGCTTTCAGGATTTACTTTGCTAATTCATCAGGCAAGGTCTCTCTGAAAGCCTTGGAAGCTACATAGATTGAGAGTGGAAATGTTCCACTGGCAGGACCTCCTCTGGCCTAGTTCTTTGGAAGACAGCAACAAAAGGGAGGAATTCATTGTCATAAACCATGAACATCTGGTGTGCATTTGGAATAAGGCCACAGACAGATTTTCAGCAGAGATCTCTTCAGTATTGCAAATATTTGAAAAAGAGCATGTTCCACTGAGTTAGCCATTAGATACTTAGATATATTATACATGCAGCGAGCCAAAACTAAGCTTAGTTCACCCAAAGGAAAGTCGTGTCAGGAATCACATATGTACAGATGTCTCCTTCGGAGGCAAGGCCATAGGCAGCACACACTCTGTATACAAGAAACATGATTTGATACCTGGCGTCTTTTTTTCTTCATTGGAAAGGCACTGTGAATTTGATATGGAGAGAAGCAGAAACAGAAAGGAAACCATATTGTTGTAAGCTGCCCAGAGTCACTTTCCTTTAGATATATGGCTAAATAAATAAATAAATTGATGCTCTCTTGATTGTTTTCTTCTAGATGTTTCATTACCCAAATTAGGTAATAAACAAACAAACAAATATGCCATTATTTGAAATAGACACTTTAACCCTGATTTTGAATAAGTGGACTGAGAATAAGATTTGCTTGAAATTTTAAACCGATAAATATATATGATAGATAGATGATAGTTAGACAGATAAATACATAGATAGATGATAGAGATTGTCAGAGTTTCTTGCAAAAATCAAATCCAGAAGCACACACAGACAAACTGATGCAGCAGGATTCATTAACTTCTTTATATACACAATAATACATGAAGTAAGTTTACAATACCAACAGCAGATTCACAGTTTCATTTCAGCTCAGATCTGCAGACAAGTTCACATACACAGCTTCACAGCTCAGAGCTTAACACATACTGGCTTCAGTTTCATTTCTCTGCACAGAATCAGAAGCTGCAGACTAAGTCATGCCCTGACTCCAGTCTGTCTCAGCTCCCAATTGGCTGATTTAGTTGCTATGCCTATTCATTGGCTGACCTTGTTACCATGTCTTCCCAGTCATGAATATTCTGACAGAGATACATAGAGATACTTAGATATGAGGACAGATCATAGCTCAATAACAGAATAACAGTTGTAAGGGACTTTAGAGGTCTTCTAGTTCAACCCCCTGCTCAAGCAGGAGACCCTATACCAAATTTTTTAAAAACTTTTTAATTTTTTTTGTGTATATTTGTTGTTTTTAACAGTCGCTTGGTCGATTGTCATTGTGAGCCGCCCTGAGTCCTTGGAAATAGGGCGGCATACAAATTTTATAAATAAAAAATAAATAAATAAATAAATTTCAGAAAATGGTTGTCTAATCTCTTCTTAAAAAATCTCTTCTTAAAAACCTCCAGTGTTGGAACAGCCACAACTTTTGAAGGCAAATTGTTCCACTGATTGATTGTTGTGTCAGAAAATTTCTTCTTATTTTTAGGTTGGATCCCTCCTTGATTAGTTTATATCCATTGCTTCCCCCCCCCACCTTCAGGTGATAGGTTGACTCCATCTTCTTTGCAGTAACCTCTTAGATATCGGAACACTCCTATCATGTCATCCCTAGTCCTTTAAGCCAGAACATTAAGCGATGATTAGCACATGCCCTGTCTTACCTGCCGTGAGTGATATCAACAAGCACCTGGTTTGTTGATTTGAACAGGAGACAATATTTTTAAGGCCAGGCTAAAAGATCTATGGCTAATGCCAACCCAATCTGCTCCTTCCCAAATGCTAGTCATTCTGAAGTAGAGAGCATAATGTTCTTTACCACATAGACACAGAAGCAGCCCTGTCAGAAAGAATGGAAGGAAATCTGATTGGATGAACATCTGTATAATTTGTATTTCAATGAACGTATCTTTTATGTTAAGAGCAGTGTCACAAGTGGGGCCCAAATAGGTGACAAGAACTAGTTAATCTTGGCTAATTAGGTGAAATAGGGTCAGATACCAGTTCAGGGGGAGATGATACCAGTTTGAGGTGTGTGTGGTGGAGACTATACTGGGAATTTGAAAAACATCTCAGAGGAAACAAAGGCCAACTACTTTCAACTATTTGTTTTTTGTTTCTCTGTTATGTAAGGAAAGAAAAAGGAGGGAGGGGGGGAAGAAAGGAAGGGAGGGAGGGAGGGAGGGAGGATTCCTGATGTTCCTTACTAACTTCCCAGGAGGAAACTCAATGGGGAAGCCAACAGGAAATCAAAACATACTCCACTTTCATTACTTTTTTGCCCAATATCTCTGGAACCATGAGCCTACATGGGACAGCTTGACTAGTTTCCAACTATAACTAGGACACACAAAATTGCTAGCTTCTGGTAGCTGGGCTAAACTCACACCGTCTCACTTTTTCAAAAGCTGACACTAATTGCCTTTTGAGTAAACAAGCTTTGTCAGTGAATCTCTTAAGTTCTGCATATTTAACAAATTCAAAATGATTCATCCAAGGCATGGAGATAGGCAATTTCTTTTTCTTCTTATTGCCTGTTAAAAAGATGCCTCTTTTTTTTTAGGAAAGGATAAGACAATAACACCCTATTTATGTAGCAAATTAATAATAATGGATGTTCCTTTTTTAATGGATAGCCTGTCCGCAACATACAATGCAACATACAAATAGGGCATTTCAAAAGATGAGCAGGAGAGTAGATGTTCATTAGATGCCCTTTAAAAGTCATAGATCTGCTAAGCTCTCTTCAGCTGTTATCTTGCAAGTAAATTAAAATGACAAATGACTATTATCTGAAAGGTAAAAGTATCATGGAAAGGCTGGAAGCATATCAGCTCTCTCCTGCTTTTAAAAGCTTTTTTAGAGCTAGGACATTTTTTTTTTAAATCCCCTGGTTTTTTTGTATGTGTTCTAAAAACAATTCCCATCATTCTTTCTAGAACTCATGGAGCAGGATATAATTCAAGCTTTCGAACATGTGTGCTTTCCTGCAAATCAGGGAGATCCACCATGAATTGTAGCGTTAATAAGACAATCTTTCCTTTTTGCCTGGGAGATGCTGCAAGATATACACATGGCTCACTTTATAGTACTCATTTATTGAAAAAAAATAAGCACGGGGGAGGAAGGAACTGGCAAAAAGACCTCCCCTTTAGAACAGATGTGACTAATGGACTGGTTTCCAGTAATTTGTATTAATAATGATTGTCATCATGGTTTTTTTATATATTTCAAAGCCTTCGACAGCTTTATGGTAGAAAATTGCTGTTGCTTACTCAAGGGACTGGCATTATGGGACTACCACAGCTTTTTAGTTGACTGGATGAAATATAGACAGATGGGGAGGGGGGTATAATTTAATATCAGCGTCCAAAATTGAACGGGATCTGAGATATTGATCAAGATACGGTCAAGAGGCCATTGTTTTCAGAGAGAAAATGGAGAAGGAGAAGCTCCTCTTATTTGCAAGAACTTTTTGAAAAGTTTTGGGATGCCGTTTGAAAAAAATAAATTAACTTCTCACCCCGCTGCAAACTTGCCTCTTTCATGGGAAATTATAACCCCATTTGAATTCTCAGACCTTGAGTTGATCCAATAGTCTACAGCACAGGTGTCAAACTTGATCGCGTCCAGGGGTGAAATCCAGCAGGTTCTGACAGGTTCTGGTAGTGGAAATTTTGAGTAGTTTGGAGAACCAGCAAATACCATCTCTGGCTGGCCCCAGAGTGGGGTGGGAATGGAGATTTTGCAATATCCTTCCCCTGCCACGCCCACCAAGCCATGCCCACAGAACCAGTAGTTAAAAAAATTTAGTTTTCACCACTGATCGTGTCATATGACGTATCATGATGTATCGCAACATTTTTTGCCTTTGCGGAGCTAGGGTGGGCGTGGCCTGTGATTGACGCATCTGGCCCACAGGCCACTAGTTTGACATCCCCGGTCTACAGAATCCATTTGATTAGGAAAAATTATAGGCTTCCTGTGTTAACTCAAAATACAGGTAGTCCTTGACTTAAGGCCACAATTGAGCCCAAAATTTATGTTGCTAAGCGAGACAGTTGTTAAACAAATTTGGCTCGGGTGAAATCCAGCAGGTTCTGACAGTTCCGGAGAACCGGTAGCGGAAATTTTGAGCAGTTTGGAGAACCGGCAAATACCATCTCTGGCTGGGCTCAGAGTGAGGTGGGAATGGAGATTTTGTAATATCCTTCCCCTAGGAGTGGGAAGGGAATGGGGATTTTGCAGTATCCTTCCCCTGCCACACCCACTAAGCCACGCCCACAGAACCGGTAGTAAAAAAAATTGAATTTCACCACTGATTTGGCCCCATTTTACATTTCTTGCCACAGTTGTTAAGTGAATCACATGGTGGTGAAGTGAATCCAGCTTCCCCCACTGACTTCGCTTGTTGGATGGCAGCTGAGAAGGTTACAAATGCTGATCACATGACCGTGGGACACCGCAACCATCATAAATATGAACCAACTGCCAACCATCTGAATTTGGATCACGTGATCATGGAGATATTGCAACAGTCGTAAGCGTGAAAAACAATCAAATTAATTTTCTCAGCATCGTTGTAACTTCAAATGGTCACTAAATGAATGGTTGTAAGTCAAGGGCTACTTGTGTAGTATTAGAGGAGGCTAAAATGGGGTTAGGTAATTTATGTTCACTGATACAGGCAATGTTTTGTAGAAACCTGACCATTAAGTCAAGCTATAACATGGTTTATTACTTCCTGCAGTTTGGGGAAGTTCCTTTCTGGCAGACGGTCGTGGGGGCCAGCACCACCACACATGCTGTGGTTTAAATTGTTTAGACCTGTCAGCCAAGTTATTTACTTGATTCAATTTTTGATGTTGCTCAAAACCAAATGACTCTGATGACTCATGAAGTATGGAAACAATGCAAAAACAAATAAATAAGAATGCAGTAAACATTAATTTAAAAATAATTACAGCATAGTTACAAAAAAGTCATTCCACAAAACACACAACTTTGAAACAGGGGTACATCTTCTACCCGAGGCCTGAGAACATAGTACCTTGAATCACACCTCAAACCAGTGTAGCTCACAAAACAGAGATGTCACATAATCTCTGTCTAAGGAGCTATGGTGGTGCAGTGGTTAGAATGCAGCACTGTAGATATACTCTGCCCACAGCCAGGAGTTTGATCCTGACTGGCTCAAGGGTGACTCAGCCTTCCATCCTTCCGAAGTCAAATGAGGTAAAATGAGGACCCAGATTTTTGGGGAAAATATGCTGACATTTGTAAACCACTCAGAGTATGTTGTAAAGAACCATACAGCAGTATACAAATCTCAGTGCTATTGCTATTGCTACAGGGACGGCACTGTCTTCCCCACTGCCAACACTAAATGGAGCGGGTGATGAAAGAAAAGGACCACAAAGTCAGTCCTGACAGTATCAAATACCACTGAACAATTAGGGAGCACCTCTGAAAAAATATGGTTATATGTACCTTTCCTATCCTGGATCCAACACTCATCAACAAGTCCAAGTAAGGCTATCTCTATACTGAATCCCAGCCTGAAACAAATTTGCAGACAGCAATTGGGGTTGAGGTGGAAGAGAAAGTAACCAGTAGAGAAAATCAGTTAGTTTGCATAAAGCAGGGGTGTCAAACCCGCGTCGTCACATGATGTATCAGGACTTTTTCCCCCTTCGCTAAACTGGGCAGGGGCGGGGCCAGCACATGACGCATCCGGCCCACAGGCCACGAGTTTGACAACCCTGCCATAGAGTCTTTTGGAAAAATAGTGATGGAAAAACTCAAAGTATAATACTCCATCCAACAGCAGTTGTGCAAAAGGCATGGTCATTTAAAAAACAACAACAACCCAAATTACCAAAGGCAAAGTTGAACCTCTGGAGTGCAAAACACAAAGGAAAGTGCTACAAACTAGATTCACAGGAATTCTCCTCATCTTGGAGATAACCTTTTAATCTTGAAAGTAGATGGACCTCTTCTGGGTCCCATGACTTCTGTTGTGTTGGCGCGTTACCATAGCGATGGAAATGCCTGTACCTGATTGGTTGGGACGGGGTTATGCTAAGTGTGGGAGGTTACTCGTTTCCTGATTGGTTAATGCTGTTCTATTTGCCAAGTATAAAAAGGCGAGCTGTCAGATAGACTGACAGTTCAGTATTCTAATGTTTTGCTGTTGCCTGAAATAAACTGATGTTACATTGACATCCTCACCTCAGTTAATGACTATAATCCAAACACAACAACTTCCAAGGCATCTTTTGATTCTTGAGAAGCCTATTATGTTGTGGCCCACCAATGGAGCTGGCAGCAGTTTCGGACAGCAAGGAGGTTGGGGAGGAACATGGGCCAGTCCTGGAGTGTGGGGAAGGCTCTGATGAGGGCTCTGCATTGGAGGCAGAGAGGGGGACAGGGCCTTATGCCAGTTATTAGTTGCCTTCAGCGTCAGACATCAGTGAGGCAGACGAACAGCTGGAGCCTGTTCCCAGTGTGTGCATGCGCAGAGTTGCTAAACAAAGGGAACAGCTAAAGAACAAGGGTCGACTTGGGAGTAAGGCCACAGGTGGACAATGAATGGTTCCTCCCAGAGGGAATAAAAGAGGAGTGGAAGGGGAGTGGAGTTTGCAGGAGACAATTAGTTCATTTAATTGATTTGTGACTCTCCAAGACTCCTTGCCGAATTTTGAACATATTGGCCTTGCAGCTCTCCAAGCCACATAAGGTTTGTGACTGTAAATTCCTCCTTGAAAGACTTTGCTGGATGTGAATGAGAAGAATTCACAGTAACTTAATAAAAAGGGGTTTTTTTCGGGACAAGGAATCTGCTTCATGGTCTTGGGAAGCCTAGGTCAGAACATATTAATCCTAGGGAGCCCAGTTCTTTAGTCTGATGCTCCTACATCATTTTGTTTTGTTTTTAACATGTGGTGCTTCCTTGGCTTCAGAAGCTGTGGAGCTGGATCAGGAACAGGGATGGGTGCTTTAGATTCCATAAAATTGGAAGGAATTGGAACTCCTCCAACTTGGTCCACAAGCAACAACAAAGGAAAGGAATTATGAAGAGCCAGTCTACTTGCTGATTCTTCACTGTGCCATGGTCATTGGCTACCCTTTTTAGCAAAACAGTCTTCAATTCACCATTTTCCCCTCTTGGTTTTGATGATGCTGGGCACAATGATGGTGGGTGCTTGAGGACTTCTGGGGAAGAGAATATGACAAACTTAGACTGGCTCTGTCTTAACTTTCTTTTGTATAATTGTTGTGGCTCGCCAGCAGCCTCCGGAGTTGGCAGCGGAGTTGGACAGTGAGGAGGCTGGGGAGGAACATGGGCCAGTCCTGGAGTCTGGGGAAGGCCCAGATGAGGGCTCTGTGTCAGAGGCAGAGATGGGGCCAGGGCCATCTGGGAGTGATGTGCGGACTCTGGGGCCTCCAGAGTCAGACAGCAGAGAGGCAGAGGAATAGGAGGAGCCTGTTCCTAATGCGCACATGTGCAGAGCTGCCAGAAGGCATGAACAGTTAAAATAAAAGGGACGACTTGGGAGTAAGGCCTGGAGATGATTGGCCCCTCCCATAAGGCTTAAATGAGGAGCAAAGGCACATGGGCAGGAAAGAAACATTGTTAATTCTGTTTCCAGTTGGCATCTCTGTTTGATTCTGGAATCTGTGTGGCTTTGCCAAGTAGGTCTTTGGCAGAGTGTCAAGGGAGATAAAGGTTGGTGATTATCCCGAAGGACTTCTCCCAAAGGACTTTTTGCAACTAATTGGGACTCAGCTGTGAATGACCGTAATTCACAGCTGTTGAAATAAAAGAGGTTTTTAGGATTACTTGTGTGTTTTAATGACTCAGGAAGCCTAGGTCACAACAATAATAGAGAGGGAGGGAAAGAGGGAAAATGCTGTCAGGCTTTCAAAATTTTATTCAATATAGCCTATATTTATAAAGTAGGGGTTCAGTATATCTTGTGGATTCTATTTCCTGACTTAGCTAGACCTGACACTGTATTCCCCAGGAAAAAAAACCTCTTAAGATTGATTGGATTCAAGGGAATGAAGGGTCCCAAGCAGTGGTAGGATTCAAGTAATTTAACAACCGGTTCTCTGCCCTAATGATTTCTTCCAACAACCAGTTTGCCAAACTGCTCAGAAAGTTAACAACCGGTTCTCCCGAAGTGGTGCGAACTGGCTGAATCCCACCACTGGTCCCAAGTCCTCGGAGAGTTCCCATATCTTCACTACAAATAGCCATACACCAGACTGCCCTGTCTCACAGCTGTAACAGGGCAAAGTACTATGTGTACATCCCCCCTTTCCTTGATGTGGGATGCATCATCGGAACTGTTAGCAACATCTGTGACTTTCAGCATATAAAAGCAATTTGTGTCCCACACAGTCAGCATGCAAGAACTGGCAATGACTCATTGCTAGCATTTTTTCCATCTCGGGCAATCTGTTTGGTCGCCAAGGTTCACCTCCATTTGGGCATGGGGTTTCATTTCATCAGCCTTCTGTGCATGGAGGCAGTGGAACCAATGATGACAAAACAACATAGCTCTGCAAAGTCTTGTTGACTTCCTCAACAAGCTGATCCCCAATATGTTGCCCATATTAAAATACCTGAAGCAAGCACTCTGCGTCGTTTTTGTCAGTTTTACTTGACAGATCATAATGAGATGTATGTTAATTTCTTCTTCCCGACAAATCCTTGGAATTGCATGCATTACAAAGAGAATCTCCAGAAGCTTTGCCAAGCTACCATTCTCAGAATGAAGACAAACAGGAATACAAATAATAGTCTTAAGAAAAAAGTGATGGAGCTAGGCACTCATAGACCATACCTGGTCTGACAAGGGTCTCACAAAATGGATCATGCTTCTCTTAATGTTTTCATGGTATCTAAAAAAAAAATCCTAAATATTCTCAGGCATCGTTACCAAGGATTGTTACTAATCTACAACATCAGTATGAATTGACAAAAAAGATGGAACACTTTACAGTGGGAAATGAATACTACAACAACTCCCTACTAAAGCGCCTTCAAACAATAGAAGATGTGACAACAGACAAAGATGAAATTATGCTCTATTTGATGTCACAGCAGATTTCACATTCATAGAATTAGCTGAAGAATCCATGACAGCACAGCATACCTGACCTAACCAAATTCATCAAGGCTGAAAGGGATGGATAGACCACTGTCCTGAGCAAATTATCAGTTGTTGTTGTTAGTTGCGAAGTCGTGTCCGACCCATCACTACCCCATGGACAACGTTCCTCCAGGTCATCCTCCGGAGTCCATTTAAGCTCAGGTCTATTGCTTCAGTGACTCCATCCAGCCACCTCATTCTCTGTTGTCCCTTTCTTCTTTTATCCTCAATCGTTCCCAGCATTAGGCTCTTCTCCAGTGAGTCCTTCCTTCTCATTAGGTGGCCAAAATATTTGAGTTTCATCTTCAGGATCTGGCCTTCTAACGAGCAGTCAGGGTTGATCTCCTCTAGGACTAACCGGTTTGATCACCTTGCAGTCCAAGGGATTCACAGGAGTCTTCTCCAGCACCAGAGTTCAAAGGCCTCAATTCTTTGGCGCTCAGCCTTCCTTATGATCCAACTTTCACAGCCATACATTGCAACTGAGAAAACCATAGCCTTGACTATACGTACTTTTATTGGCAGGGTGATGTCTCTGCTTTTTAGTAAGCTATCTAGCTATCTGCCATAGCTTTTCTCCCCAGGAGCAAGCGTCTTTTAATTTCTTGGCTGCAGTCCCCATCTGCGGTGATCTTGATCAGTAATCCGTATTAAAAAGGGTGGGTTATATGAACAAACAGACTGATCTGCTGGAAAGCCATTTCTTATGTTCCTTGTTCAGAGTGTAACCCTTGTACAATCAGATCCCAGTTGGACTGAATCCTGGCTCAATAGCTTTGGCACATGAAATTAACCTGAAAAAAAAAATGGAGCTTCTCTCCTTCCCTCCCCTCTCCTCCTGTCACCAACCTACAACCCATCCTGCCAAATGCAATATTAGTATCTTGGCCAGGATAACAGGGACAGGGGAGTACTTACACCAGCTATTTCAGCAGCCTGACAAGGGATCCTGTTAATTGGCTACATCTGTTCTGGGAATCTGTCTGCCCCAACTTGGCGGACATAACACAGAATATTTATCTTTCAACAAAGACTTGATTGAGAGAACCAGGTTTCTCACTAATTTTAATCGACGAGCTGGTTCTACTATCTATTTTTGATTAAAGTGAGAAATTTATTAATAGTCAGGAAGTGTGAAAAAAAGGCTCTGAGGTTTACTTCAGGCTGAGCAGATAACAAGAATGCTGCAGACAAATCTCTCACTCCTCAAAATTCTTGAAATCAGAGCAGATAATCTTCCTTCCTTCCTTCCTTCCTTCCTTCCTTCCTTCCTTCCTTCCTTCCTTCCTTCCTTCCTTCCTCCCTCCCTCCCTCCCTCCCTCCCTTCCTCCCTCCCTCCCTCCCTTCCTTCCTTCCTTCCATTGGCAGCCAATGCACATCACAAAGCAGACGTGAGATATAATCACCTTTCCCTGATTTTAGGACTGGAAAAAAAAAGGGTTAAGAAGAAGAACACAGTATATACAGTACCTGATTTATGACTTTGCCCAAGCAAATTGCTTAATTTGTCTTAATTTTCTGCCTATCAAATTGGAGCCATGGTGGCCATCATCACAAGGCTGTTGAAGAGACGGATGAGTAGAACATTGGAGCAGACCATGATTCAGAAGAAATAAATCATCTAAGTCAGGGGTGTCCAACCTTGTCACTTTAAGACATGTGGATTTCAACTCTCAAAATTCCCCAGTCAAGCAAGTAAAGTAATTCATGTGAATACTGAAATGGCCATTGTTTACCTTATTTGTAATTATTTTAAGCTTAAAGATTCTGGATGGTATGCAACACAATAACATCATTAGAATATTGATTGGAGGTTTCCACCGAATAGAGCTCTTTTCTTAAAAATGTTAAAAGCAATCTTTCACAATTGCACTCCATGCTTTACCGTTTGCAATTGATGTTATCATTCACCCCATTGTTAGTGTGATGACCAGAGGTGGGTTTCAGCAAGTTCTGACCAGTTCTGGAGAACCGGTAGTGGAAATTTTGAGTAGGTCAGAGAACCAGTAGTAAAAATTCTGACTGGCCCCACCCCCATCTATTCTCTGCCTCCCAAATCCCAGCTGATCGGGAGGAAATAGGGATTTTGCGGTAACCTTCCCCTGGAGTTAGGTGGGAATGGAGATTTTAAAGTATCCTTCCCCTGCCATGCCCACCAAGCCACGCCCACCAAGCCATGCCCACAGAACCGGTAGTAAAAATTTTTGGAACCCACCACTAGTGATGACCCAATGCCAAACTCATCGTTTTCACCCCTTGACCCCCCCCTGAGAATAATATTTAATGGATACCCATTTAATTAATGGATATCTACTTAGTTAATTGACACCCACAGTTTTCTCAAGCCAAAGACTGCCATTGATGTCTATGGGGATTCTTAGTCATCTACGTCATGGTTGTCCCAAGGTAGTTTTTCAAGAGGCAAATGGACTTTCTGGTTTTTCTTTGAAGATGTTTCGCTTCTCATCCAAAAGCACCTTTGGGATACCTGCCATTGATGTAGAATTTGATGTGAAATGCCCAACTCTTATCAAAATGGCCATTACTAATTGGGACTACAGTGCCCAAAATAGCAGTCAACAAAGACTGATTGATGTTCAGGATGTACGAAGGGTATCGTTTGCAGGAAATTTCATATTTCGTCCACTCTGTGTTTGGGCTGGAGGCTTCACTTGAATCACCAGGGAAAAAAGTACATTTCAAGTACGAACAATGGTTTTTCCAATAACAATAGAAAAAAGAAAAGTTCAAGGAAAGGCATTTTGCTAAAGGATGAAGTCTCTCGAATATTAATGCTAAAGCAGACCTAAAACTGCTTAGCAGAGACTGCTAAGACTCTGAAGCAATATGGGAACTTTGAATGGGCAAAATTAATCAGGAGTGGAGTTGTTGACTTAGAGACAACATTAATGCTTTTGGTTGCATCATGGTGTTGTTTCCCAGGGTCAGCAATTGCTGTTTTTTAATTGCACTGTTAAAAACAGAAATGGAAAATTTGTTGGCTTTTCTTTTTAATTAATCAAAAATATTTTTGTTGAACTTGACTTAGGGCTGATCCATCAGCTCTATTTTTTTAACCTCCTCTGACATAAAGATTAATCGGGGAATATTCTTTCAGCCCTGAAGAAACTGAAATTTGGTGAGGTGAATTAATTATGAAAATTAAGAAGGAAGAAAGAAAAAAAACCTCTACACTGCCTCTGACTTATTTATTTATATATTTTAGGGACTTAATCTGTCGTTTTAGCACCAGCTGCTGCAGTGCTAGTGAGATAAAGCTGATATCACAATTTTAAAAATGAGTTAAGCAGCCACAGATGTCACTCTCTCGTGCACTTCTTGGCAAGAATGATTAATTTAAGACATCAGGATTTGTCTCTGTGTGTAAAGATCCACCCTCCTCCCCATGCTGCAATAGATCAGCTCAAGCCAAAACAGTGCTTACTTTTTATGTGCAAAATTGCAGATGAGCTGGTGTGAAAAAAAATAAAACAATATAGAGTAGGTCAAGTATTTGTTTATTTATAAATATATATACCTGTAATGGTAGTTTAATACTCTGATGATGGCTGATGAAAGCTTAGTAAAATAAAATTTTAATTCTTTTAAAATTTTAAAATCTTAAATTCCGGAGTTCCCAGTATGTCTGCTTCTTTTTTTACATACATACATACATACATACATACATACATACATACATACATACATACATATATTCTTCTTACTTTTCGTAGGTTTTATGTGTGTTTTTCTTTTAGCCAGGTTTCTCCTATGTAACCAAGATTTTTCTTTCTACAGCCCTACCTCAGTGGAGTCACATCCACTCGATTCTGGACTTTTCTGCCCAGATTCTGCCCAGCACGGGAGACGGAGAGGGAGAAGGGGGCGGCATTTCTGTGTGCTCACATTGCTGTGTGGCACTCTCCCCTCAATGCTAGTGGCTGCCGTTGCCCCCTTGTCCCTCTCCATCTCCACTGCTGGGTGCTCCCGTGCTAAGAAGGGGGCTAGCAGAGAGAGGAGAGTGCGAGGTTGCTGCTTCTGGGTTGATGCGACCCGGGAAGCATCTGGGTCCAGCTTACTCAGCTTCTCTTCCTCTAGCAGCTATCCCAGTCTAGCTTGACAGATTCTCTTTCTCTCTCTCTCTCTCTCTCTCTCTCACTCACACACACACACACACACAAACAGCTTGAATCTTTCTTTCTTCCTGCCCCCCCACCAGAGACCCCTGGATTCCCTCCCCAACCCTGCCTGTCCCATACAGGTACTACCCACACAAGTGACGTAGAGTTGGCCATGGCCACTCGGTCACATGACCCCCACCCAGCCACGCCCACCTAGCCAGTGATTAGGGCAGAGAACTGGTTGTTAAAAATTTGGAGTCCACCACTGGATCTATCGCCGTAAAGTACCACAAGATGTTTTCTAGCTTCAAAACATCTGAAGACTTTGCATAATTTTAAAGATTTCTGTCCTGCTCAATTTTTCCTCCCACAAATATGCGCCAGTCAATTTGGCAGAAAGTCTGTTTCTTCTTGCCAGACCTGAAGTGTCATCTTTGGTCAATCTGGTGTGGATGGTTTTGGAGAAGTGCCTGCAGAAGAATGCTGAGAGGTGGCCAGATTTTCTTTGCTGTTTTCCTTTGTTTTCACAAATTCCATCTTGCTGCTTCATGTTGCTACAATAGACATCCGGTTAAATATTTAGAAATTTGAGGCATGACACAACTATGATGTGTCTATGTAACAGGGTATACATAAACAACAGATCTTCTGGAGTTTGTAATGAACTCGTATCTAATCAAGCGACCATTTTTTTCAAAGACGGACTGCTTATCCTTGTGAAAGTTACCCTCACAAATAAGCCAGATGTTCTGAAAAGAAGCTGCTATTTGCATATTAGTTAATTACGAGAATTCTGGCTTCTGCTTCATAACTGATATTGTTGTTCAACATTAGGAAATTTTGTCTCCATTCATCATAGCCTTTATATGTTTGACATAGCCAAAGACACAAGCTGGTGCTTTGGGGAACTGCAGGAGTATATGAAAGCAACTGTTCCTCTACTCCAGGGGTGTCAAACTGGATTTGTTCGAGGGGCAGATCGGCATTGTAGTTCTCAGCAGGCCAGCGGGTATGTGTGTGTATACACAGAGTGGATGCCTCTTGCAGCACTTTGCCGGCCAAAACAGGGCACACGGGGGCCATATGCAGCCCCCCGTGCTTCATTTTCAGCCTCCATGGCCCCCTGAAACACTGTGCCGACCTAAAACAGGCCATGTGGAGGCCTTGGGGGTCTCTGCATGGCCTGTTTTTGGTGTAGGGGCCTCCCGGGGCCATCACTGGGCCTATTTTTGGCCGGCAGAATGCTGCTGGAGGCTATGGAGGTTGAAAGTGGGCCATTTCGGCCAGCAGAGGCACCATGGGCTGGTCCTTTGATATTCCCAGGTGGAATCTTTACAAAATGTTCTACCGATGGCATTTGCCACCAGCGAGATTGGCCAGGATGTTCTTGAATAGGTTTCCGAATTGTTGGAGGTGTGGACACAAATAAGGGACATTCTACCACATGTGGTGGACTTGTCCTAAGATTAGGAAATTTTGGGGCAAGATTACAAAATGGCTGGATGAAATAACAGGGCAGAAGATAGATAGAAAGCCGGAGTTGTTTTTCCTGGGTATTCTGGAAGGGAAAATGCAGAAAGGTATACAATATATCATATTTCACATACTAATGGCAAGTAGAATTGTGATAGCACAAAATTGGAAACAATCAGACACCCCTCCAGTTCAAATCATAATAAAAAAAATATACGAATGTGCAGAGATGGACAGATTATCTATGGAAATGAAAGAGAGGGAGGACACCAAGTACTATTTAATATGGAATAAATGGTATTCCTGGTTGGAGAGTAAATATAAAACTTAAGGGATGTTTTTGTTACGAGATTGAATTGTAAATAGAAGTCAAGATAATTTAGATAAAGATGTAAGTTTAAGATAGAGATATTTAGAAGTAGAATTTGTGTAAAGAGGTTAAATAGGCTAGAGATACCAATGCAAAAAAATTGTTATTAGTATTGAAATTTTGATATGTTTGTTTTTGATTGTATGTATGTATGTATGTATGTATGTATGTATGTATGTATGTATGTATATATATATATATATATATATATATATATATATATGTGCAAAAAATTAAAATCTCGGGTGTTTTCCCACGTCATTGTAAATAAGTTGGTTAAAATGTTTAAAATTCTGGTTAAAATCCCAGTTTAAAATCTTCTAAAAATCCTTACAGAGCACTCTGCAAGGTCCTTTAAAACCTCAGCTAAAATCCTACCAGTAACTTTAAAAGTTATAGCAACGTTTCGACAGGCTCACAACCCTGTCATCTTCAGGCTCTTGTTTCGTTTAGAAGCTATGGGTTCTATGTTGCGAGGTCGGAGCTGTCGCTTATCTATATTTGCTGCTGCTGACGTATGCTGGCTAGCCTGCAACTCTGTGTCCCGATTGGAGGACAGCAGTTTTTCTTCCTGCTTCCTCATCCTGGCTGCTTGGCTTCATGTTACAGGCCCAGCTTTCTCAGATTCTCTATTATTATCTGTCTGCTGTAGAGGGGAAAGGATTCTGGCTCGATCCTCTCTCTCTCCCTATTGCTAGCCACCCTCTGCAAAGAAGGAAGAATTCTGGCAGGCCTTACAACACCACTGGTTACTTGTTGGAATCTCTGCCTCTCTTCCGATGTTAACACTCGAGTTTCTCTCAGTGCAGGTCCCCAAATACTTGATAACCTAGAGGCGTCGTCTCGTCTGTTCATATTCTGCGGCCTCTTTTCAATTTCGATGGCCTCCCTGATTATTCTTTTGTTGAGATGTTCCTCTTTCGCCACTGTTCTGGTTTTATTAAAATCAATATTGTGTCCCGTGTCTTTCGTGTGTTGTACCAAAGAAGAAGTTTGCTCTTCTTTCCTCACTGCATTTTTATGTTCTTCTAACAACACAACTTATTTACAATGATGCGGGAAAACACCCGAGATTTTAATTTTTTGCATATGCACACCCGCAAAAACTTAAGAACACACACACACACACACATATTTTCTTACTTCTTCGTAGGATTTATGTGTGTTTTTCCTCTAGCCAGGTTTTTCCTACATAACCAAGGTTTTTCTGCAGCCCTAGCACAGTAGAATCACATCCACTCGATTCTGGGCTTTTTTCCTTTCTGGCAGCCAGCAAGTTCTTGCTGCCAGGTGAGAGACTTATATAGATCTATTTCTGGCTCGTTAGCCATCATCAGTAAGCCACACCCACATCTCATGTATCCTCCCTGTAAAGGTACAGTATCTATTTTCTTACTTCTTCGTAGGATTTATGTGTGTTTTTCCTCTAGCCAGGTTTTTCCTACGTAACCAAGGTTTTTCTGCAGCATCCCCATGGTCATGCGATATACATTTGGCTGCTTGACAACTGACTCTGACGATTACAATGTCCCAAAGTGATGTGATTCCCTTTTGCGACTTTCTTGACAAGCAAAGTCAAAGGGGAAACTAGACTGACTCAACAACCGTGTTACTAAATTTAAGAACTTGCAGTGATTCACTTAACAAATGTGGTGAGAAAATAGGGCAAAACAAATTTCTTAACAAATTTCTCACTTAGCAACATCAATTTTGGGCACAATTGTGGTCGTAAGTTGAGGACTACATGTATCTGAAATATACCTTGCCACGCTCTATCAGGTCCATTAAATGCTTCTACTCTTCTTCATTCATTATAAACACAGGAAATGTCTATTCTAGGTAGCCAAAATGGGGCTGAGGATCACTTATGGGGAAGGATCAATGGTGAAATCCAATTTTTTTTACTACCGGTTCTGTGGGCGTGGCTTGGTGGGCGTGGTGTGGTGTGGCTTGGCAGGGGAAGGATACTGCAAAATCTCTATTCCCTCCCCACTCCTGTGGGAAGGATATTGTAAAATCTCCATTCCCACCCCACTCTGGGGCCAGCCAGAGGTGGTATTTGCCGGTTCTCTGAACGACTCAAAATTTCTGCCACTGGTTCTCCAAACTGGTCAAAATTTCCTCTACCGGTTCTCCAGAACCTGTCAGAAGCTGCTGGATTTCACCCCTGGGAAGGATGGCAATTCACATAGGAAGGTAAATTTTGAATTTTTCACCCCAAATGTACTTTAAAGTTTAACTCTTTTTTGAAACCTCTGCTTCTCTGAATTTTGCAAGGCATCTTGCCAATTCAAACAAACAAACAAATCCCTCAACCCCCCACAAACAATATGTTAAGGGGAGATCTGCCAAAAACAAGCCTATTTTCATGAAAAGGATAAACAAAACGCATAATAGGAAATAAAAATGTACATTAAGCAACACTGGAAGCAAAAAAAATGTATTTGCTTAAAGCACGTTTATAATGTGAATTTCTCAAAATTATACTCTGAAGTGCAACAGTCCAAACTGACAGATTCGCAAACATAAGAAATGGAGAGAAATTGAAATTGATATATTTACTTATGTCTCCTATATTGTGCAAATGAGTGTGAGAAAGAGAGAGGGAGAGGGAAATTTTTCCCCAGCACAGCTTCAAATCAGCTGCTGAAGCAATATGATATATTCAGAATACATGATGCCATTTTTATGGTTAATGCAGAAATAATATCATATTAGCACAAATCCCCACTGTGTACCAGACATTCTGTTTATCAAGAAGGCCATTAAAAGCCTGCTGTATATTTCAAAATCTTCTAATTAGAGCCTTAAGAAACAATTTACAACAAAACAATTTATTTCCTTGTGGAATATTCTCATTCAGCTGAAAGTTGGTTCTGCTATATTAGCTGCTCTAAAATTGATCCATCTTGCCATTAATGTCATCTTTATACATTGGGGAAGTTCCTTCCCTTCCCTTCCCTTCCCTTCCCTTCCCTTCCCTTCCCTACCCTTCCTTCCAATCTCATATCCTCCCTTCCTGCCCTCCCCTTCCTTCCCCTGCCTTTCCCTTTCCTCCCTTTCCCTTTCCTTCCCCCTCCCTTCCCCATAAAAGTTAACATTGCAAATGATTGAAGTATGGATTTTTTTTTGTAGATACAGTTAGTCTTCAACTTACAAGTGTAATGGAGTTCAGAATTTCCATAGTATGTTATGACGGTTGGCACCCATATGACCAATCTGATTTTACAACATTTTGTGTAGGGTCATTAGGAAAAACGTGGGTTCATAAAGCAATGCAGCAGTCATTAAGCGAACACCTTGATTATTAGGCAAACACATAATCTACAAAGGCTTTTTTTTTTTTTTTTTTGCTGGCAACTGAAACTAGACACTGGTTTTCTGGCAAAGAAACATTGTAAAACATGACCATGTGACGCCAGGATGCTGCAAATGGCCATACTGGTAAATAAAAGCCAACTGCCCAAAATAAATCATGTAACTTTGGGGCAGGAACTGAACCATCAGAACTTCAAAACCAGGTAAGAAATACCTTTCTGGGGGCTGTTCAGTGGTGGGTTCCTCCTGGTTCGGCCCGGTTCGGCCGAGCCGGTAGCGGTGACGATATGACGGCACTGAACCGGATCTCTTTGTTCGGGAGCTGGGTCCTCCCGCCCCCCTCCCGCGTTATTCTTACCTTTTATTTGGCCCTGCCCCCAATCTATTGCTGCCTCCCAAGTCCCAGCTGATCGGCTAGAAGGAAAAAAACTGTTTAAACTCTTGCCGCGGGGCTTCAAAGGGCCGCCCTACAGCTGATCAGTGTTAAAAGGCAGTGTGGTAGTAGACCAGAGCGCTTGAAAAACAAATGGGTAGACCCGTGCCTCCAAAAACAAATGAGTAGACTGATGCCTTCAAAAACAAATGGGTAGACCGGAATGCTCCAAGAACAAATGAATAGAACGGTACAGCTATGCAAGCAGTTAAAAGCCTGGTAGACCAGTACCTCTGCTAAATCCTAAAGAATTATCACATGACCATCAAGCCACGCCCACAAAATAAGCCACACCCACAGAACCGGTAGTAAAAAAATTTAGAACCCACCCCTGGGGCTGTTGCAATTTGAATGGTCATAAGTCAATAATTACCTGTATTTCACTATTGAGCTAAATTCAATGCTCAGAATCCACCAACAGTCTACCCTGTTTTCCCCTAAAATAAGACATCCCCTGATAATAAGCCCAATCGGGCTTTTGAGTGCATGCACTAAAATAAGTCCCCTCTGAAAATAAGCCCTCCCCAAAAATATTTAAACACATGCTCAGTCGGTCCCTGCCATTTCCTTTGGTTTCCTCCATGTGCCCCAAAATAATAAAACCTCCCCAAAAATAAGGCCAAGCGCTTATTTCGGGGTTCAAAAAAATATAAAACATGAGATATTTTCGGGGAAACACGGTAGTCATATGGAATTTGGTACTACTTTTTCACAGTCGTAGAAATGATTTGACAGAGAGATCATTTGGAATTAATACACTGTGGTTGGAATGAATCAACAGATGACCCAAAATGTAAACACATTCTTGTTTGAAGTGCATTTTCTGTAGATCAATTGTTATCCAATGAAGAAAAGTACTCATCATTGCTGGAACGGTTGCATTTCTAAGACGCAAGCATATAATTAAAAAGAAAAATGAATAGAGTTCACCCAGCTCAGATAATAATATCTTCAGCTAAATCCAAGCCTTCCGGTAAAACACTCAAAATGCATGCCATTAAACTGCAGGGTTCACTTTTATATTTCACAAATTGGAATGCACTTAATTAAGAACACAAAGTATAATCGTGTGGGCACTTAAAACATGGGTTTTTTTTCTGCAAAAAACGATGCATTCAGGGCTCTTGAATCCGATCTATTTTATATTTATATACATCCATACATATATACTTTCCTTTCCAGAGTAAGCAATGTTACGCACAGGGCAGAAAAAAAATTAAGAAACACTAAGCCAAAAAAAAAAAAAAGTAAAAGTGGAAAATAAAAGAAGGAAGCTTTGATAGAACTAAAGAGCATCAACACTATTCACTATACTTCTCCATCACTTTTTATCTTTGCAATTCACCTTTACTTCTCTCACACATCTCTATATCGCTTTTTACACGGCTTTTTCGAACTTTGCCTTTTTCATTTTTTTTTAATTTGCAGGCAATGGCCTACTAAGATTACAAGACTTTTTTTAAAAAAAAATACATTTTCTGTTATACTCAGAAAATGAAGATAATCATTTCCGTCAAAGGGCAGGAAGAACAGCATCAATTAAAGACAGGATTTTGCCTTGGTATCTCCTCCTCCTTTTATCTTAACTCTGCTCCTTCAGATGAAGGAAGTTCCTCTCTAACTATTCACTATTCTGAGTAAGGAGAAGAGTTGTTCAAATTCTTACAACATCCCAAACAGCTAGCAGTCCAAAATGAAAAACAAATTCTAATAAAGATCACTAAAATGGAAGGCTTCATACAATTCTAGTCCAAAGCCTGAATAGGCTCTTTCCAAGAGGCATGATAGTTGACAATTGGAGGGATCTTTAAGAAGACCTCTCCTGCTGACTTTCATAGTAAGGACCTAGGAGTACGCATCTCAAGCTATCTGATCTAAGCCCCAGCATTGCCAAAAAGGCATTAATGGTTGTTAACCTAATTTTGCGAAGCTTCTTCTCCGGTATCATTGTACTGCTAACTAAGGCATACAAAACCTTCACCAGACCAATTCTTGAATATAGCTCATCCGCCTAGAATCCACACTGTATATCGGACAATTGAGCGAGTCCAGAGGTATTCACAAGAAGAGTACTTCACTCCTCTACTCACAATAGATTCCCTTTGGTACCAGGCTCGAAATTTTGGGCTTGGACAACCAAGAACTACGCCGACTATGGACTGACCTAAGTGTAGTACACAAAATTGTCTGCTACAACATCCTACCTGTCAATGACTTCTTCAGCTTCAACCGCAAAAATACACAGGCAAACAATAGATACAAACTCAAGGTAAACCGCTCCGAACTCAATTGCAGAAAATACGACTTCAGCAACAGAGTAGTCAATGCTTGGAATGTATTACCTGACTCCAGAGGTGGGTTTCAGCAGGTTCTGACCAGTTCTGGAGAACCGGTAGTGGAAATTTTGAGTAGTTTGGAGAACTGTAGTAAAAATTCTGACAGGCTCTGCCCCATCTATTCTCTGCCTCCCAAGTCCCAGCTGATCGGAAGGAAAAGGGGATTTTGCAGTAATCTTCCCCTGGATTGGGGAGGGAATGGAGATTTTACAGTATCCTTCCCCTGCCATGCCCACCAAGCCACTTCCACCAAGCCATGCCATGCCACTTCCACCAAGCCATGCCCACAGAACCGGTAGTAAAAAACTGCCACTGCCACTGCCTGACATCCTCAAACCCCCAAAACTTTAACCTTAAACTATCTATCTTGGACCTCACCCCATTCCTAAGAGGTCTGTAAGGGAGCATTTATAAATGCACCAGCGTGCCTACCATCCCTGTCCTACTGTCCCCATTTATTTATACTCATTTCCTGTGTTCATATCCATGTTTATACTTGTTTTCTAGTACATGTTTGACAAACTAAATAAATAATTAAATAAGATGGGGCTTAATAATTGGACCTCTGGTAGTGCAGTGATTAAAATGCAGTACTGCAGATTAACTCACTGCTCACTGCCAGGAGTTTGATTCTGACCAGCTCAAAGTTGACTCTGCCTTCCATTCTTCTGAGGTTGGTAAAATGAGGAGCCAGATTGTTGGGGTTTACAGATATGCTGACTCTGTAAAGTGCTTAGAGAGAACTGTAAAGCACTATGAACCAGTATTTAAATCTAAGTGCTATTGCTTTTGCTATTGTTGCACTCTTAGTCTCAGAAAATGTTTGCCAATATGGAGTCCAGTATATTACAGAATATTCCAACCACTGTACTTTCTGGGTACTCTTCAAAGGTAGCTTAAGTAGAACTTCATCCAATAGTCTAAAAAAATTGTAACCAGGGTTTAAGTGAGGGGTTTCCAACCCATGGGCTGGGACCCACTACTGGGCTGTGGCTTATTGGGAACTGGGAAGCGTAGGCATAAGGCCATTGAGCATGCATGCAGCTCAACATGTGCAAGAAGTGGACCAGGGTGTACTTATGCAAGTGGAGCTGCATGTATGCATACCAGCCCAACACTTGTGCGGCTCAGTTCGCCTCCCCTCCCCCACTCCAGCCAGGCCACCAAGCCACAAAGTTTTGGGGACTGTTGGCATAGATAACTAGTGTTGACCACAATAGCTTAGAAATCCAATTTCAGAATAATAGAGTTGGATGGGACATTGGAGGTTTTATAGTCCAATGCCTTGCTCAGGCAGGAAACCCTATGCCATTTCAGACAGATGGTTGTCCAATCTCTTTTCAAAAATATCCATTGTTGGAGCATCCACAACTTCTGGAGGCAAGTTGTTTCCCTGATTAATTGTTCTAACTGTCAGGAAATTTCTCCTTAGTCCTAGGTTGCTTCTCTCCTTGATTAGTTTCCATCCATTGCTTCTTGTTAGATCAGGCGCAGGAACAGAAGACGTGACCAGCTCGATACATGTAACAGCTTTATTTACAATGTAACAAGTAAAAGAAGACTGCTGGCGCGCTGCCGGAGCTCTCCTTATATTCGCTCCCGGCAGACGCACCGCCCCTAGACAGGGATTCAAATCTCCCGCCCGATGGCTGGCAGCCAATCAGGGCGGATGTCCTTATAAGGACATAACACTTCTTGTCCTGCCCTCAGGTGCTTTGGAGAATCGATTTCAGCCAACCTGTGACAAAAGGAGCAAAATCTGTGAGGAAAGAGTTAAGGAGTGACTCATGTGATACTTGTAAATAAAAATATGTCACAGATTCATCATAATGATTCAACGATCTTTGATGAGCAAATTAAATTTCAGTGAGCCCTGACATTGGAATTTCTGCTGTGCAGCATGGAAGTGTGTCATGTTCCCTCAAAAAGCACTCCCTGAATTTGATACCTATTCTTTGCATTAGCTTTTGCAAAACAATGCCCTATTGTGTAAGTCTGTTCCATTCTGAGCTTTCCAGTGCTTAGATGTTTGTCTCTGTAATGCTGAGCCATGTGCTTTGGAATATACAGCTGTCTTTGTTTGGAAAAGACCAAAAATAGCAAGATCTGCTTCTGCAAAGTGGTGTGCTAAATTATTTACATTTCAAAGCCCGCAAGAAGAAACGAGGACAGTATTTCCACAGTTTGCTTGTCTTGACAGATACTCTTTTTGTCTCATTCTATAAGGCTAATTTAGTCTTCACTTTCCTATATGTCATTTGCCTCCTTTTTCATTTATATGGTTAGCACATTAGATATTGTTATGCAAGCCATTATATTTTGCATCTTTCCTGCAAAGAGAATGAAGAAATAGATTGATATGCAGCATTTTATCATCACCATCGTCTAAGGTGTATTAGGGAGATGGAGAGACACTCATCCGGTAAGACGAAGATCTGGATTAACATTGATTTAAAGATGATCCCATCAATAAAACCATATAAACATTTGTGACTATTGGATTATTTGATGGGTAGGGTTGCCAGGTCAGCTTCCCAAAAATAGCGGACAAGCGGGGGGGGGGGGGGAGGGGTTAAGTAGTAAAAAAATAAAAAAAAAATTTACAATTAAATTATATATTTTCTTACAAACATTTTAACACGTATTAAAATAATCACTTCAAAACTTTACTTAAAATTCAAAACATCAAATATATTATAATAATATGTAAAATATTAAATTACATTTTACTTTGCTGTCGTGTGTATTTTTTATTTGACTGTGCAGCTTTGATCAATTCTTTGTGTTTAAGGAATAATTCTTTAATTTCAGTACAATGTTGAGAAATATTAAAAAATATCATAAAGCTTTTGAATAAAAAAAAGTCCACTATTTTGTGAAAAAAAATAGTGAACATAATGTGAAAAAAGAGGACTGTCCGCTCAAATAGTGGACACCTGCAGTGGTTAGAATGCAGTATTGGAGACTAATTCTGCCCACAGTCTGGCGTTCGATCCTGACTGGCTCAAGGTTGTCTCAGCCTTCCATCCTTCCAAAGTTGGTAAAATGAGGAACCAGATAGTTGGGGACAATATGATGACTCTGCAAACCATTCAGAAAGTGCTATAAAGCAGTTTGGAGAGTTATCTAAGTGTTATTGCTATTGCTATTATTAGCAAAATCCAAGGCCAGCCATCTCAATTTCAACTCTTCTAAATGTAGGGGTGCCAACTGCCAGAATTGCTAGCAGACATGTGGTAGAATCTTACCACATTTGGAAGATCCTAGATAGGGAAAACCTATCCTATAGCCTGGGCCAGGGCTCTTTTGCAAATTGGAGAGTGTGTTGTGAACCACTTCACAAAAGGATAGATGCAGAAGAGGGCTGCCTATTCACAAAATGGCTGAAGCCTCCAATTTATTTGAAGGCAAGCTGGCACAGTTAGTCCTGCAACCAGAATGCTTTTGATTACCGTAATGAAGTTTATTCACCAAGCGTGTGAATAGAAATTAAATTACTGCTCTAATGACTGTACTGGGGCCACGGATGGTTATTATTTACTAAGGCTTCTGTGACTGTGTAAGATGCTTTCTTATACATAAAAGCAAGGATGTAGAATTTAGGTGCAAAATCTTCAGCTCAGAGGAAACATGTACAGTAGCCAAAATCTGGCTCACATAAAAATCCATAAAATGGATGCAGCCAATTTTTTTTTTAAAGTGTCTTTGGGGAAGCTTTGATGAGTAGAATAGATTAAAGCTTTCAGGTGCTTCAGATACCAATTTTACTATTTAAAAAACTTCTCTTGACATCATCCACCGTGATCTCTAAGCTGATTTGTACAATGTAAGTCTTGAATCCAATATATTGAATCCATTCATCTAAAGCAGTGTTTCTCAACCTTGGAAGCTTGAAGATGGGTGGACTTCAACTTCCAGAATCCCCCAGCCAGCGCTGCTGGCTGAGGGATTCTGGGAGTTGAAGTCCACCCATCTTCAAGCTACCAAGGTTGAAAAACACTGATCTAGAGCAAGGGTGTCAAATTTGATTTCATTGAGGGCTGCATCAGGGTTGTGTTTGACCTCAGTGGGCAGGGGAGAGGGCAGGGCATGGCCATGGCCATGGTGGGCAGGGCATGGTCATAGTGGGCATGCCCAGCTCGACGTCACTCAAGCTGGAGTCACGTGTAGTGGCCAAGTGTTAAGGCAGGACTTCCCTGAGACCCTCCCTCACTCCCATTATAAACTCCCTCCCTCCTTCCTTCCTTCCTTCCTTCCTTCCTTCCTTCCTTCCTTCCTTCCTTCCTTCCTTCCTTCCTTCCTTCCTTTTCTTTCCCTCCTTCTTCATTCTCCTTTCTTCTTCCTTCCCCTCTTTCTTTATTTTTCCTTCCTTGCTCTCTTCCATTTTTCCTCCTTTTTCTTTTTCTTTTTCTTTCCTCTTTCCCTTTCTCCTTTCCTGTCCCTTCTTGCATGCACAAATGCAAAAGGGGAAACGTTTCTCCTTTTGTTTTGTTCTTAGTTCGTTTTGATAGCTCTCTGCCAGTGAAAATGGAGCTTAGGGAGGAGGGAGGGTGAGCCATTTTTTCTGGCAGAGGCACTAAGGGCCGGTCCTTTGCTGTTTCCGAGTTGGCCCCACAGGCCAGATCTTCGGCCCATAGGCCTTGAGTTTGACACCCCTGATCTAGAAGCTCAAATTTTGTATATGACATAATGGTTTCTTCTTTTAGTTTTTAATTAAAAGACTTTTATAAAATTAAAAGTCAAGTGGTTGTTTGCCAAGAAATTTTTGTAGTACATTGGTGCGCATAACCATAATTTTGCCAAGTATGCCTCCTAGCACTCTTCTGTGCATGCACTGAAGCATTCTGATGACATCAGGGTCGGTGGGCGGAGCCTCCCACCAGTTTTACTACCGGTTCTATAGAACCAGTGCAAACAGGGGGCAACCCACCACTGGGTTAGAGTTTGTAACAACAGACTCGGGTAGAGCATTCCAGGCATTGACCACTCTGTTGCTGGAATCATATTTTCTGGAATCAAGTTTGGAGTGGTTTACCTTGAGTTTGTACTGGTTGTTTGCCCGTGTATTATTGAGGTTAAAGCTGAAGTTGTTGACAGGTAAGATGTTGTAGCAGATAATTTTGTGTACTGTACTTAGATCATACCACAGGCGGCACAGTTCCAGATTGTCCAAGCCCAAAATTTCAAGTCTGATGGCATAGGGAATTCTATTGTGAGTAGAGGAGTGAAGTACTCTTCTTGTGAAGTACCTCTGGACCCATTCAACCATATTAATGTCCAATATACAGTGTGGATTCCATGCAGATGAGCTGTATTCGAGAATTGGTCTGGCAAAGGTTTTGTTTGGAAACCAACCCATAAGCTTGTAGAACAAGCTTCACCCTCACCTTTACCTTTATTAAGCAAGTATAACAGCTTTATGTTGTTCATGGAAGGACTTAGAGTCTTTCCAGACTTCCACATGAGCTCAGAAACAAAAATGTTGCTCTTTTAAGCAAACCCTCACTTTACTGAATGGACCTTTTTAAAGCAGGGGTGTTAAATTTACGGCCTGCAGGCTGGATGTGTCACATGCTGGCCACACCCATCCCGCATTTTAGCAAAGGGGAAAAATGTCATATGTCATGTGATGACACTGTGATACCATGAGTTTGACCCCCCCCCCCGTTTTAAAGTAGAGTGGAAATCTGGAAAAGGTTGGGCTCCATCAAAGAACATCAGACAAGTGCTATGTTTGCAATGAAATCCAAAGTGCTCCCTTAGAAACATTTCTGTGAAGTGTATAACCCCAGTGCTTGAATTAACTTATTTTCTTGGGGTGCACAATAGCTGATTCCACAAGCTAACAAAACAGGCTGGATTGGCACAATAGCCTAACCATGGTGAATCCTAAACAAATTTAGTGCATGGTCCAAATGCTTCTGCTAGCTCTTTGAATGTGAAGCAAGTCAAAGTGCTTACAGCTGTGTTAAAGAAGCACAAACGGTTCCACTTTTAAAATAGTAAGGATTACCTTAAGATTTCTGCTGGCAGTTTGCCACCAAAATGCTCCAGGCTGTGACTTAATCAGAAGGAAATGTCATTTTTTTAAAGCAGGGTGGAGGATGAGCAGGTTAAATGGATTGCATCGCTCAGTGTTTACTTAAACTTTTGAAGTCTACTTCTTTGCATTTTTTTTCCCAACAAAATTTGCAAATGCCTTTTCCAATTTGGCCTTCAGCCTCCTTTATGTCTGCTTTGATTTATTTACATAGGTTTATAATCTACTCTCTCCACAAACTTTCTGGGTGGGTGCTCACATTTAAACAAGCAGACGGTTAATGTTGTACCTTAAGCAAAAAATGCCTGGTTTTTATATTTTGCTCCTGTCTTTTGAGGAATGTCCATAAGGTATGGTCAAAAGTCAAAATGGTGCCATCATGATGTGAATAAAGCTCTACCTTTTTTATATATGTGTTGCACAAATGACACAAGTTGTACTATCCATCCCAATTTTTTAAAATCATATCTTACTGATGCTCCCATATTTTACTTTTTTTTTGTACCTCTATACTCAGGGGTGGGTTGCTGGGGGTTCACAGGAGTTCAAGAGCTAAGATTCTGTGCAGTTCAGAGAACCCCCAAATCCCACTCCTGGCTGGCCCCATCCACCCAGCCCCTTCCCTCCCAGGAGTCCCCATGTGGCCTGTTTTGGATGTGTGCAGGGCGTGTGCAGAGGCTTGGGGAGGGCAAAAAACAGGCCCACCGGAAGTTTGGGAAGGCCATAAATGGGCCCATTTCCGGCCTCCAGAGGGCCTCCAGAGTCTGGGGAGGCTGTTTTTGCCCTTCCAGATGGTCAAAGAAAGCCTCCGGAGCCCAGGGAAGACAAAAACGCCCTCCCTTATCATGGTGCAGAAGGCTGACTAGGCCACACCCACCATGGTCACGCCCACCCAGCAACTGCGCAGAGAACCCCTTGCTAAAATTTTTGAAGCTCACCCCTGTTTATACTGACTGATACTGAACTCTGCATCTTTTGTTGTAAACACTTGAAATGATATTCTGATAAAGACTTGAGCATGCACTAACTAGGCTAGTAATTCCAGTTGCTGCAATGAATAGAGAATAATTGTGTTCAGAGAAGAACTATTTAGATCCCCAAATTTAATCTTTTCAAGAATTCAAATTAAAATATTCTGGCTGATTTTCTTTTTTCTGGGTGTTATCCTTCCCTTCCCATCCAGTTTTGTGCCATCTTTACCTCTTTATCCCAGTCATTAGTGAACATGGGACCAGGCTACCTATGGAACCATCCTTGCCCCATTACATTAGACCATCCCATCTGGTCAGGCAGAGAAGGTGTGCTGCTCAGTGAAAGAACTCCAACCGGGAAGGTCTAGGAATAGACCCTTCTCTGCTGTTGACTCCGCCCTGTGGAATATTCAGAAAAGGAGTCAAAACACGACTCTATTTGGCCTTTTATGGGGAGCTCAGAAGAGGATGTATCCATGGGGCTGTTGGTGCCCTGAGAGGGCTCCCTTTGCCTTTTAATTAATTTTAATAGTGTTTAATCATCCTTAATTACCTCTTTCTAAATTCTGCTTCTTTTAATTTTTATATACTGTTTTTATATTGTAAAGTTTCTCTGAGGGGATGAGCAGTTCCCAAATGTGATAAATAAATGAATGAATGAACGAATGCATGCATGCATGCACAGGTACAGTATATGTGGTACCTTGCTCAATAGAGAGGGATCTTGGAGTCCTAGTGGACAACCATTTAAATATGAGCCAGCAGTGTGCAGCAGCTGCCAAAAAAGCCAACACAGTTCTAGGCTGCATAAACAGAGGGATAGAATCAAGATCACGTGATGTGTTAATACCACTTTATAAGGCCTTAGAAAGGCCACACTTGGAATACTGCATCCAATTTTGGTCGCCACGATGTAAAAAAGATGTGGAGACTCTAGGAAGAATGCAGAAAAGGACAACAAAGATGATTAGGGGACTGGAGGCTAAAACATGTGAAGAACGGTTGCAGGAACTGGGTATGTCTAGTTTGATGAAAAGAAGGACCAGGGGTGACATGATAGCAGTGTTTCCATATCTCAGGGGCTGCCACAAAGAAGAGGAAGTCAAACTATTCTCCAAAGCACCTGAGGGCAGGACAAGAAGCAATGGGTGGAAACTAATCAAGGAGAGAAGCAACTTAGAACTAAGGAGAAATTTCTTGATAGTTAGAACAATTAATTAGTGGAACAACTTGACTCCAGAAGTTGTGAATGCTCCAACACTGGAAGTTTTTAAGAAGAGGTTGGATAACCATTTGTCCGAAGTGGTGTAGGGTTTCCTGCCTAAGCAGGGGGTTGGACTAGAAGACCTCCAAGGTCCCTTCCAACTCTGTTATTCTATTCTTATTCTATTCTAAACATGGCAAACATGGCAAAAACATGGCAAACATGGCAAAAACATGGCAAAAATGTCTAGGGCCTTAAATTAAATTAAATGTAAATTCAATTCCTGAAGATAAATTACTGACAAAACCATAGTTATTTGAGTTACAGCTCAAAAATTATTAGCCTCTCAAGAATCTCCTCAAGTGTCAACTCACTGCCTCTTCCCTGAGCCTTCCTTTTGCTTCCTTTTGAACATAGGAGCGAAACATGTTTTCTTCAGTCAATTGGTGTATCATCTATTTTCTGCAGTTTCTCAAAGAGTTTTGACTAAACTGCGAGCAAGCTCTTTCAATACCCCAAATGCAATCCTTTCAGCCATGGACATGTTATCTCATTTAAGAGTAGTAAGTTCTATCACAATTGAATTGGATTCCTGCTCCTTCAACCAAAACTTCACAATTGGACAAGCGAATGCATCTCCTCTCAGGAGACTGAGTCAAAATAATGGTTCAGTGGTGCTGCATTTTCTTTATCATTTATTGTTCCTTGATTGTCTTTCCTCAGCAGTCAACGTACGTTTCCCTCTTCTTTTATAATGAATACAGTATATATCTGAAGAAGACTTTCTGTTGTTCTTGGACCACTTCCGCACATTCTGAGTATTGGCCTAGCTACTATTCTGAGTTTCTTGTAAAAGATGTACTTTTCCTTGGTGACTCAATTCTCTTCTCATCTCCTAGACATGTCTCTTTGATTTTCAGCTTTTTGCTAAGTTTTCTTATGCTTTTTTGACATCTTCTGGTTTTACTCATAGGAATTATCCTTTTCATTGCTCTTTTCTTAGTACGTCTCACCCATTCTTAGTTGCTTTCCTCAACAGCTTCCCTTGCATGGAGTCATAATTGTAACTGCTCTGAAATTAATACAGTTTGCTTGTTTGAAGACTGAGGACTTCAGACAGGTACAATATTTTTGAGTAGCAAAAATTCCAGGATTACACAGACATTTCCTTCTTTTGCTTCATGGTTGAATGGGAGAAAATTGGAACTTTGGGAATGATGCAGTGGTACTTTGAGAAGTTTTATTTTGCCTCTAATGTTGCCACAACTGGGTCTTCCAGTATGCATATGTGCTTGTATATATATCTACACACACACACATGATTACATAATGGACAGTGGTGGGTTTCAAATTTTTTTACTGCCAGTTCTGTCGGTGTGGCTTGGTGGGGGTGGCATGGCTTGGTGCACATGGCTTGGTGGGCGTGGCAGGGGAAGAATACTGTAAAATCTCCATTCCCTTCCCAATCCAGGGGAAGATTACTGCAAAATCCCTATTCCCTCCAGATCAGCTGGGACTTGGGAGGCAGAGAATAGACGGGGGTGGGGCCAGTCAGAATTTTTATTACCGGTTCTCCGAACTACTCAAAATTTCCACTAACAGTTCTCCAGAACTGGTCAGAACCTTCTGCAACCCATCTCTGATAATGGATAGCATAATGGTTAGTTAGATCATCTCCTTTAATGTGGGAGAACATGATTCAAATTCTGTTTGTTCCCCATTTTACCTGTAGAAGTTCTTGGGTAAAGACCCCCTAATGCTTCACCTGCCTATCTCAAAATATGACAACGACACAAACTAAGAGAGTCATGCTGGCTAGGACATTGATGAATGAACAAAATCCATGTCAGATGTTGAAGAACAAGGACAATCCAATCATAAGTGGGCTACTGGAACAAACCTACATGGACAAGACAAGAGAACCTGAAACTGATGGAATGTTACAACAGTCAACATGAGAGGGGATATATGAAACATATGATGGACAGAAGACCTGTACCCACACTAATTGAGACACAGTTAGTTACGTAATTTACCCAATAAATTGTCCAAGGTTCAAATCCATCCCATAAATCTTTTTTTGGGGGGTGGGGTGGGGTGGGGTGCAGACATGGCATGTCATATTCTCTTGAATGGCAGAGATGGTAGAGAATGGAACATCATGTTTGCTTATTTATTTTTCAGATAAGGCAGATACAAGGCTGCCTAACTCAACACAGTGCGACTCTGGGTGGCATACAGATTAAACAAACAACAAATCAGGAAAGAAAGAAAAAGACTAAAGAAAATCATATAAGCAGACTATATATACGTATATAAGTATAAAAGGTAAAGTGGTGACCAAGCACAGAATAATCCCAAAGGTGAACTCCCACTCAACCAGGCCCTAACACCTGGGGGAAGAGCCAAGTTTTAGAGACTTTTTGGTAAAAGAGAAAAGAATACAGAATAACAGAGTTGGAAGGAGATAAGAGAGAGCTAAAGGAGAGAAGGATACAGAATAACAGAGAAGAGGGAGGGAAGGATACAGAATTCAGAATAACAGAGTTTGAAGGGACTTTGAGGTCTTATGGTCCAATGCCCTACTCAAGCAGGAGACCCTATATTACCCTGTTTCCCCTAAAACAAGACATCCCCCGATAATAAGCTCAATCGGGCTTTTGAGCACATGCACTAAAATAAACCCTCCCCTGAAAATAAGCCCTCCCCAAAAATATTTAAACGCATGCGCAGCCAGTCCCTGCCATTTCCTCTGGTTTCATCATGCACCCCAAAATAATAAGACCTCCCCAAAAAGAAGGCCAAGTGCTTATTTTGGGGTTCAAAAAAATTTAAGACAGCGTCTTATTTTCGGGGAAAGACGGGATTTTGAACAAATGGATGTCCAATCTTTTCTTAAAAACCTCCAATGATGGCGCATTCATAACTTCTGAATGCAACTCTTCCACGGATGGATGGATGGATGGATGGATGGATGGAAGGAAGGAAGGAAGGAAGGAAGGAAGGAAGAAGGAAGGAAAGATTGAGGGATACAGGGCCATAGTGTTGTTCATCCCTTATTTATATTACACTATTTTCTCTGATTATTTCTTCCTTGGTCATAGAATTATCCTTCCTGCCCACCAAATGATTGCTCAGCCCCACTTTAATCTAATCAGGGAGTCTAGATTTTGGTAAACGTTTCTCTTGCAATGAGTGATTCTTCACTTGCAAGTAGAGATACACACAATATGAATGCCCTGCTCTTTTGCCCAAGCACCAATCAAGGTTTTCCCTCTCCTCTCTTGTACAATTCGTTTTAATCAGATCATTAGTATTCTCCCTGATTAACCAGCTACTTCTCAATTTAATTAAAATTTAGGCTATATTTCTTTTTATCAGGAGCCAAAGGTTCCAATTACATTTTATTCTCATTACAACAGGGCTGAGTCCTGTTAGCCAAGAGGTATTTGGTTAACTCATTCCTTCCACTGAGATATCCTGTAAGATTGGTTTCTAAGCAGTGGTGAAATCCAATTTTTTTACTCTCGGTTCTCTGGGCGTGGCTTGGTGGGCGTGGTGTGGTTTGGTGGGCATGGCAGGGGAAGGATACTGCAAAATCCCCATTCCCTCCCCACTCCTGGGGGAAGGATTTTGCAAAATCTCCATTTCCACCCCACTCTGGAGCCAGCCAGAGGTGGAATTTGCTGGTTCTCCGAACTACTCAAAATTTCCACTACTGGTTCTCTGAACTGCTCAAAAATTCCGCTACTGGTTCTCCAGAACCTGTCAGAACCTGCTGGATTTCACCCCTGTTTCTAAGCCACTTGTAAACTTCATAGTTTTATGTTTATTGCTCGGTTTTGTTTTTCATCTAGTCATTTTACTTTACTAATACAGATTGTGGGCTTCTTATAAAAGTCTTCAAAAATCATCAAATGTTATTGTGTGTTTATATATGTAGACACCTCTAACCCATTGGCTCAGTATTTCACAGCTATTTCCTTACCTAAACAGGGAAACAGAGAATGAACAGGCAGGCAAAAAAAGCAGTGGGAGTGACTTCCAACTTCCCGCTGGCTTACCCATTGACTTTCCTTCTCGCAAGCAGGAAAAGAGCATTGGAAATGGCCAATCCTGTGACTGACCATGGCGGCATAGTAGGGCAGCATTTTATACACATTCTATAAGTTAGCCCAATCAAGGTGTGTTGATTCAATATTTGTTCCTCTATGGTACATTGTTTTGCCCAATTGAAGGTTACAAATAATCAAACAAACACAAGGGTTTTAGTGGTATGTACCAACATACACAAACATATACCGTATATACCAGTGGTGAAATCCAATTTTTTTTACTACTGGTTCTGTGGGCGTAGATTGGTGGGCATGGCAGGGGAAGGATACTGCAAAATCTCCATTCCCACCCCACTCCAGGGGAAAGATATTGCAAAATCCCGATTCCCTCCCCACTCCAGGGGAAGGATACTGCAAAATCTCCATTCCCACCCCACTCTGGGGCCAGCCAGAGGTGGTATTTTCAGTTCTCAGAACTACTCAAAATTTCCACTATCGGTTCTCCAGAACCTGTCAAAACCTGTTGGATTTCCCCCCTGGTATATACCATGTTTCTCTGAAAATAAGACCCTGTGTTATATATTTTTTGCCACCACAAGAGGCACTAGGTCTTATATTCTGGGGGGCGGGATATCATCCATTGATTCACCTGACTTGCGCATGTTACCCCTGGCCTCCTTTTCACTTTCAGAAGCCTTCAGGAACTTGGCAAGGCCATCAAGGCTTTCCTGAAGGCCTCTGCAGCCAATAACAGAAATCTGGATCGATCTGGAGCTCTGTTGTAGGCTGCAAAGGCCTTCAGGAAAGCCTTGCCAGCTGCAGAAGAAATGGGCCAGCAAGGCAGGTGTCGGGGTGTACGAGACCTGGCTGCAACTGTCCGAAGGTAAGTAGTAGGATAGCTCCATCCTCCCATCCCCACCCTAGCTTAACTTTTACCCATGCATCCTGGAGTGTCTGAGGTCTTTAATTAGGGCTTATTTTGGGGGGTAGGGCTTATATTGGATGCATGCATAAAAATCAAGCTAGGAGTTACTTTCAGGGTAGGTTATATTTTTGGGAAAAACATGGTACATACGTACTGATGATGAAACAACTGCCTGATTGCTGACACCCCAAAAATTGTCAGTATGGTGATGCATGATTTGAATAGGACTATCTTCAGAGGTGCACAATCTTTTTGGGTGGGAGCCACGCCTGATTTTTAAGGATCTGACCTCCAAAATGCAGCAGGGCCATGGCAGATTCCTTTTAAATTTCATTAGGATCAAGTAATTATAGGGCTGGAAGTTGCTATTGATTCTAACCTTTTGCTCTACGCAAGCATTGGAATTAAAGCATCCCAACCCAGTGGCTATTTGTATTCATCTAATGAAGAGAAGCTCACCACCTATCTGGCTCACTGGTTCTGTGCCAGATTGCTTCTTGTTGTTAGGAAATGTTAAGTCCCATTCAATCAGATATCTTCTTATCATTGAAGACCATTATTTCCTGTTCTGCATTCTGGGATGTTAAAGATGAGCTTTTGACCTCTGATGAAATATAACTCATATAATTTACGCATAGGGCATTTAATAATTTTCTTTGTCTCATTAAAATGTGAATTCAGCAATAACTTTTGGAAGGGCGTTGGAGGTCAAAACAAGCAGTTTGTTTGTTGATGTATATAGTTCTGTGGAACCGTCGACTTGCATATTTATTGATCTGTTCTGCCAGAGATGCAGTCTACAAACTGTACGTGTGTTAGAACTTGTGATGTTTAGATTTTTTTACTGAGATGACAGAGGCAAATGAAGAGTGACTGGAAAATGAAGACCTATTTTTATTTCGACTTTCTGACGTACATAGACAAGGGATTGGGCAAACTATTCAGGGACAGTTACAATAGGACTCAAAAATATGGATACAATGACCATGATCATTTGATGGAAGCCCTGTTTTGTTTTTCGTTTTTTACAGATAGTCTTCAATTTATGAAAATTAATTTAAATATATTTTACAGTATTATACAGTTTTTTAAAAAACTTGGCTCGGGGCCCATGATTTAATTAGGGCATCTGTCAGAACCCTGACAGCAAGTCAGCTCTGTGCTGTCTTATCAGTGCCGTTGTAAGTTTGAATGGTCACTAAGCAAATGATATAAGATAAGGACTACCTGTAGTCTCCAAAGGAGCCTTCGTGGCGTAGCAGACTAAAGCACTGTTAAGTAACACCAGCTACCTGCAATTACTGCAAGTTCAAATCTCACCAGGCTCAAGGTTGACTCAGCCTTCCATCCTTTCGAGGTAGGTAAAATGAGGACCCGGATTGTGGGGGCAATAAGCTGACTTTGTATAAAAAAGAACACCGCTTGGGGGGGGGGAAGCCCTGCTAAGCAGGTATATACAAAAGTATGAAGGCTATTGCTTAACACATTGTAAGCCGCCCTGAGACTCCGGAAAAGGGCGGCATATAAATTGAACCAATAAATAAATAAATAAATAAATAAACATAAACCTGTTGCCAAGCAGATGGGGGAAACAGGTGCAAAATAGTTAATTTCTACATTACTGGAAAGACTTAGTTTCCACCTCCATATTTCAAGTGTGAAGAAAGCAATTGCTCTTCCTCTGATTTCTCCCTGGGCTTCTAAGAAAGTGGTCTCTGTTCAGTTCAGAGGCTGGGTTGGGCTCTGTAGGAAGGGAAGCTAGATAAATAACCATTCCTCTTATATAAATTAGACAGCTGGCTGGAACTTTAACAGTTCCTCTGAAGAAAACTAGCTGCAACATGACAAATGTGCCTTTCAACACACCTTTGGCTGATCACCAAGGGAGGGAGAGAAATGGAGAGACCAGTGAATTGGAGTTACAGGATGGAAAAGCAAAGTTTACTGAAAAGAAAAAAAAATGTGCTTTCAAGAAACTCCGAGGGACTCATTCCATCTTTCACCTGGAGGATACATCAAGAGTGCAGGTAGGGCCTAAGGCTACCTGTGAGCATAAGGAATGGGGTATGAGAATTTTCTCGGCTGACCTTTCTCATTCTTTCTAAGTAAGTGAAATATTGCAAAGACTTTATGCAATGGGAGACGACTATAGCAATAGTACTTAGACTTTACAGCACTCTCTGGGCAATTTACAACATCATCTTATCACTCCCAACAATCTCATTTGTCCTCATTTTACCAACCTTGGAAAGATGCAGTGGTGGGATTCAACCGGTTCGCACCACTTCAGCTGAACCAGTTGTTAAATTGCTGACTGGCCCTGCCCCTCCCATCCCCGCCCCTTTCAGAAGTCCCCATGCGCCCCGTTTTGGCTTCCAGGTAAGTGCAGGGAGGCCTACTAGGCCCAAAATCGGGTGGGGGTGTGTGTGGCGCACTCCCCCCATAACCCATTTTTGCTCCCAGGGGGCTGCAGGGAGGCCTACTAGGCCCAAAATGGGGCATGAGGGGATGCAGTGTGGCGTGGTCCCCCCATGGCCTGTTTTTGCTCAGGGGTTACAGGAGGCCGAGTGCTGCCTGACACACGCCCTGGCCATGCCCACCATAATAGCATCTCACAAACAAGTGACTTATACACACAACAGTGGTGGGATTCAAATTTTTTTACTACTGGTTCTGTGGGCATGGCATGGTTTGGTTACTGCAAAATCCCCATTTCCTCCAGATCAGCTGGGACTCAGGAGGCAGAGAATAGATGGGGCGGGGCCAGTCAAAGGTGGTATTTACCGGTTCTCCAAACTACTCAAAATATCTACTACTGGTTCTCCAGAACTGGTCAGAACCTGCTGAATACCATCTCTTGACACACAAGTATCGAAGAAACTCTGGGCGATGAATAGCATAACTACATTATTTCTATTAAACTGAAACAAACAAAAGAAAATTTTTAAAAAACCAGTTTCATCCATGCAATTTGAGCACACACACAAGAAGAGTTCATTTGTGTCTCTGTGTGTCCATTGTGAAGTATTGTTACATCCTCTGCCCTGCTCTATTTGAAGGCCTTTCCTGGATCATGCCCTATTTAAAAAACATAATTTATTTATTTATTTTATTTATTTATTTTGTCGCATTTCTATGCCGCCCAACTCCCAAGGGACTCTGGGCGGCTTACAACAAAGAATAAAACAATGCGAACAATCCCATAAAAAATGTTAAAAAGAAAAACATTAAAACATTAAAAACGTTAAAAACGTTAAAACACATGCACTCCAATTCGTGGCCGGGTCTCACAAGATCATTATAACGAGATCAACGGCCCCAGGCCTGCCGGAAGAGCCAGGTCTTCACCGCTTTGCGGAAGGCCAATAGGGTGGGGGCGGTCCAGACTTCAGGAGGTAATTGGTTCCAGAGAGCTGGGGCAGCCACAGAGAAGGCCCTCCCTCGCGGGCCTGCCAGCCAACATTGTTTAGCTGACGGGACCCGGAGGAGACCGACTCTGTGGGATCTTACCGGTCGCTGGTAATCTAAATGACAGGGATGTTTCCAGGGTAGAGGGGGAAAAAAAGTCAATATTGTTCTGCATCACACATCCAAAAGAGGCCGGGCTATGATTGCACTGACACAATCACCCTAACCAGTGTGGGTTGCCCCCGGTTCGGACCGGTTCGCAAGAACCAATAGTAAAACCGGCAAGAGGCCCTGCCCACCACCCCGGATGTCATCATCATTGATCTGCGCATGCTCAGAAGCAAGGCGCATGCGCGAGTAAAGCAAACGCGCACACACGATCCCATTGGAAATCAGTAGTAAAGGTAAGTAGAACCCACCCCTGACCCTAACGGTTTGGGTGCTTCTGTGACTTCCCTAAGTTGCCATCAACATTTACTGAACAATGGGATGAGCAGGCACTGATGTCATCTGTAGACTTCGCACTGTGGAGAAGCATATTGTATTTCTGTTTAAATCAGAGTTATTGTTTCTAAAACTGATCTGCTCATTTCTCTCACTCTTTTCGGTGGGGTGATGCATTTCTTTCCATTTCCTAGCCACTCTCTCTGTGGCTACTAGAGGCTGCATCTTGTAAAATTGAGGGTGCTATTCCAGGAGTGGTATTCACTTACCTTTGCTACCGGTTCGCATATGTGAGCGCATGCGCAGAGCGTCAAAAATGGGACATGATTACATCCGGGTGGGTGGGCGGAGCCTCCTGCCGCCACCGCTACCAGTTTGCCCGAACCTGATAGAACTGGCTGAATACCACCACTGTGCTATTCCCCATTTCCCAAGGCTGGAAGGAAAAGCGAGCGAAATCCCATTTATCCACTCCTCCCCCACCTTTGGTATAAACTGGGGCATTCCTTATAATTTCCTTTCCCAATCCTTGAGGCCAGGCTTGCATAGAGTAAGCCTGTGGCAGGGTGAGGTAGGGAGAAGGAATTTCTGGCTCAGCATTTTCCACCCCTCCCCTCTTTTCCCCCTTGCCTTAATGGCTTCCCCACCCTCCTATTGGTTTCTCTCCATCCGTTGCAGCACCAGCCGCTCTGTTGCTTGGCAACAGTGCCTCGAGTGATGTCACAGGAACACAGAAGATTGTGCGAAGAGAATAAACAACAGCGCCTGGATTTGCCTAAAGCTGTAGCTCAGGAAAGCTTGTCAGCCTACCAGCATCTGCTGGAGATATTTTCAGAAATCAGGCTAATCCAAATTTAACTCGTGCTTCGCACACAGGGAGACACACCCCTTAGAGACAAGACACTGCCAGCATTATTTCCTATTGCGAGGAGACATGCTACCCGGATGATGATTTGAATGCTATTTTATTTTTAAGACTGTGTGCCATATGGAAACAGCCATTAAAAAAAAAATCTGAGGGACTAAAAACAGAGGAATATTCTTTATATTGAAGCTGGGTGACTAATCTAAAAAGTCTTTCACCTAAGCTTCCTGTGGTCCTACATGCTTCCTTCGGTGTCCTCCATAGCTCCATGAGTTATGATGTCTCAGAGAGGGAATTCCCCAGATCTAGACAATGTTCCTCAGCAAAGTGCTGTGCAAATTCCTCCTCACCACACACACACACACACATATTGAACCCAGTGGTGGGATGCTGCTGGTTTAACACCCGGTACAGTGATCACGCTCTTTGCATGCACACACGTGCTTTGCGCCAATCAGCTGAGAAGGTAAGTAAAGCGCAGGGACAGGTAGACAGGCTGACCTGATCATCGGAGCAAACCGATTTGCTCCCAGCTGATTGTCGGAGCTACCGGTTCACCCGAACTGGTCTGAATCAGTAGAATCCCACCCCTGATTTAACCCCTCAAAACCACAGGTCCCACTTTGGAGTAACAAATATTTACTCCTTCTAGAACACAGGTGTCAAACTCGCCACATCACATTGCCTTCACATGACGTTTTGTGATGTTTTTCCTATTTGTAGAGTTAGGGTGGGTATGGCCTCCAGTTTGACACCCCTGACTAGAGGGACCTGCTTAGGTGATACATGATTCTAGAAAGATTATTCAGATACAATCCCTAGCCCAAGACATGTCCCTGAAATCCCTTTGGTATCCTCTTCCCCAAGTCCTCTATGAACATTTGTGACATAGTACTTATACAGACCGTAGTTCCAATATGGGGTACTTGCAGTTTCCATGATTCCTCCTTTTGTAACTTCTGGAGGTTCAAGGTCATATAATTGAAACTTCGCGTCAATTTGTAACTGCTAAGGTAAAGATAAAGGTTCCCCTTGCACATATGTGCTAGTCGTTCCCGACTCTAGGGGGCCATGCTCATCTACATTTCAAAGCCAAAGAGCCAGCGCTATCCGAAGACATTTCCATGGTAATGTGGCCGGCATGATTAAACACCAAAGGCACACGGAACGCTGTTACCTTCCCACTAAAGGCAGTCTCTATTTTTCTACTTGTATTTTTTACGTGCTTTCGAACTGCTAGGTTGGCAGAAGCTGGGACAAGTAATGAGAGCTCACTCTGTTACGCGGCATTAGGGATTCAAACTGTTGAACTGCTGACCTTTCCATCGACAAGCTCAGCATCTTAGTCACTGAGCCACCGTGTCCCTATTTGTAACTGCTACTTTTATTTTTTAAAAAATACACTTTCACCTGCCTTGTTCCTAACCTTACTCCCAATATGTAAAATGGAACATTGAATATTCCAACCTTGACTCTTCTGTTGACATCTTTGTCATGTCTCATGCTGCAAAAAAAGTCTACCTTTGCTGTAATGGAAATTCTAAAATGGATGGATGGATGGAAGGAAGGAAGGAAGGAAGGAAGGAAGGAAGATTATCTGCTCTAATTTCAAGAATTTTGAGGAATGAGATATTTGTCTGCAACCTTCTTGTTATCTGCTCAGCCTGAAGCAAAGGAAGGAAGGCCCCTCCCTATAAATTCTGGGTTGCCTTGAATTCATTCTTGTTTCTCTCTTAACTTTTTCTCTCGCCTTCTTGTTTCATGGTAGCAAGTCCCTCTCTTTACCTTTGTCCAAATTCAAGCACATAAATAAAAGTCCATTTCTGTTTAAAATAGCCATTCATTTCCCTCCCTGGCTGATTAGAGGCCTTGAGGACTACAGCTTTTTAGCAACTGGCATAGTCAAAAGCATGCTGATCCAGACAGGCCTCAATAGCCTCTATGGCTATTTTCTACTCTTATGTAAAGTTGTCCAAATTCATCCGGCACCAAGTCTGCTGGAAGTGAACGCTTTACTCTAAGTTTGTTCGGCATCTCCTATCACTGTACTTCAGATACAAGGTTATAAGATACAGCGAAAAGATTCATAGAGGAGGTTGTACATTTCTTTTAACAGTTTTTCATTATCTTTTCCTAACATTGAAATATAGGGGAAGTGTTCACTGCTCCCCTTTCCAAATTATAAGTTGTTCTTTTTTGCAATAACAACAACAACAAAAAAGATTTATATTCAACTCTCTGTAAAATGCCTAGATACCTCAACATAACGTCCTACAATTATTGATGGTAACCTCAGCTTTTCATCATTGGTAATCACTATCCCACAGATCTACAATTTACAGCCTGAAAGCAGAATAAGCAGAATACTATGGAGAGTGTTGATTGTAGCATACCATGCAGACAGTTATTTATTTATTTATTTATTTATTTATTTATTTATTTATTTATTTATTTATTTATTTATTTATTTCCTTCCTTCCTTCCTTCCTTCCTTCCTTCCTTCCTTCCTTCCTTCCTTCCTTCCTTCCTTCCTTCCCTCCCTCCCTCCCTCCCTCCCTTTTCTTCTCTCTCTCTCTCCCGCTCCCTCTCTCCCTCCCTATCTCTCTCTGATTCATACTTTAATCACACCAAGCTTGAAAAAACCACTATCTTAGAGGAAGGAGATGAAAAAATAAAAGAAGAGGCAAGAGGGAAAAAAAATGAAATGTACATATTAGCAACAGAGGGAATAACCTATAAGTAATGCCAATTCCCAAAGTACAGTTGTATGTGTCTGTATACACATTTCTTTAGCAATAATTTGAGTGGGGTATATATAAGCAGGCAGGGTCAAAGACACACTACTGAGATTATAGATGGTCCTTGAGTTATGACCATAATCAGGACCAGAATTTCTGTTGTAAAACAAGGGGGCGGTTAAGTGAGTTGGGCCCAATGTTATGACCTTTTTGTCACAATTGCTAAGCAAATCACAGCAGTTGTTAAGTGAATCATGCAACTGTTAAGTGAATCTGGCTTCCCCCCATGGTCTTTCCTGTTAGAAGCCACCTGGGAAGGTCACAAACGCTAATCACTTGGCTTTTTTTTTTTTAATTTGATTTATATGCCGCCCTTCTCCGGAGACTCAGGGCGGTTTACAGTGCATTAAGCAATAGCCTTCATACTTTTGTATATTTACAAAGTCAGCTTATTGCCCCCACAAACTGGGTCCTCAATTTACCTACCTTAAAAAGGATGGAAGTCTGTGTCAACCTTGAGCCTGGTGAGATTCAAACTTACAGTAATTGCAGACAGCTGGTGTTAATCACAATGCTATCAGTCTGCTGAGCCACCAGGCTTGCTGGACACTGCAATGTTTGTCAATATATTCTGATTGTGACGTGCCTGAATTTTGACCATGTTACTATGGAGATGCTGGGATAGTTGTAAGTGTGAGGACCGGTTGTAAGTCACTTTTTTTTCAATGCTGTTGTAGCTTCAAACAGCCGCTAAATGAACTGAAGAGGTAAATCAAGGACTGCCTGTTCCTACTGTATATTCTCAGATTTCACTTTTCCTTCCTTCTTTTATCTATGACTCTCTCTTTTCCCTTGCTCTTCCCAGGTGAAGATATTTGTCTTCCTGCTGAGTTTCATTATCACAAGCGCAATGGGACTTTTTCCAGAGCAGATATGGAAAGTAACAAGAAATTGAGCTGAAAGCAAAACCCATTTACCGATATCACCTTCTTTGTTGTGTAACATTTTGATTTTGTTCAAAAGAAGAAAGAAAAAAGTAGGCTCAAGCATGCAAACGCAGAATGAGGTACAAGGCTAGTGACAGATTTAGGAACAAATCTATCACAGAATGTCATAATAATAATAATAAAAAAAGAAAACCTTTCCTAAAATAGATTCTAGCAAAGGCTTCAAATATTTCCTTTGTAAAAAGATCTCCATTATAAAGTTAGAGACATCCAGATCTTAACAGTCTGTTGTTGTTGTATTTTTTTTGCTGCTCATTTTGGCAGGTAGAATTTTACTTTCAAACCGGTCAGTCCTAGAGGAGATCAACCCTGACTGCTCTTTAGAAGGCCATATCCTGAAGATGAAACTCAAATACTTTGGCTACCTAATGAGAAGGAAGGACTCCCTGGAGAAGAGCCTAATGCTGGGAAAGATTGACAGCAAAAGAAGAAGGGGACGGCAGAGAAGGAGGTGGCTGGATGGAGTCACTGAAGCAATCAGTGTGATCTTAAATGGACTCCAGAGGATGGTAGAGGACAGGAAGGCCTGGAGGAACATTGTCCATGGGGTTGCGATAGGTCGGACAGCCGAAAGCCCTACTAAGCAGGTATATACAAAAGTATGAAGGCTATTGCTTAATGCATTGTAAGCCACCCTGAGTCTCTGGAAAAGGGTGGCATATAAATTGAATAAATAAATAAATAAATAAATAAATAAATAAATAAATAAATAAATAAATAAATAAATAAATAAATAAATAAATGCTATTGCTATTCATTGAAGCACTCCAAGAAAAGGGGTCCTGGCCAAATTGCCAAACCACCTTGAATATTAGAATTAAGCAAGCTTTATACATTTTCACTAAAGCAGAAGGTGGGATAAGGCTGGATATACTGTATAAGAAATATCATCTAATAAACATTTTAGCAATGATCTAACTATTATTCTATTGATCCCTAGCTTTGGCGAATTCCTAAGCCTTGGCTAATTAATGCTTTGCTCTAAGCCAGGGATGTCAAACTCGTGATGATGACATGTTGTCATCATGGGATGTAGCACAACTTTGCCCCTTCACTAAACCAGGTGTGGGCATGGCCAGCATATGATGCATCTGGGCCGTGGGCTGCGAGTTGACACCTCTGCTCTAGGCCATCTCTATTCCCAACTTCTAGCTGAGATCTGTAAGATGCCTAACTCTTTGTTACTTTTATCAGCTTTCTAAGATTCACCCAGAATTGTTACAAGCTTTACATGTGCATATTCCCTGTGAATAAGCATTCTTTGCTCTTGCTAGACAGACTCCAAAATTTCCTTTCAAGTGTATGCTACAACTTTGCTTTGTTTTAGTAGACAACCCATCATATCAGCAAACCATCATCACCACCCAGAGCCCCTCTTTGAGGGAGAAAGATGGTCTAGAATAATTTTTTTTAAAAAAGAAAGATGCTATTTGAATTATGAAAATAGTGGAAGGGGCTTAAGTGTAGTGTCCAATGTTCTAGATCAGGGGTCTCCAACCTTGGCAACTTTAAGACTTGTGGACTTCAACTCCCAGAATTCCTCAGCCAGCAAAGCTGGGAGTTGAAATCCACAAGTCTTAAAGTTGCCAAGGTTGGAGACCCCTGTTCTACATATATCATGCCAAAGTAGGCCTTTAATATACACAAACATGTTGTTTCCCCTAACAAATAAAGCCATAATATAATATTAACCTAATTTATATGGCAGTCAATACAAATTGTGCAGGATACTTTTTTTTTTTAAATGACATTTCACTATAGGCTTTTTTAAACGTGAATTTTTGCTATGTAAGCTTTTTAGAACCATGGAACTAAGCTGCTGTTTGTAGATAACTTTCAGAGTAGGCTTCCTTTGGAGACACAAATTTGGGATGAGTGTGGATTTTTGATTAAGAAAAATGAAGAGAAGCTAGAATTATTCTGGTGCAAAATATTCATACTGCGGTTAAAATCCAGAGCGTATAGGATATGCAACTCTTTCTAATGTTTTGTTTCTGTTTTTCTATCTCTCACCCCAATCTGTTTGTAAGCTTGCTGTTCAAATGTAAAAATTAGTGGGATTCTGGCCTCCGATGACATCACACACTTAATAACATCATTATACAAATTGCATAATTTGCATCTCTTTCTATGCAGATGTGAATGCATAATTCACATAAATATGCAGAATTTCTGTGGTGATCTAATGATGTGCATGATGTCATCTGACCCCTTTGCAGCCCTTGCTGATGTCTACACAGGATGTGGGCTGCTTACACTCCTGCAAGAACATAATAATAAGTAAGGGAATCAATAATGCCCTCTGAGAACATTATTTCCAAGCAACGCATACTCTGCATTAGACATTCACAAATGCAACATCTCAAACTGGTGTTGCACTGCTGAAAGCACTTTTTACCCATTAGCAAACAGGCAGCCACACAATGCAGCTTGAGGATCACTTTCAAAGGCAGATCTAAATACAAAAGAGTTAAGCAGATAACTCTATTGGTCTTGATTACCTCCAGGTGATCAAGGGCACGCATCACTATTGCTAACCGACAATAATATGCTTATGCAGTTTTATACAGACAGTAAATTGAACAGATCTAAATAATGTTCTGCTTCTTCCCTGGTTTGTATGTTATACATCAGAATACGGTACATCGGACATTTATTTTCATTATTTTCATTCTAAGTATGTTCTGGGCAATCAGTAGAGATATGAATGATCTCAGCAGTATTTTGGAAACTGGGCATTTGATGACTTGTTAAGCTCCTTCTATGATGTTTGTTCTCTCCCTTCAAGAGATAGGCCTATACAGTATCCATTGCAGAAACATTAACATACAAAAGTGTTCATCTCTAATGTCAGGGTTCCAACCAGTGGTGGGATTCAACCGGTTCGCACCACTTCGGCCAAACCAATTGTTAAATTGCTGACTGGCCCTTCCCCTCCCCTCCCCATCCCTTCCAGAAGTCCCCATGTGCCCTGTTTTGGCTCTCAGGTAAGTGCAGGGAGGCCTACTAGGCCCAAAATGGGCTCGGGTGTGTGTGTGTGCAGCGCACCCTCCCATGGCCTGTTTTTGCTTCCAGGAGGCTGCAGGGAGGCCTACTAGGCCCAAAATGGGGCACGTTTTTGCTCCCGGGGGGGTGTACAGGAGGCCACGTGCTGCCTGTCACACCCCCTGGCCACGCCCACCATGGCCACGCCCACCCAGCTGGTCATTAGGGCAGAGAACCAGTTGTTAAATTATTTGAATCCCACCACTGGTTCTAACTAATACATCCACAGCAAAGAGAACTCCGAGGTTAGTGATATCCTCAAAGAACAATTTATTTGGACTTATCATATTAGCACAAAGCTGGTGAAAACTGGCTCTAGCTGTTCCCGCGTTTTCACCAGATTAAAAACAAAAGTTTGTCAGTTCCCCAAAACAATCCATCACATGGTCCAATCAGGATACAGTCCAAGTTGCTAGGTGCCCTCTGTCTCCTCCTTCTGAACACCTGCTCGAACGTCCTTGGTTCTCAAGGGAAAGTATTTTATTTTGGCTACAACACCCCAGCTATCTCTACTCCACCCTCCCTGGCCCTCAGCTCCAGGCAGTGTCAGCTCCCAAGGGAGAAAATGGCCTCAGTTTGGCCAGCTTCAGAACTGACATCTATTGTTGAAACTAACTACGTCTCCTTCCATTGTGCCATCTTTCTAGAAACAGGATTTCAGGTTTCTTCCCTATGATAAGGTGACCAATCGTCCTCTTTTAAGGAGGACAGTCCTTCTTTTGTAAGTTCTGTCCTCTCTTGAAAAGTATCCTCCTACATGTCCTCCTTTTTGATATTTGAAGACTAATCTGTAAATCTCTGTATTTGAGCGATGCCGATCCGATCCGTTGCATGTGATGTGATGTATTTGTATTTGACATGATGATTCATCAAGGTTTGGTACAGTACCGATTATGAGACGCCTGTGCTCCTCCCAGGAGAATCGTTTTGAGAGAGAGAGTGCGCCGCACGCAAGTGGCTTTGTTTACTTCTTACCGAAATACGACATGGCACACACACACACATGCATTAGACTCATTGTTGCAATGAATAAAATGTTTCTTTTATTTACGATATTTATGATATTTTCTTCAATTTATTTGTGTCCTCCTTATCATTGTAAAAAAGTTGGTCATCTTACCTTATGATTAACACAGAGCTTTGAAAACTACGGTGGAAAGTCCTCCAATATTTATCATCAGCTGAAAAGAATCCAAGTCATTGTTTATTTCCAAAGGTAGCTGTTTACCATGAATCATGGTTTCTTGCAGCCAAATGGATCAAGAGCAAGTGTCTTAAAAGCTATCCCCACTTTTAATGGAAGAACTCATGAGGCGTACATGCTGATGAAACAATAGCAGATACCTCATAAGGTACTTAACCTGAATGCCCCTCCTCCCAGTTACAGGTAGGCCTTGACTTACAACAGTTTGTTTAGTGACTGTTCAAAGTTACAATGGCACTGATAAAAGTGACTTATGGCCGTTTTTCTACACTTTTGTTGTGACATCCCCATGTTCATCAAAATTCAGGCACTTGGCAACTGACACATATTTATGACGGTTGCAGTGTCCTGGGGTTATATCAGGGGTGAAATGCTCCTGGTTCGGACCGGATCACCTGATCCGGTAGCGATGGAGGCGGGTGGTTTAGAGAACCGGTAGCAAAAATCCTTGGCCCCACCCCCATGCCCAGCTGAGCCACACAATCATCAGAGGCTTTTTTTTAATTTTTAAAAGCATTTTTTTTAATTTTTAAAAGCATTTTTTCTACAACCTCTTCGCCCTCTCAGTCACATTACCCCCCCACCAAGCCACGCCCACAGAACCGGTAGTAACAGATTTTAGATTTCACCAGTGAACCATACCACCATTAAATCTTGACTATTTAACAGTTAAATAGTCTTGATCAACTTGATCAACATTGCAGACAATAAAGAAAAAAGAATATATTTGGAGACCTGCGCACTGAAATACACGTTTTAGTGTAAATATCACTTTTTTAAAAAATATCTCATTAGAGAAATCCAAACTTAAGAGATTGCAACCATAACAGAAAATGCAAAGAAGACATCTTCTGGAAGAGCTCCAATTTTTATTTTTTATTTATTTATTTTTTTGCAATATACATCTAGCATTTTAAACAGTAAAACATGGGGGGGGGGAAATTACAAGTATTCATTGGAATGCCTGATAGAAGATAATGTATTTCATTTGCTTCTAAAAATGATCTCATCAAATCAGATTGGAAGCCGAGGATTTATAATCCTCAGAAATCCTTCCGAATATTATTTTTATATCCCTTTCATTCACTTCGAGCACCTTCTGAGCCCAGGGAGCCAGGTACAAGCTTTGGAAATGACGTAGAGGCAAACCTCAAAGCTCCTCAAAGAATTGCAAATTATCCTTTCAAAATGATTAAAAAAGAGAAAACTATTAAATACACCGAGGGTAATTGTTAGATAATGAATTAATTTTTAGGAAATTCGATCTGCTCTTTGTTCCATCCTGTTCAAAAAGTGTGGGTTCTAGCACACCGCTAAAAGATAGCCCTCATCTTCAGAAATCAATGCTTTGGATGATCTTGTAAAAAAAAAACATCATCATCATCAGTCATCTTTCCAAAAATAAGTCATAAATCAAACACATACCTGGTTTTAAAGTTTCCTAATTCAAAAGCAAGCCTAAAACCAGGAATGTAATCTGTTTTCCATTAAAGCAATAGGATTGTTGTTGTTGTTTTTTTAAAAAAACATTTCGACTTGTTCTTGTTTGACATTGCTGTCAGGAATTTCAGACATATAACCTTTCTACAAAATGCTGCTGGAGCAATAGATATAATTCATTGGTTTTTTTTTTATTATTATTATCATCAAATCACCTTGCTTATCCCTGCAGTAGCACCAGACGGCTTCTCTGCCAACATTTGAAAAGAGAATTATATTTGAATGCAGTGCATGGAGTGAAGAATATTGTCACATCCACAGATGGAGCACAATTAGTTCTTTTAGCCCAAGCCAATCAAGCACAACGTTGATTTGAAGCCTTCGTGATGTTTTCATGGCCACAACTTAAAAACGGGCAAAGCTAAGGCCCAATCTAAGGATAGGGGAGCTGGGTAGTTTTAAGGGATGATATGGTGGCCTGAGGTACGCGGTGGCTCAGTGGATAAGATGCTGAGCTTGTCGATTGAAAGGTCGGCAGTTCAGCAGTTCGAATCCCTAGTGCTGCGTAACAGGGTGAGCTCCTGTTACTTGTCCCAGCTTCTGCCAACCTAGCAGTTTGAAAGCACGTAAAAAATGCAAGTAGAAAAATAGGGACCACCTTTGATGGGAAGGTAACAGCTTTCAGTGCACCTTTGGCGTTGAGTCATGCCGGCCACATGACCACGGAGACGTCTTTGGACAGTACTGGCTCTTCGGCTTTGAAACAGAGATGAGTACCGCCCCCTAGAGTCAGGAGCGACTAGCACATATGTGCGAGGGGAACTTTTTCCTTTACCTTTATGGTGGCCTGTAGGATCTGAATTTTTAAGCCATCCATTCAATTTCCACCAGACTACTCCAAAAAAATTAAAGAAAAAAGGTTGAACATTTTTGACTGGATCAGCAGAGAATGCTGGCAAGCTCCCACTTTTTGTACCTGTTTTATTTGAACAAATCATTTGCCAATTAATTGATTCATAGAAGACAATATTTGTAGCTCAGTTAAACTGTGGGTCCTTGGTGATCCTGGAGCTTGCTTGCTTGCTTTGCAGATTTCCATCACCAAACTAGATAACATAATCAGTGCTAGCACAGTATTTGATACATCTCCAAAAATAATAACATACAAATTGTAACCTACGACTACAATTGAGCCCAAAATTTCTGTTGCTAAGTGAGACACTTGTTAAGTGAGTTTTACCCTGTTTTATGGCTTTTCTTGCCATAGCTTTTTCAGTAAATCAGTGCAGTTGTTAAGTTAGTAACAGGGTTTTTAAGTGAATCTGACTTCCCCATTGACTTTGCTTGTCAGAAAGTCGCAAAAAGTGATCATATGACCCAGTGGTGAAATCTAAAATTTGTTACTACCGGTTCTGTGGGTGTGGCTTGGTGGTGGTGGAGGTAATGTGACTGGGTGGGCGTGGCCAATTTTTTTTTTTTACTTTTAAAACCATTTTTTCTACAACCTCTTCGGCGAAGAGGTTGTAAAAAAATGCTTTCAAAAGGCTCTGACGATCCCAGCTGAGTTGCTTGATCGGCAGAGACTTTTTTCTTTTAAATGCCTCTGACGATCCTCAAAGGCTTTTAAAAGAAAAAAAAACATTTTTTTCTTTTAAATGCCTCTGACGATCCAAGCTGAGTTGCCTGATCGTTAGAGGTATTTAAAAGAAAAAAGTCTCTGCCAATCAGGCAACTCAGCTTGGAAATTTTTTTTCTTTTAAAAGCCTTTGAGGATCCCAGCTGAGCCGCGCGATCATCAGAGGCTTTTTTTTTTACTGGGCATGCGGGGGGGGGCAGGGATTTTTGCTACTGGTTCTTTGAACCACCCGCCTCCATCGCTACCGGATCGGATGATCCGGTCCGAACCGGGAGCATTTCACCCCTGGTATGGTTGATGTTTTATGTGTTTTTCATTTGCACTGCAGAGCACTTTCTCCCCTCTCCCCCATGCCCAACCCCTGCACTTAAAGACATCTGTGCAATTTGTCTTTGTAAAGGAACTTTGATGTGAAGCACTTTTGAAAATCTATACAAGCAGTCCTCGATTTACAGCTGCAATAGGGACTGGAAAGCAATGTGGTCATTAAATGAATCACACTCAATTTTATGGCTTTTTTGCTATGGTCCGTAAGCTTCATCTACTGACTTTCCTTGTGAGAAACCCCCTGAGAAAATTGCATATGGTGTAATCACGTGACCTGTGAGGCTGCAACTGTTGTAAATACATGCCGGTTGCCAAGCAACTGAATTTTGATCACATGACCACGAGGACGGGTGTAAGTCAATATTTTCAGTGCCATTGTATCTTCAAACAGCCATTAAGCAAATGATCATAAGTCTTAGCAAACTGCACTGTAAGATTTCAAATCCTGAATGTTACTTAAAATGTTCTCTTTTTTGTGGAAAAACTGCAAAATTAGACAAGTTTATGTTCAAAAAGGAAGTAATCACATTTCTCCTCAACCGTAAGAGAAACTAGTTCTTCCTGGAGTTTGACAATGTCAACAGCAAGTGAAATATCAAAGGGGACCCCCCAAATATTTTTACCTGGCAATAGAGGCAAGAGGCAACTTGATTTTCCCAGGCAATCATTTGTGATTCCTAGGGTGGTTTATCTTTAAAAAAAAAACAACAACTCCATTTTTACCACCCTATTCCTTAATTCGGGGTAGAATCAAGGTGATTGAAGGGAGCTGAGCATTTACTGGCTGGATGCCCTTCCTGACACCATGTGGAGTTCACAGCAGATATATTTTTTTTGTACCCTAGGAAAGAAATATCTGCTGCTTACCTAGGATTGAACTTTCAACCTTCCGGGTAAACACAGAGTATAATTATTGCTCCTCTGACATTCTGAAGAGGCTGCAAAATTAGGGATGCATTATGGGCATTATACTGGACCTTCCTTAATCCACACCTTCAATGTCTTCACAGAAATATGCTTCTCTAATATGTTGTTGCATATTAATAGCAACAACATTCACCTATACAAATGGTCAAAAGAAGTAAGTCATAGTCTTAATTGGTAACATGGCTAAGGCAAATTCTTACTCAGAAGAAAGTGAATAAGAGAGCCAGTTTGGTCTAGTGGTTAAGGCACCAGGCTAGAAACTAGGAGACAATGAGTTCTAGTCCTGCCTTAGCCAGAATGTTCTGAATGCATCAGTTGAACCAGCACAGTAACAATTATTGAATCTTTTTTCTCTATCTAAGCTACCATACAAATGACCTTGCAGATATATTTTACTTAACAGAGTTATGTAGTTGGCTGACTTTGGGCCAATTACCAAGAAAAATTAAGTTCTAGTCCCACGTCAGGCATGAAACCTTGGTAACCTTGGGCCAATCACTCTGTCTCAACCCAACCCACCTCAAAAGGTTGTTGTTGCCAGGAAAACAAGAGGGAGAAGGACCGTAATGTATGTTCGCCATCTTGAATTGTTTATATAAAAAAAATCAGAATGTAAATAAAATAAATAAAAATGGAGACCACTTGCATCAGTATTACAAAGATATCTTTTCACAAAAGAAGCTGAGTTCCCATCGCTCAATATGTGTCAAGGTATTTTAGGATTGATCATTGTTTTCAGATATTTGCCCCCATTCATTTATAATGTCCTCATTTATCTTAGTTGGACTCCTGTTTTCCCAGTGATGTCATCAAGCATCTCTGGCTATGTTTCCTGGCGGCACTGTCTCATTTGTCACAAGAATTCTGATATCCTTTGGGGTAGGGTGGGGAATCTTGAAAGCCATATGATTTAGGATAATTAGGATAATTCTTTCCATTATCCCTGCTATGGCTAAAAATATGGTTTATTAGGATATGTTAACTAGAACTGGAATCTCCAGGAATTATGAGTCTAAAAGAAGCAGAGTGAAAACAAAAGCGTTATGTCGCACTCACAAAACACACTCCCTAACTTGGTTACAGAATTAGCGCATTTTCTGGTTTCCCACAGTACACTAAATCACAAAATAATATTTTGGGGGGTGGGGTTGGCACAACATGCTAGAGGCCACAGCTAAGCCATGCTTAACATTTAACCATCTTTAGTATGCTGTTTGAATGCTCAATGTGTGTGTGTGTGTGTGTGTGTGTGAGAGAGAGAGAGAGAGAGAGAGAAAAGCAGATGAATCAAAGAATTCAGATGATTCTCTACCCCTTTTAGCTATTAATGATGAATTGCATAACAAGTGCTGGGAGCTTGTGGGCTTTGCCACATCTTTCTTCACTGTGTTAAATATTAATGGGACATGCTCTTTTAGAGGTATTGTTCATCCGCCTGGATACCACTCAGCCAATCACCGTCGGACATGTTGCCATGGAAGCAATATCACTGATTCATTTCATTTACAATGAAATCCACACAGCACTTTGCTAAATGGATCTATAAAAATGAATCATATAAACAGCCCGCAAACGGTCCTTGGTATTTGCTGCCTGCTGTCGTACGTGTCTTCTCCCCATCTTAGGTTTCTAAAACGAATTTGTTTTTCCAGAGTTGTTCGGGCGGATGGATTGGAAAATTAATTTTGCAAATGCAAATTACTTGCAGACCTCATGTCGCATTTCCTGACCTTTAAACTTTATGCTGTGGGGAGCAATTGATTGTGTCCCCCCCAAACACCTATTCATAAGACTATTTTATGAAGAATCAGGGTTTATAGTGGCTGTCCCTTTGCACCAGTGTTGCTGTTGCTTTCGATGACACATCCGCCTTTTAAAGGAAGTCCATGTGTTATTTCTCTGTGCTTAATCACACCTTTGTTGTGTCCCTAATTAAGCCAAGTACGATTCTGATTTGAGAACACATTTGAAGGGGTTTCTCTGGAAAGGGCCTCGGTGGAATTACAGACATTTAGTTCCTTGCTGCTATCTTTGGGTAAACAAGGAACCGAGTGCTAATGTTAAAAAGGGAAGAAACATAAATCAAAGCTGCCTCTTCTGATTTTAATTAGCAATAGAATAGCTGCAAAGGACACCCAGGTTTTGCAAATCAAATGCTATGTAGGGCCATCCTTAGGAAAAGGCTAAAAAGAAAAAGAAAAGAAAACTCAGACAAAAATAATAGCAACAGCACTTAAAATTATATACTACTCAATGGTGAAATCCATTTTTTTTTACTACTGGTTCTGTGGGCATGGCTTGGTGGGTGTGGTGTGGCTTGGTGGGTGTGGTTTGGTGGGAGTGGTAGGAGAGGGATACTGCAAAATCTCCATTCCCACTCCACTGCAGGGGAAGGATATTGTAAAATCTCCATTCCCACCCCACTCCAGGGGAAGGATACTGCAAAATCCCCATTCCCTCCCTACTTCTGGAGGAAAGATATTACAAAATCTCCATTCCCACCCCACTCTGGGGCTAGCCAGAGGTGGTATTTGCCGGTTCTCTGAACTATTCAAAATTTCCGCTACTGGTTCTCCAGAATCTGTCAGAACCTGCTGGATTTCACCCCTGATTCCACTCCATATTGATTTACAGCCCCCTCTAAGCAGTTTACAATATCAGCATTTCACCCCCAACAATCTGGGCCCTTATTTTATCGACCTTGGAAGGGTGGAAAGTTGAGTCAACCTTAAGCCAGTCAGGATCGAACTCCAGGCAGTCGGCAGAATTAGCCTGCAAGACTGCATTCTAACCACTGAGCCACCATGGCTTTCCAAAAAATCAATTTGGAAAGGTCTGGTTTCTTTTTCTTCTTTGCTGGCTAGGAAATATGACTTTACCATAGGATTCAAATTGCAGATGAGGCTCAGTTGAAGCTGTGGTTTCTTTAAATGTGGTACATTGAAGATGCAATATCCACAGAGTTTTCATATCTTTTCTGCAGTTCTGCTCATGGTTACTCCACTGACCTGCAGATCTGGATTAGACAACTCCCAATGGCAAAGAGTTAAGAGTTGCTGCAACCTACCGATATACATAATCCTCAATTTACAACCTATTTGTTTAACAACCATTTGAAGCTACAACGGCACTGAAAAATGTTATTTACATCCAGGCCTCACACTTATGACTGATGTAACAGTCCCATGGTCATGTGATCAGAATTTGGACACCCTTGGCAACTGGCATCCATTTATGATGCTTGCAGGGTCCTGAGGTCAGAGGATTGCGATTTGCAACCTTACCAACTGGCCTCTGACAAGCAAAGTTAATGAGGGAAGGTGGATTTTCTTAAGGACTGCATGAGTCACTTAACAAAGGCAGTGTTTCGTTTAGCAACTGTGACAAAAATCTCCTAAAATTGTGCACGATTCAGTTACCAACAACCTGACTTAGCAACAGAAATTCTGGATCCAAGATACAAAAAACCTGTGTCACGACATCATTGTGAAATGACAGAAATGATGTCCCAAATGCCTTCTGCATTATGATGATGTCCAATGGCTTGATCTGCATTATTTGGCCTTATTATATCATCATTGTGTCTGCAATGTTCAGACAGCCTCCATCCCAATAATGCTAAAATGTTTGAAGAATACAAATGATTTGGCTCTCAACATCTCATGGGTGAACAATTTACTGATGGTATTCATATCAATCCTCCCAGTTTAGGGGTTGGCAACCCGCAGCTCTGGAACCGCATGTGGCTTTTTCATCCCTCTGCTACAGCTCCCTGTCGCCGGTCGGTTCCACAATTGATAGGGCTTTCGGTTAGGACAAGTAGAGGAAAAAGGATGCCATGCTAGGAGGAGACTCTATGGTGGGGGAACCGGACTTCCTGTCTGCAGAGGAAAAAGAATGCCATGCTAGGTGGGGGGAACCTGACTTGTGGTTGGCTCGAGAATTGAATGGGGGGGGGCTTCCGGTTAGGAACTTTGTGGCTGTTTGAGTGTTTATGGTTGCCGACCCCTGCTCCAGATAATCAGACATGAACCTGGCTGTGTCCATACTGGTCCCTTAGACCTTGAATCCACTAAAACTAAAAATGGGAGAGAACAGACTCAATCAAATTTCTAGATTCTACCATATCGCAAGATCTAAAATGGACAGCTAACATCAAAAATGTCATCAAAAAAGCACAACAAAAAATGTTCTTTCTGCACCAACTCAGAAAGCTCAAACTGCCCAAAGAGCTGCTGATACAGTTCTACAGAGGAATTATTGAGTCTGTCATCTTCACGTCCATAACTGTCTAGTTTGGTTCTGCAACGCAACAAGACAGACAGAGACTTCAGAGGATAATTAGAACTGCAGAAAAAACAATTGCTACCAACCTGCCTTCCATTGAGGATCTGTATACTGCACAAGTCAAAAAAAGGGCTGTGAAAATATTTACAGACCCCTCACATCCTGGACATAAACTGTTTCAAGTCCTACCCTAAAAATGACACTATAGAGCACTGCACACCAGAACAACTAGACACAAGAACAGGTTTTTCCCGAACACCATCACTCTGCTAAACAAATAATTCCCTCAACACTGTCAAACTAGTTACTAAATCTGTACTACTATTAATCTTCTCATCGTTCCCACCACCACCACTGTCACTTATGACTGTATGACTGTAACTTTGTTGCTTGGATCCTTACGATTTATATTGATATTGTTTCCTGGTTGCTTATTTGTACCCTATGACTATCGTTAAGTGTTGTACCTTATGATTCTTGATGAACATATCTTTTCTTTTATGTACACTGAGAGCATATGCATCAAGACAAATTCCTTGTGTGTCCAATCACAGTTGGCCAATAAAAAATTCTATTCTATTCTATTCTATTCTATTCTATTCTATTCTATTCTATTCTATTCTATTCTATTCTATTCTATTCTATTCTATTCTATTCTATTCTATTCTATTCTGTTTCTCTGAAGATGCATAGGAAAAAGATCAAATCTTGCTAGACCTGCTTTCCCCAGTCTATGCTGTCTTAAACAAATTGGAATGGCCATTCCCAGAACAGTTACCAGCCTGAAAGCAACTGCATCGAGATATATATGAAATCTAGGTGGTTTGCATCACGGAGAACATTGGCCTGATACAAGAATTTTGGCTGTACCCAACCAGAAATGTTTCACCCATCTCCTGGCTTAAAAACACATGCCTGAAATCGTCCTTGAATTCTTTTTTAGAAGTGCCTCTTCTTTTTCGGCATAACAAGGAAGATGTAAACAAGGCTTGAAGCTGTCGGTTGACTTGGCAGCATAATCCTGCCGAGTTTACGCTGTGCTTGAGGCAAGCTCCAGACGCTGTTTGTTTGAAAGGGTTAGATGAATGATGCAAAACAGCCTCTGCATGAGGCTTAATGAATGAAAAGTGACTGGAGTACTTCCAGGTGCTCCTTGGAAATGGCAGACAAGACACTCCATGTAAGGCTGAAGGGCTTTGAGAACAGAGGATGTTTCTGATGGATCTTCACTCATCAGGGTTTACTTACTCAACCCTGAGGAGAGACAAGCCAAGCTCCTGAAGTCATTGTGGTAATCTTGCATGGGGCTGCAACTGACCAGGTTTATAAGGCTGTTATCCTTCCTGTAAACATTTCAAAGGTCTGTTTCCCACCCACCCATAAAGATAAAGGTAAAGATTCCCCTTGCAATTATGTGCTAGTCGTTCCCGATGCTAGGGGGCGATGCTCATCTCCTTTTCAAAGCTGAAGAGCCAATGCTGTCCGAAGATGTCTCTGTGGTCATGTGGCCGGCATGACTAAATGCCAAAGGTGCACAGAACACTGTTACCTTCCCGATTTTTCTACTTGCATTTTTTACGTGCTTTTGAACTGCTAGGTTGGCAGAAGCTGGGACAAGTAACAGGAGCTCACCCCATTATGCGGCACTAGGGACTCGAACCACTGAACTACCGACCTTTCAATCGACAAGCTCAACGTCTTAGCCACTGAGCCATTCCATCCCTTCCCCCCCATAAAGTAGGATTAAAAGAACAATAACACAGTAACCCATCAACTTTGTTCTATATGTGTGCATTTGTATAAAAAGAGTACATTGTTCCTGTGAAGGAAGGAAGAAAATTAATCCAACTCAATAGCATTGCTTCTATAAAAGTCAGAATGAATTTAATAGTCCCAAAAACATTAGTACCCAATCAGCAAATTCCTAAAGCTGATTGTCAGCCCTGAAGCCATTTTGGGAGCATCTTCAGGGCTGCCACAGCAAGGCTGGGTGGAGCTGTGGGAACATGGGTGGGGGGAGGTAGAGATAGCTGGGCGATGTGTAGCCAAAATAGCATTCTTTCCCATGGGAGCCAAGGACTCTCTACCAGGTGTTGGAAGGGCGTGGACCAAAGCTGGCCAGAGTTGGTACTGTGACCTGATTGGACCATGTGATGGACATGTGACCTGGGGGCAAGAACTTTGACTTTTGATTTGGGTGGGGAAAACTCTGGGTCCTTCAGAGTTGGGTTTTCACCAGCTATGCCAATATGACATCCCAAATAAGATTATGCTTTGAGGAAACTCTGAGCTTCAGAGTCTTGATTGCTTTGGGATTGTTACTTGGAACCCTGACACTGATATGTTTTCAGGAAAATAAAAACAAAACGAAGGAAGGAAGGAAGGAAATAAACACACATATGTTTTGGCTGCCATATTTGAATGTCTGTATTACTTATGTGCAAGGTCTATGCAACCTTGTTCTCTAAATGTGGATCCTAGTAAGTGACCAAACTAAGCTGCTCTTGGTCCTTCACCAAAGAAAACTAAGCAGAGTCA